>NC_135882.1:70528955-71088231 GCF_964194155.1 Cetorhinus maximus
TGACTGTCACTGCAACTGTGGTACATACAAAGTTCCTATTAGAAATGTTGTGCATTGTAACCCAAAGGACTTGCATTTTTATGGTGCTTTTCATGGCCTAAGGTGGCCCAAAGTATTTTATAGCAATGAAGTACTATTAAAGTGTAGTTACTGTTGTAGTGTAGGAAACACATTAACCACGTTGTGCACAGCAAGATCTCATTAACAGCACAGCGATACATGATCAGATATTCTTTTTTTTGTTGGTGAGAGATACATATTGATCCAGAGAATTCTTCTGCTCCTCTTCAACTAGTATCATGGGTTCTTTTACATCAAAGGCAGAGAGCAGACAGAGCCTGGGTTTAACACCTCATTTGAAAGTCTGCACCTTAAACGGTGCAGCACTCCCTCAGTACGTAATGAAGTGTCAGTCTGAATAATGTGCTCAGATCTCTACTGTGGGTCTTAAACCTACAACCTTTTGACCTAGTAGGTGAGAATACTGCCAACTGAGCCTAAATGTTATAAAATTCAGCTGCCAGCTAATTGATAGAATTAATAGCTTGCATTAATGCCTTTGGATTCATGGACCAGGCAGTTCGATGACACTTGAATATCCCACAAAGTTAGTAGATATTGTTTGATGGATAATTATTTTATTTGTATGGACATAGGATAGACATGAATAACTTAGAACTATTAGGGCATTAAGAACTGAACACACACGTATTATTTCAACATTTCCTGGGAGTGCATCCACAACAGAAAACTAACTGCAAATAGTGCATTTATTTGCTCAAAAAAAAAAATCAGGTTTAGGATCAGAAATTGCACCAGTAAACACCAAGCTGCTCCTCTCGAGCTAGAGTGGAAAGACATTATTTTATCATTTAAATTTTGCCTGGGTTACAAGAGCTGGATTTTTTGACCTAATATTTTTCTAATATTAGTTTTAATATTTTTCTCAACAATAAGTTAGTAACCAGAAAGTTCATTCTAGGCTCAAAGTAGATATTTAAACTATTAGTTAGTCACAGGGAGGATTGTTGTGTATAATCTCAAATATTTTTGGACGATAGTGAAACCTCTGAAATCCAAGGGTAACGTCATTCCATTTGCTCAGGGAAGGGCTTAGATCTGCAGATATGGAGGAGTCACTGCTCACTTATTTCAATAGGGAGTAAGAATGAAAGTTCAGGAGGTCAAAACCTCATCTCATTGCTTAAGCGGAACTGGCAACTTGCTCTTTCTAGTACACAAAATGGTCTGTTTTTACAGCAGCAAAAAGGTGTGTTTTAAAATTAGCTGAGCTTCAAAAGCTGAACTAGGGCAGGTGAGATTTCATTGAGAGAGATAGTAAGGGGTGTCATTATTGTTTTCCATAACTGAGAAGTGTAAGGCACTTGATAGCACTCATTGTGAAAACTGTAAAATGGTCATTCATGTATTTTATGTATGAAGCCAGCTCACGACCTCAAATTGTATCTTGTCTCAGTAAAATACAGTAAAGGTGATAGAAATGGCTACACATGAGGGGTGGTTGTGCTGGTGATGGAGGTCTCGGCTGCTGGCTGGAGAGCCAGCGAAAGACCCGCAATGCCTCTTTCTGAGAAGGCCTGGCAGTATTACATGCCAATCAGGCAGGGGACAGGCCACCAGATCGGGGGGTGGGGGTGTGGTGGAAGTTTCACCTATCACGAATTAGCAGCTAATCAGAGGCCGGGAGCTCTTTTGAAAGGCAGTCCCACCCAGAAGGCAGTGGCTGCTGCCAGTATGACACCCACTCAAAGCCCAGGACCTGGCCACAGGTCAGTGATGATGGGAGGGGATTTGCAGAATGGGGGGTCACAGGGGGAGGGAGGTGCAGGCAAGTCAGCAGCACTGGCTTTCAGCAAGCACCCCATTCCCGATGCTGGGTCCCTCGATCAGGCAATGAGTGTCTTTTAGCAAGAGATCCTTTCCAGAAGACCACAAGCAAAGAAACCAGAGTTTGGTTGCCCTGCATGCCACTTGGTGAGCCTTCTGCCCACTGCTGGGTTAATAAGTAGACTGAGGCCCTTAATTGGGTATTAATCATCCATTTAAGTGCTTCAGTTGCCGGCAAGGCAGCAAGGTTATCCACGAGCCTTCCTGCCGTGGACTTAATTGGGGTGGAGGCGTGAAGGTCCCCATCCGCCACCCTCAGGCCTGATTAAATGCCCACCCGCCACCAAACTCGTCATGTGGGAGGGCACAAGATTCTGCCCGATATGACAGTAGTTGGTGTACAGAGTCAATGCTTTCTATTACAATTTCTGGGTCGTGTATCTGTTTGGGCAGACACTAGTGCACTCCAGATCATGTATAATATGAGGTTCACTTTTGGGAATGGCTGAGGTTACTGGATCCAAATAAGTATTGAACATGAAAACACGAAAACTGTAATAGGACAAAGCAGACAGGAATTGAATTGATGTTATAAATTAATGCACACTTTTATTTTTCATTAGGGTTCTTTGGAATTCACAATTAAATAAGAAAGTGAATAAAAATATTTTAAAATATTTAAAATGGCAACCTGGTCAACAATGCTTAGCCTCTGTTAACAAACTCCATTTTGAAGTCTACTGCTGCTGCAGTCCCCACCGCAAATCAATTGCTCGGTAGAGATATTTGTCAGGTACTGATTCATAAGGTCAAAAACACATGGATGAACTAGGGTTAATTGGGCTGATCTTTATTCATCCAACCAAAACAACCGTACATTCCTCCAGTTGCTGCATCTGGTTGTTTTGTTTAAAATCATTTCTAGTAGTTTTTTTTTGCCTCCACCACTCTGCGTAGAAATCTATTAACATGTTGATGACTTTCTGCAGGAAGAAATTCCTCCCGATACCAATCGCAAAATTTCCATTTTTAAGTTCAACCCTCTATATTCCCTTTGTCCTATTCCCACAGTTTAATTTAAAATAGTGTTAAGGATTGACCTTTTCCATACCATTATCTTTTCATCTCAGATACTTTGCTGCCAAGCTGAAAAACTAATATCTTCCCAGTCTTTCTTCATAACTGAGCCCCTGGCATGAGGGATCACCCTCATATCACAGAATCACAAAATTGTAACAGCACTGAAGGAGGCCATTCAGCCCATCGTGTCTGCACCGGCAATCCGAATGAGCAATTTACCTACTGCCGTACTCCACCCCCCCCACCTTCTCCCCATTACCCTGCAAATTCTTCCTTTTCAGATAATAATCTAATTCCTTCCTGAATTCTTCGATTGAACCTGCCTCCATCACACCCTCAGGCAGTGCATTCCAGATCCTGACCACTCACTGCCTGAGTGGTTAAGATCTGGAATGCTTCTCGTGGTTCTTCTCTATGGTGCCTTCAACACTTGAAAGTCTGCTGTGCTTCCCAGTGACCAGAGCAAATTTGTTGAGGGATGCACTAACCACAGCGCGGTAAGTTTGATCATGACGACTATTTTGATTACTTAATTCAACATTCTATTGATTTTGCTATTTGCTGCTCTCCATTGGTTGGACAAATCAAGTGCTGAGTCTACTAAGATTCCTAGATTTCTGAGTTTCCTCCTTCAGTTCCATTTTCCATCTTTGTCATTGTCTAACAATTTACATTCAGTATCTGAATCCAAGTTGATGACATAAATTAGAAATAGTAGTGAGCCCAACAATAAGCCCTGGGCTTAGTACATCTCCTCCTACTACAATATTATTCCTCTCCCCAATACCCACTGCTTGTTCATGTCTCAAATTTCATGCTAAAATTGGAATTAAATAATTTATATTTACTGAAGTAAGGGAAGTAAGGGATTATATTTGTGAAAGGATGAAAACAGGTGCTAAATGGGTGCTGTGTTAATAAGACATGCCTATTTGAAAGTCTGGGTTTAGCATGTAATGTTGCTTCTGTTGATTACCACAATTTGAACTTGCCTGGAGAGCGGTAAAACAGAAGCCAGCAGGATTCAGCATTCAATCATTGATTAGGTGGAATTTTTGTGGAGTAGTGTATGTGGGTTCCACACATACACTTCCACTGAAGGTGTGGAGCGTGCTGACTGACCCACAGTGGCAGGTTTCAGGATGGTTCCAAGTGAGAAGGCAAAAAGGTTTCTGGATGCGGCACTGGAGGTCTTGGTGGAGGATGTCCAGACTAGGAGGGATGTTTTGCACCTGCAGGGGACGCGGGAAGAATCTCACCTCACCCTCCTATCACTTTCTGCTGCAGCTCGTGCTGTTTTGTTGGCCTCATGAGCTCTTTCATTCCTCCTGCAGATCAAGGGCAGCCCATAGCAAGGTGCCCATGACCAAGCACTCCCTTTCTCCTGATGACTCCCATAAGGTCTCTAATAAGTTAGGGTAGCACAGCAGGCACTCTTTTAAAGTGATGTTCCCAGAAAATTTCTGAAATAAATGTTCATAGAGTGTTGATGACGTCTTGAAAAAGGGTGGTTTTTTCCATGCCTATTGGTGTTGGGCGTGTTTGGCAGCATGAGCGGACAATTTGGCAAGAAGGCCAAAAATTGGTTTCACGATGTCATGAAACCAGTTTGCGATTGTCTGCTCTGACCTTCATGTGGCAGGCCACATTTCCCACTGTCGGACGTCGGGATCTTCATTGTAATACATCTGCACATCATTACAAGCCCAGCTCACCGGAATCATCCCCCCCATGCTAGATCATCCAAGCATGTCAGCATGATAGCACGCCGTCGTGTTTCACAACTGAACATAAGCGATGTGCACCTGGCGATCTGCACTTTGCTCTGAAATTCGAGGTTTGTTTGCCTACCTTGCCTCGGGCAGCACTCTTGGTCATCAGCGCAGGCTTCTCAGGCAGCACCACATCACTTTTAAGGGGGCTCATGGGCAGGTCTCTACCTACCAGACCAACTGTAAGGTAGGGGTGGCTTTTGAAGGGCTGCAGGGCTAGGGCTTGCTTGGGGAAGGAGGAGAAGTGGCCCCAGGCAAGGAAAGAGGTTGCAGGGGGCAGGTGGTGGCATAGTAGTATTGTCACTGGACTAGTATTCCAGAAGAGTCAGAGTAATTTTCTGTGGACCTGGGATCAAATTGCACCACAGCAGATGGTGAAATTTGAATTCAATAAAAATCTGGAATTAAAAGTCTGATGATGGCCATGAAACCATTGTCGCTTGTCGCAAAAAGCCATCTGGTTCACTAGTATCCTTTGGGGAAGGAGATCTGCTACCCTTGCTGGCCTACATGTGACTTCAGACCCACAGCAATGTGGTTGACTCTTAACTGCCCTCTGAACTGGGCAACAGGGAATGGGCAATAAATGCTGGCCTAGCCAGCGACGCTTATGCCCCATGAACAAATAAAAAAAGGGCGAGTGCTGTGCTAGGGAAGGAGAATATCCCAGGGTGTGCAAGTGGCCTCAAGATGGTGAGGGCTGAGGAGACAGTCTCCAGAGGGGATGAGGCCACGATGGAGATGTAAGTGTGTGTGTGAGAGAGTGAGTGAGTGGTGATATCCCTTGAGCTGGCAGTGAGTGAGATATCAGTGAATGTGTGATGGGCTTGAGTGTGTGAGTTTAGAGTGATGAGATGGTTGCCTTACCCTGGTGGCATGGATGAAATCATTCATCCTCTTTCTGCAATGGATGGCCAACCTCTTCTATGCAGCAAAGGTACTGACCACCACTGCGATCACCTTCCAAGCTGGTATGGTGAGGTTGCTGGACCTCTGCAGCCGGGGGTGGGGGGGAGTAGAGGACATCACAGCGGGCCTCCATGGCATCCAAAAGGCATTCCAGGGACATGCCACTGAATGGGGGGGGCTACAGTCTTCTTGCCTCTCGGGGCCATGTCTTCCGTGCAGCAGTCCTGGGCTGGAAGCACTAAGAGGTGCATGTGCGGCTGCACTTTAAATATGGCGCCCAGTGTGAGGAAGCGACGAGGTGATGGTGTGGTGGGCCAGTGAGAAACATGGTGTGTTTCTCAGGAATGCCTGATTAATGAGGCGGGAATGGGAAGATATGGTGTGAAAAGCCGCCATTGTGGCCAGTGGGTAAAACGTCCTTTTCCCTGCCCATTACCGCACTTAGTGCGAATTTGGGACGATTCCACCCAAAATGTCCCAGAAAATGTCACTATGTGTTTCAAAACTCAGTGTCAAACCTCCAGTAGCGAGTGAACAGTAAAAGCGGATAAACCTTAAATAGTGCTCACAAATGTTTGCAATGACCTGTACATTCCCAGTCAGCTGCCCTGTTAGGAGAGGGTGATAGGTCAAGCACTATCTGCCAAAATGCTGTACAGCCTACATAATGAGAACCAGCAAGCAATTTAAGTGGCAATCGACTCCTTAACAATCCTCCAGATGGCTGTCCCTCGTGCAAGCTTCAGCTCTTTTACCAAGGTGGCGCCTGGCACCAAATGTGAACCAAAGCAGCGTTTCAGCTTAAAACCCCATCTTGGCCACCTCAAAGGAACTTTCAAAATGTGTCCCCAAATTGTTAACATTCAGTGTTGGTGCTAATCAGTTCAAGGTCCAGATGAAAATGCCAGTTTAATGCTTTGTGGCCAGAGTAAATTAGCTGTAAAGCCTAGTGGGTGAAAAGGTTATACTTTGTGCTGACTCAGGCACAGCTAAATTCACCAAGTGAAGCATTTCTAATTTCTAGTAAAATTTGACTAAAGGGGAAGAGATAATGAATAATCAGCTCATTTCCATTTTAAATTTAAAGGCTGCCTGAACTATTTCAGGCTCTTGTCAGTTTGGAGCAGTTGGTAGGATTTTCACTGCTAGTTAGGTTTGTGGGTTCCAGAGAGGAGATGGAGTCGGTTCCAGCGTCCTTGGAGGCAGGCCTGAAGTGGCAACACAGGCAGGCAGATGGCGAGGCTGGAAGGCTAGAAGGCCTCCATCCATTAACAAGGATATTGACCCAGTGCAATGATGAATGTCAGGCCCTCAAACCCTCAACACTCACCCCCTTACCCCTCACCTATTAACCCTTCATACCTCCATGTCCATCCATACCCATATTCCCATGCCCCTCTGCCCCCTGAATGCCTTGTATCCTTTATAGCCACTCACCCAGTATCCACTATGGAGAGACCTCAGGAGCCATCTAATAACATTGAAAAGGCACTGAAATGGACATGAATCAGATCCCACTCATCATTTTTAAAAGGCCTCCTGAGTTGATCTGACTCGGCAAAAATGTCCGGGCCATAGTATATCTAGGCTGATATTGAGTGCAGTACTGAGATGCAATTTTTCCAGATAAGACATTAAACCCAGGCCTTGACTACTTGGTTAAATGGATTTGGAAGATCCAATGGTGAAGAGGGTCTTGGCCAAAATTCCTCCTTCAGCCAACACAACAAGAAACAGTTGGCTGGTCATTCATATCTTTGCTATTTGTGAGACGTTGCCATTCACAAATTGGTTGCTGAATTTGATCACAAATCAGTGATTATGTTTCAAGTTAATTTATTAGCGATAAAGTTTATTGGACTCCACCCATCAAGGATATGACATGGTGCTACATAAAGTCTAGTTCTTTCTTTTAAGCAGAGTCTCATTATGGTGAAGCCAGTGCCCAGCTTTCGCATTACGAAAGCACTTTTTCAGGCATTGGTAATCAGTGAAATTGTCAGCATTATACTCAGTATCTCAAGTTGGTATGGTTCAATAGCTCATGTTGTGCCAATTTCAGAGATACTGTATAATAAGTTAAAATTTCAGAACCTGCTCAGTACCATCTCTTTTTTGCAAATCTAATCAAAAATCATTTCCACGTTAGTTTTTTTGCACTCATTCACTAAGTTTAATTTTGTGCTTTTCCTTCTATGGAGCTTTGAATGCTTGTCTATTGCACTCATACCACATCCTTGTTTCTCATTTTCTTCCTTTTTACCAAAGCTTTATTGTTTCCCTAAACTATTCATCTTTTTTTCTCTCTGTACGTTACAATGTTTTTCCTTCTGTTAATGAACACTCAAAAATAAACCAGGAAGTATTTTCAATTTGCAATGGACCAAATTAATTTGTGAGAAGGTTCCAGTTTTGGTAATGCTGAGATATACAATTTTATCCTGTGTACCTCAGGGCTAAGTAAATCCTTCCAAGCACTCTGGATAGATGAGATTTTCACTCCATAAGCCCCAGCTCACTGAGGTCAAACACAGATCGAATCCACTCACTAATGGCATCATGCAAACTTATAGATGGAATAAACCCTTGGCTCATTCCTGTTTATTGTTCGTATCACTGCTTCCAGTAAAGTTAATTCAAATTAATTGATACTAACAGTAACTGAGTACACATTATAGAATTGAAGGATTAAGGTGACTGCACTCCAAATATTCACCTTCCTGCCTGTTCAGTGCTGCAGCTGCAAAAGCCCTACTCAAGACAGAGGTCTGAATATTCCCCTATTACCCCACTTGAAATCAGGCAGTATATCAAGGGACAAACAGGAAATGTGGTAGAGAAGCCTGCGCTAGGTACCAAACCCTGAAATCACTATTGACAATTTTCCTCCTTTCCCTGCTGTAATTAAGTGATGGACAGGGTATGGAGACAGAGAAACCTGCCAATTTTCCTGCCTCCTGGCTGAAGTACCAGCCGTCCCAGCTACTATCATAAGGATACACGACAGGACAGCAATGTGATGCCTCCTGATGTCCCTGCTGGAGGTGAGAGCCTAATCGTGGCCTCTCACCTGTCACCATAACTGGTCCAGATGTGGCTCATTTGAAGCGTTTTCTTACATTTCAAAAAAAATATTCAGGGCACTTCCAATGCTTTTGCCTCTGTCTCATCTTTATTGCGGTACTGCAGCAAGTGAATAAGACCATAAGACGTAGGGGCAGAAGTAGGCCATTTGGCCCATCGAGTCTGCTCCATCATTCAATGAAATCATGGCTGATCTGATAATCCTCAACACCACTTTCCTGCCTTTTCCCCATAACCCTTGATTCCCTTACTGATTAAAAATCTGTCTATCTCCACCTTGAATATACTTAACGACCCAGCCCCTGCAGCCCTCTGCAGTAAAGAATTCCAAGCAGAACAGAAGCAAGCAGCAATTCACTTTGTTCCCTTGCAGCCATGAATTCCAGTCTTGTGGCTGTGACAACACCAGAAACCCATCCTTCACTTTTAACAAGTCACAACCCAGGAACTTGGTTGGGGTTGTAGCAAAGTAGGATCAGCAGGCGACAGAAGTCTAATACCTACTGACACTCAGTGCTTAAGTACAGGATGAAAGGGAGAGGGGGGAGGAAGCAAAGGAAGAAGCAGTGTAAATAGATGGGGAGCAGGAAAAGTGAAAAGTAGGCTAGGCAGAGGGGAGAGGGGTAGAGGGCTGGAAGGAAGCAGAGAGAAAAGGGGAAACCAGAGCAGTAAAGGGGAGAGGCTGTGGGAAGGGTAGAGAAGGTGGGGAAATCTACCTCAGTGAAGGCAAGAAATAGGAAAAGTATAACAAGCGAGGTAGAAAATCGGGAAGTAGGGATTAAAGAGGTATCTCACTGGATCAGTTGCAAAAATAGCTTAGGGAGAAAGGGACTGTGTGCCAGTTGGGTGTGTGTGGGTGTGGGGGTGGGGGGGGGGGGGGGGCGGAGGTGGAAGGTGGGGTTGGGTTGGAAAAGTGCCTTAGTGCCAGTGGTGCAGGCCTCAGTGGAGGAGGAAGAAGGTTGGGAGGAAGATGAAGGTCCCAATTTTTAAACAAAGCCAGTTCCAGATTTTTAAAAAGATTTACAGCATCCAATAATTTATAGTAATCCACATTGTATTTAATTAAAGGGTGGGCTGTCACGTAATGTGACCTCTGCATCACCTCTAAGAACAATTTAAATAGAATGTTATGGTGTACTCAGCCATTCTGATATGTAATATAGGATGATTCTATGGCATGGGATTGTAATAGGCTATGATACCCAGGAACTCGAAGCATGCAATGAAAAAGTTACATCTGAGCCAGGGCGTCAGCTCTTAAAAGTGATTTTGCTTTTCATAGTCATCCCTATAATCACATTCAGACCTTATTTTTCTCTTCTCCAAAAACATTTTCCTCATTCACAGGTATTTATACTCATTCTGGCTACAGCTCCTTTTGCAGCGTTGTTAAATGCAGCTCTGCCAGTCTACAGAACAATACTGAAATCCATTCTAATACATGGGCTAATGTTTCGTCTGTACAGCATGCCTGTCTGCACTTGGTCTTCAAAAAGGTTTTAAGAAGGAAATAGATCTGTTTTCACTATTGTTTGGAGAAGTGCAACACTGAGGTAACCAAATCCTGAATATATCTTCTTGATAAGGTCATGGGCCCAGCATAGTGGATTTTCCATGCTGGGACAGGATATGATGTAGAGACCAGTTCGAGTCAGTAACTGGTGAGCTATACAAGGATACTACTGAATTTTCAAAGGATCCTATCTATTTTAGAGCTATCTATTGAAGATTTGAAGAAAGTATTCCACTTTGAGGTCAGGGACCACTGAGCGCAGCATTTTGAAATTTTGGGTGATGTTTTGCATTAATCTATTCTGTTATTTGGAGATTTGGAATAACAATGAACTGTTAACCAACTCATTACTATCTTCGAAATCTCATTCATCTCTCCATAGCTGGAGATATTCTAAAGCAGGCCCTGGAATTTTTAATAGTTCTGAAGCCATCTTAACCATGACCATGGCTCTTATTTATTTTATCAAGTCTTTGCCATTCCTGTCCAGAGAGTCAGATTAATCATGTCATATATTCTTTAGTCCCCAGCTAGTCCTGGAACTCCCTCTCTAACAGCACTACTGTTGTATCTATACCACGTGGACTGCAGCGGTTCAAGAAGGCAGCTCACCACCACTTTCTCAAGGGCAATAAGGGCAGGTAATAAATGCTGGCCTAGCCAGTGACACCTACATCCCATAAATGAATTTAAAAAAAATCAGGGTACAGGTGTCAGATTCACCTTGATTTCCTGAATCTTGTGCCCTAAAGGCAGTCTGTGGATATCTTGGAGGGATTGGCACCCAAAGAAAATAAGAACAAAAAAAAAGGGAAGGGAATAGGCTACTCAACAATGATCATCCATAGTCCTCTGTGCTAGAGAATTCCAAAATTTCACAGCCCTCTGAGTGAAGAAATTCTTCTCACCTCAGTCTTAACTGATCGATGCCTTGTCCTGAGGCCTTTATTCTGTGTTCTAGACTCCCAAGCCAGGGGAAACAGTGGGCCAAATTTTCAATCGAAGTCAGAGTCCAACTCAGAGGTGGGCATGGCTGCAATTTGGCACCGCCAACTGTCCTGCCAGTTCATCACCACGATCCCTTCCCCAAGCCATTTTAAAGCAGGCTGCATCAGGGTCAGATTAGCTGCCTGCCAACAAGTTGTGGGTAACCAATTAACTGCAAATTAATGGAATTAAGGAGTCTATTAAAGCCCCGTTCCTGCGCCGACTGGGATTCCAGTCAGCAATGCAAGCAGCCCATATTGGTGGTGGGCTCAACACAGGAAGGGAGCCACCACTGCTCACATGAGGGACAACCCCCACACCTGTAATGGCCACTGGGCCACAGCTGCAGCCACTGGCCTTCCCCTGGTGGCCTCTAAGATCACGGCCTGGCAGCTGTGGCTGTTTTAGAAAGATTTTAAAAACTTAACTGGCTTTCTCCCTCATTGCCTCAATCCTCAGATCTGCAGTGTCCACCTCAACTGGTGGGGCTGCCAATCTGTGAGTGCTGCAGAGACTCATATTAGCCCTCCAGCATCAGGAACCCACCCATCATCCCTGATTGGATGGCAAGCCCATTTCAAGACAGCAGTGGGCATGTCTATAATACACCATGCAAGGTCAGGACCTGGAACCAGCCCCCATGTCGGGTTCCTGAATGAATATTCTGTGTAACTTCTCCATGTCAAGCCCGTTTAGAGTCTTACATGTTCCAATGAGATCACCTCTCAGTCCTCTAAATTCCAGAGAGTATAGGCCCAATATTCTCAACCTTTCATAATAGGACAACCCCCTCATCCTAGGGATCAATCGAGCGAACCTTTGCCATACTGCCTCAAAGTCATGTATGTCCTTCCTTAAATGCGGAAACCAAAACTGTGCACGGTACTTTAGGTGTGGTCTCACCCAAGTCCTGGATAACTGTAGCAAGGCTTCTTTAGTTTTGTACTTCAGCCCCCTTGCAGTAAGGTGAACATGCCATTTGCCTCCCTAATTTCTTGCTGTGCCTGTATGTTAACATTCTGTGTTTCTTGTTCTGTTGATCAACATTTAAATATTCCTCACTATTTTAAATAAATATTCTGTTTCCCTATTCTTCATACCAAAGTGAATAACTTCACTTCTCCCCACATTATACTCCATCTGTCTTACCTACTCACTTAACCTGTCCATATACCTTTGCAGCCACTTTGTGTCTTCCTCGCAGCTTACCATCCCACCTAGCATTGTATCATCAGCAAACTTGAACACATTACTCTCAGTACAGTCATCTAAGTCATTAATAGATTGTAAATAGCTGAGGCTCCAACATTCCACTAGTTACAGCCTGTTAATTTGAAAATGCCCTGTTTATTCCTACTCTCTGCTGTGTGCCCACAACCAAACCACTATCCATGCTACTATATTATCCCCAAACCCACACAACCTTGTCTTGGAAACTTTAACATGGCAATTTATCAGATGCCTTTTGGAAATCCAGATATACCACATCCACTAGTTTCCCTGTACCTATCCTATTAATTACATGCTTAAAAAGCTCTTAGATTGCTCAGACACAATTTCCCTTTCATAAAACCATGTAGTCTCTGCCTAATCATATTATGATTTAAATGCCTTATTAACACCTCTTTCATAACAAATATGTTGCAGATGGACAGGATGTCCATGCAAGTAGCCTATTGTTATCAACCCCAAAAGATCTGAAAAACAAATGCCACCTTGGCTATAATTTGAGAAACTTTAAAAAGTCAGTTAGAATAGGGCATTGTCCATCCCTAATTGCCCTGAGGGGATACTGACAGTGAAGGAATGTCATTCAGGGGATGCAGACGTCACTGGCCAGGCTGGCATTTATTGTCCATCCCTAATTGCCCTTGAGAAGGTAGTGCTGAGCTGCCTCCTTGAACCGCTGCAATCCATGCGATGTAGGTATGCCCACAGTGCTGTTAGGGAGGGATTTCCTGGATTTTCACCAAGTGACAGTGAAGGAATGATGTTATATTTCCAAGTCAGGATGGTGAGTGGCTTGGAGGGGAACTTCCAGGTGGTGGTATTCCCATGTGTCTGCTGCCCTTGACCTTCTAGATGGTGGTGGTCGTGAGTTTGGAAGGTGCTATCCAAGAAGGCTTGGTGAGTTCCTGCAGTGCATCTTATGGACAGTACACATTGCTGGCACTGTGCGCTGGTGGTGGAAAGAGTGAATGTTTCTGGATTGTGTAGAGCTTCTTCACTGTTGTTGAGCTGCACTCATCCAGACAAGTGGAGAGTATTCCATCACACTCCTGACTTGTGCTTTGTAGATGGTGGACAGGCTTTGGGGAGTCAGGAAGTGAGCTACTCACTGCAGGATTCCTAGCCTCTAACCTGCTCTTGTAGTCACAGTATTTACGTGGCTAGTCTAGTTCAGTTTCTGGTTAATGGTAACTCCCAGGATGTTGATAGTGGGAGATTCAGCAATGGTAATACCATTGAATGTGAATGGGAGATGGTTAAATTCTCTCTTGTTGGAGATAGTCATTGCCTGGCACTTGTGGGCATATCACTTGCCACTTGTCAGCCCAAACCTGGATATTGTCCAGGTCTTGCTGCATTTGGACACGGACTGTTTTAGTATCTGAGGAGTCGTGAATGATGCTGAACATTGTGCAATCATCAGCAAACATCCCCACTTCTGACCTTATGATGGAAGGAAGGTCATTTATGAAGCAGCTGAAGATGGTTGGGCCTAGGACACTACCCTGAGGAACTCCTGCAGCGATGTTCTGGGACTGGGACCACTGACCTCTAACAACCGCAACCACCTTCCTTTGTGCTAGATATGACTCCAAACAGCAGTTTTCCCCCTGATTCCCATCGACTCCAGTTTTGCTAGGGCTCCTTGATGCCACGCTCGGTCAAATGCGGCCTTGATGTCAAGGACAGTCACTCTCACCTCACTTCTAGAGTTCAGCTCTTTTGTCCATGTTTGAACCAAGGCTGTAATGGTCAGGGGCTGATTGACCCTGCCAGACCCAAACTGAGCGTCAGTGAGCAGGCTATTGCTAAGCAAGTGCCGCTTGATAGCACTGTCAATGACCCCTTCCATTACTTTACTGATGATCGAGAGTAGACTGATGGGGCGGTGATTAATCGGATTGGATTTGTCCTGCTTTTTGTGGATGGGACATACCTGGGCAATTTTCCACATTGACAGGTAGATGCCAGTGTTGTAGCTGTACTGGAACAGCTTGGCTAAGGATGTGGCAAGTTCAGGAGCGTAAGTCTTCAGTACTATTACCAGAATATATCCTAGTGTGGAAGATACTGAACACCAACACTGTTGTTGCCTTTGCTAGATTTGAGCAATGACCTGTAGTTTAAAGATTCCTGCTTGGCAGGAGTGCCATGTTGCTAGATTAATAGTTGCCACTTTGGAGGGATCAAGTGTAATCTTCTTTGATTTGTATTTAGTACCAATCATCACTGACAACATCTCAGCACAAATTAGCATCAAAATTATTTCAATACTCACCAGTGCTAATGAATTCCTGTCAAAGGCTGGAAAAGCACTCACAGCTTCATGTAACACAGGTGAATCCCCACTGTTGACTGGAGTAATTTGCACCATGTAGGTGTTTCCTTGCTCAGTACTGTTAGTGTCTAGATTTCCCTGACTTACTGTGCTTATGAATAACATGGAATATACTGTGGTTATAAATAATGTGGAATCAATCATGGTGCAAATCATTCCTTATGGTTACATTATGTTAATCTGAAGCAAATTTGGCAAATTGAGGCATTACATTCATGCAAGAAGCATGTCATGCAATAACTGTTAACGTCACCAAGCATGAATGGTTCACTTCTCACAATATTTAAAAGTCTTTGGTGCTAACATACTGACCCAAAAAATGGAAACATTTAGTTCACTTTTGACATGGGAGATAAAGTTGTACTATATAGCCACTGCCACACCACTGCTGAGTGTAAGATTAAAAATTTGTACCTTAATCCTTTCTGTACTAACGGTCTTTGTTTGTTTTTTGCCTATTTCATGTGCATTTTATTTGGCTGGTGAGCATATGATCACTCACATTACCAGAGTAGAACTACTGTATGAGTGTTATGAAAAAGGCAGCTTAGAATTTTTTCTACCACTCCATCACCCAGTGCTAACACAGTCTCAGAGGAAATCTGTAGAAAGACAAAATCCAGGGTGTGCCAATGACAGAAATTTCGACATGTCTGACTAATCTAACTCACTCCTATTGAGAGGCTGCCAATTTTGTCCAAAATCTGATGAAGTGAGATCAAATACAAGAAGCAAAAAACATTTAGCTGTGGTGGGGGGTGGGGAGGAGGGGGGTGTGTGGCGTCACTAGATGATGTCTTACAATGGCATACAGCCCAGAACTTTGTACAATGCAAGGGTAAGGGTTCATGTACTGACCCAGCTGTCTGTAATGTCATGACATCCATAACTGGCATGCGTATTTCCAGAACCTACTAAGGTACTCTTTATCCTCATGGAGTGTGAAAAAATTGGAATGAAGAAGACTGCTAATTTGACATGTTTTGTAATATTTAATATTCGTCAGAACTTTATTTCTCAAATAAAAATAATTTCTAGAAACGTTATAAAATCGCTTATGATTTGCCAGGATCTATTACAAATATTTGCAGAGCCCCTCTTTACAACTTCTGCAATAACCCTAGCAATCAGTTATTGTCGTTTTATCTCAGTTATTGTTACCGAGTTTTGTATATATTTTGAAATTTTCTTGTCTATATATATATATGTACAAAAACATCGGTAATTTGTATATTGAATAGATCTTCTGTTTTTACCTAGAAACTCGTTACTACAAAGTACGTGACATGTTCACAACAAGATTCAGATGATTGGTCATTTGTACTACTTGTTTAATCAGTCACGCTGTTCGGCGTGCAACTGTACACAATTCAGATGGGGACAATAACGTAAGTATTTGCTATTAAGCGCAAAATGTCCTCTTTCAGTTATTAATTTTCGTCTGGAATAAGATTTTGAAAATAACCGCAATCAAACTTTACATTTTTATCGTCAAATGTTTCAGAACCCCCGCTTAAATTGTCACCGTTGTTCACAACTAACACAAGGCATTCTGCGCCTTAAATGGTTGTTGTAGCCCGTCAGAACTAAAATATTGACACCACATTGAGTAAATATGTTCTTTGGGTTACTTCAGAGATAGGTGGGAGCCAACAGCCGAGGTCTCCTGGCACATATAGCTGTTAACAGCCAGAAACTAAGACAACGGAAATTTGGCGCTATTATTTACATAAATGTTTGAACTGGGCGAGTAAATATAGGTTTGCCCCGCTATAAATGGCTGCACGATACTCAGTTACCTCTTAAAACTTCTCTTATTCTGTATCACCTTTAGAAATTTACCTAGAGTGTATACAGATTCAATTTAATGTTTACAAAACTTCGCCGCATTTTAACCAGAGATAAATAAAAAGGTTTTTTTACAGAGCTACATCAGATTTGAAAATAAAGTCTAATTCAAAAATAAATTTGCAAAACAATTCTGAAATATATTTCTGAAGCCAAACCACAAATAACTGTACTCTAGTAACGAAATCCCAGGTCATTTGGTACAAACGGCATTTCATTTCAACTGACAACCTGAGGTCGGTCATGTTTGCTAACAATCCGTGAAATGAAACTAGCGCGCCTTCGCCCAACAGCATGGACTCCTAGGCACCTGACAAATAAAACTCCTCACTCCCCCAGCACCTCACAAATAAAACTCCTCACTCCCCCAGCACCTCACAAATAAAAACTCCTCACTCTCCCAGCACCTCACAAATAACACTCCTCACTTTCCCAGCACCTCACAAATAAAAACTCCTCACTCCCCCAGCACCTCACAAATAAAACTCCTCACTCCCCCAGCACCTCACAAATAACACTCCTCACTTTCCCAGCACCTCACAAATAAAAACTCCTCACTCTCCCAGCACCTCACAAATAAAAACTCCTCACTCCCCAGCACCTCACAAATAAAACTCCTCACTCTCCCAGCACCTCACAAATAAAACTCCTCACTTTCCCAGCAGCTCACAAATAAAACTCCTCATTCCCCCAGCACCTCACAAATAAAACTCCTCACTCCCCCAGCACCTCACAAATAAAACCCCTCACTCACCCTGCACCTGACAAATAAAACCTCTCATTCCCCCAGCACCTCACAAATAAAACTCCTCACTCCCCCGCACCTGAAACATAAAACCCCTCACTGCCCCAGCGCCTCACAAATAAAACCCCTCACTCCCCAGCACCTCACAAATAAAACCCCTCACTCCCCAGCACCTCACAAATAAAACTCCTCACATACACAGCTGAAAATTATTTTTAAAAAGTAAGCGACAGGACAACAAGAGATGACGTGGATATCCACAGAGAAAATTCTTTCTTAATTGCTCCTCCCCCAACACTTTCTCAAACTCAAAGATGCAGAAGTAATGAGGGAGGGCAAAAAGCATAGTCGAGGTCCAAGTACAAGAGGTAGCTGCAGGCGAGAGGGGTGCTCTCATCACGTGTACTGTCCATGTTTGTCTACTTCACACGATCCGACTTCAAGGGAGGGAAGGAAGAATAAAACGCTACTGATTCTTACCTTCTATCTAAGCTGCAGTTTCTCTGCTTGTTGTCATTGCTCTGGGCTATAAGAGGACACAGACCGCTCAGAGAGTGAAGGAGAAGCACAAACGACTATCAGCTCCAGGCCAGCAGCAAGGTGCGCCCTTAATTCTGCTGCTGAGTGTAGTTCAGTCCCAGGCGCCGGGGCCCGGCCAACCTGTCACTGCATCGATCTTTGAATAAACTCCAAGTGGGTGGAGATGTTAAACAGTAACTAGTAACTAACGTCAAAGGCACTTGCCCGGCTCCACAGCACTTTTACCTTGTGCCCAGCTGCCGGTTCTCTGCTTACTCTCAATCAACCTCGACGGTACCTTAGGATTTACTTATTTTCTTATTAACTTAAGGGGTGGCTGGTGGGTGAAGGAGTTGCCTGAGCCTTTGTAAAGGTAAAGAGAATTGCAGCAACGGTCTCAGGATTCCTGTGTACAGAATGTCCCGCACGCAACCTTGTACACGGCTCTCAAAGGATTTGTTGGCATTATCACATTTTACATTCCAATCGCCGCTTTTTGTGACATGTAGAAACCGAGTAATATTGACCTGCGTGTAAAAACAGAAACCGTTCTTACCTTTCCGCAAGCTCCACCCATTCCTGATGTCACCTGAACTTTTTTATATACCAGAATGGTGCACGTAAACCTTACAGGGAACTTGTCACCTCAACGGTAACTGCACTCTCAGTGTCCTGTAATCTTTAAGACTGTTTATATCAGTGCAATTTGCTGGCCGCAGCCCCCCGCCCCCCCCCCCCCCCCCCAAAAAAAAACAACTTAATGAGCCTTATTACAAAAATAGGTTGTTGGGTTTTTGAGGGTTTTTTCCCCCCAGCATTTTTGCACTCGATATCTTTGGCCTGTGTTAGCAACTGCTCACTGGGTGAGCCCACACTGTCGTGATCCTTGAGTGTTCTGTGTGCCCAGATAAACGCAGGTGAAATATTGTGGCACACCCAAGATAACCGAGAACCTAAGTTCTCAAAGATATTTTTTGCCATAAGGGCAAAACATGCTGTTTTTCATTTTGCAACCTGCCAGTAAAATACTGGCAAGCTAGAAATTAGTGGGACCTTGCTCAGCCACTCTAAGTGTGACAAAGTGGGACTTAACGTCCATTGATACAGGGGGGAAGTAGACCATTACAGAAATCCTGCCATCAGCTTATTTAAATTATGTGGGGTCCAGTCCTGGTAGCAAGATGCCAAAATGCAATTGAAGGTCATTTTGTTGGTGGATAAGGCACTTATGTAGCACAAGTGCTGCTTGTCATTTGCCAGCCCAAGCCTGGATATTATCCAGGCCCTGCTGTAGGATATTGAAAGAGCTGTGAATGAGTATGAACACCGTAGAATTGTCAGAGAACAACAGCATTCCTTACTATGTGTTATAGGAGGAAATATCACATGACACAGTTAAGATGATTGGTCTGAGGTCATTTGCCTGATGAATTCGTGATATGATGTCCTGGGTGTGACGACTCTTCAATAACCACAATCATCTTCCTTTATATCAAATATGATTCCTTAACATCTAATGACCTAAATTTTAGAGGATTTCTTGGTGGAATGCTATCCAGATGACATGACCAGCTCCTCTAACGTCTCCTCTGGCATTCAGCTCTTGCAACCATTTCTGGATTAAGGTTGTAATGAAGTCTGGATCTGAATGGTTCTGGCAGACCACAAATTGAATATAAGTGAATGTTTTAGTGGTGAGTAGGTGCCACTTGATGGCACTGAGAGGGGTTCAATGAAGTGTGAATTTACTGGGTCACATTTGTCCTGCTTTGCATTGATAATACATATTTGGACATTTTTTCATATTGCTGACTGGATGCCATTTTCCTAACTGTATTGGATTAGCTTGCCTAGAAAGGATGGCTAGTTCAGATGCACAGATCTTCTGGGCTACAATGGGATGTTATCAAGATCTCTGGCTTTCACTACGTTCAATGCTTCTCAATGTAGCATGAAATGAACTGAATTGGCTAGAAATTAGCATCACTAATGTTGGAAGCAGGACAATTGGGCATCTCGACTTAACACTCTTGACTTGTTTGCAAATTGAATTTGGAGATGTTCTTGGAGCTTTCTCCTCTATTAATTCCACTATTGTCCACACCATTCATGAGTGGATGTGTTAAGGCTGCAGAAGTTTTCTCTGCTCCATTAATTGTAGGGCTACATAATTGTATTTGTAATTTGCTGCTTTTGGTATTTAGCTTGGGGGTAGTCCTGTGTTGTATCTTCACTTGGTTGGTGTGTCATTCCAAGCCTGGTGCTGCTCCTGGCACATCTTCTTAGCCAACAGTGAATTTGTTGGTAATGGGGAAGTAATAAATATGTTGAACCATAAGGTTTCAGATGGTAGTCTCTAATTCTGGAGCTGCTAATGTCCTCCTGGATGTCCAGGGTTTTGGGCTACTAGATCTGTTCATAGTACACAAAGGAGGGTGTCCTCATTGTGAAGACAAAACTTCACCTTTGTAATGATTGTGCAATAGTCACTCCTGCTAATGCTATCAAGGACAGCATGTCTGCTTCAAGTAGGTTGGTGAGGTCAAGTCAGTTACTCCCTCATGCCAGTTCTTTCACCGCCAGTCTCAATCTGGCAGCTATGTTCTTTTGGACTCGGCCAGTGGTGGGGCTACTGGCCAGCCATTCATGATGATGGATGCTCTCTGCTCAAGTTTCATTCAACATGAAAGGGTACTGATTTGTCAGTTAAATGAGTAAGCAACTGGATAATTCCTGAAGCTGACAACTGAGCAGATGTGGACATACCAATCAACATATGTCAGCCACCAATGAAAACTACCAACCAGTAATTTAAAAACAAATTTCCTATCCAAAGTTGTTAGTCAGGAACAGTTATTGATAGTTACAAACAGAAGAACCAGTCAAATCACTCCAAATATCTTTGCAACTCTATTCTGCTACCTCCTTTGATTGACTGCAAGCTAGGGTTTGTAATATGATAAAGAGGTAAACGTTTATGCAGAATTGATTAAAGGTATTAATACAATACTATTACTGTGTAAATCTGCATAATGATATTTCTCAATAGAGAACAAAAACAGAATTACCTGGAAAAACTCAGCAGGTCTGGCAGCATCGGCGGAGAAGAATAAAGTTGACGTTTCAAGTCCTCATGACCCTTCAACAGAACTGAGTAAAATTTAGGAGAGGGGTGAAATATAAGCTGGTTTAAGGTGGTGGGGGGGGAGAAGTTGGGGGGTTTGGGGGGGGGGGGGGGGGGCGGGCGGGGGGTGTGGTTATAGGGACAAGCAAGCAGTGATAGGAGCAGATAATCAATAGAGACCTTGACCTCTCCTGGAGTTTCCAAAGACAGATGAAGAAAGTTAATGACTGCAAACCCCCAGAACAAATCATTTAGCTTAAAGAAAATGCATTGTGTCTCATGATATTATGCTGTTGTAAACATAAAATGTTCTGTCCTTTAATTTACTGTGAGCACATCACAGAGACCCACAAGTGTGACATAGTTTTTCAAATGTTTGGTTGGAGTTTGTTAATTGTGGGAATGTCTGCAAAGATTTGCCTAAGAGCAGCGCAGGGTGGGAATAATCAGAGGGAGGCACATACTGGATGTTACATGTTGACAACTAGCTTAGTTCAGTTAATTGTTGCATCTTCAATCTTTAATGTTGCTGAAACTGAAACCTCCCAAAATATAATTTGTCTGCTTATTAAATGTTTTGATTTTTTTTAGGAATTAGCTTTATAATGTTTAATGGTACAAACATGATAGACATTGCCAATGACAAGAAGTGGAAACATACAAAAAAAATGTTCCTGTTTCCTCTCATATTTGGGAGAAAATGCATTTAATTACCAACAGAGCCTAGTTGCTTTTGTGAAGCATGATTTTAACAAGGCATCAGTAATGAGAAAAGGTTTAATTCTTTACCATTTCTCACTTTACTGTCTAATCTCTCACCTATCCAGTATCTCTGGACATACTTTCATTTCACCCCAACAGTTAAAGCTAGGCCTTAACTGGAGTTCAATGCTCACTTTTCAAATACCCACCAACACCCCCAGCAGTAAAATGGTACACTTGTTTGTAATTAGCCTTCGACAATGTCTTAGAAAGCAAGAAGAATTTTTTTTCATTTACTACTGATCTCTGAGCCCATTCTGTATGAGACCATTCCTCAGAGCTAAATATGAACAAATGAAGACTCAAGTTACATAGCACTAATATATTGTCAGTAATTCAGCTGGGTAAAACTTCCATCCATTGGTTTTATGACTGTCTTTACTTATCTACTTTCGCAGGTCAGATATCAATCACCATTGGGCTTTTCATTCTTGTTGCTTGCAGTAGGCCTAGAATGGAATAAAAACTATTGCATAAATTCCTTTTCAGTCCCATGCGCATGGTGACCAGACATCCCCATTTTGCCAGGACGGTCCCATTTTTTCATTAAGTGTCAGGGTGTCCCAGCAATTTTCTCAAAATAGCTTAAATGTCCCAATTTGCAGCTTTTCCCTCTTACATGAACCATAAACAAAGGTTTTCATCTGCACTTCACCTTTTCACACAGCATCAGTGTCTCTCCCCTCCCGTTTACTTTGCGCCCCAGTTACTGTTGGCAAACCCAAAAAAACCGTCTGACTCTGTGCTGTACCCTGGGAATCAGAATGCCTCCCACTCGTTGACCATTAAGCAGCTGCACCGGGACATTCCTGTATACACAGAAATCCTTCGCACCGACATCCAAAGCTGGGAGTGATTTTTTTTCCAAAAATGGTCCTCAGTGAGACAGCTCTAATTGTGAAACTTTTGTGTTCTTCTGTCTGTTTTTGGGCACTGTCTTCAGCTGCATTAACTTTATTTGTACCTTATATCATCCCCCACAAGAAGAAAACAATTCTCAAATTGCTCTTGTAAAAGCAAAATATTGCAGATGCTGGAAAACTGAAACAAAAACAAAAATTGCTGGAAAAACTCAGCCGGTCTGACAGCATCTGTGGAGAGAAAGACAGAGTTAACGTTTCAAATCCATATGACTCTTCTTCAGAATTGCTTTTCCTCCCTCCAAAAACTACATCCAATGACCATCATCCACCCCACAAAGTGAATACCCAGTTCCAATCGGTCAGTTGGAGTCCACTGGCATGTTCTGTGTGGCCCTTTGACCTGTCAATCACTCGCCTGAAGTACTGGGCACAGTTGAACTTATTAATCAAAGCAGGTCAAGTTTGGTCTCTGGGCAATTCAAATCCTCCTAGCACTTCCATTGCCATCCAATTTAATAGAAAGTGAAGAAAGATCTGGTTTGTTCTTAGGATAAACAAACACCATTTTCAGTGCTTTAATTACTAAAGGCTGCATTGTCTCTCCAAGGAGGCAGGTTGATGTGAGGGCGATTGACAGCAGTAACGGTCAGTCTCATAGGCCCATGTGGCACATAGCACCATGACAGACAGCCAGGCAACCAATGAGATCTAAGAATCAAAGAGTACATTCAATCAGTGTCATAGGGTTGCTAGCACTGGATGAACATTTTGCAAGAGGTGTCATCACATGACCTCCTACATTCAATTGCCCCTCCCCCAGACTCTTGCCATTTGTCACGCACCATGGGCATTACCATGAAGGCCGCCTTCCCAAAGCTTTTCACTCTGTCCGGGTTTTGACTTTTAAAAATCTGGTCACCCTACCCACGTAGGCCCTTCTCTCTCCTTTTCAGAGGGTATTAATCCATAATTCCAGTCGACTAGCAGTGAGGAGCATGCACCTGCCCCACAGAAGGGGACCCAAAGTTGATCAGGACCCTCCAGGCCTCGGTCCTCCAGAGGACGCCCGCCAAGGTCATCATAGACAACAGGGTGTAGCAGTCAGCAGGCCGCTTCCGCCTCTGCTGTGGATGTTGGGGATGCAATAAGACATAGCGGTTGGGTTAGAAAAATTAAATAGAAATACTAGGAGCACCAAGGTTTCATGGGTGTTCACAATTTGTATGGAGTTTGCACTAATGTAAAAAGATTTCCACTCATTCCACTTCTCATGTTGTGTATGCCTCTTCTATCCGATGGTATGCTTCATGATCATTCAAGTGTTACAGGTTCCCCCCATCACCCCCCTCCTCACGGATGTCGTATCATGAGCCTCAGCTCTATGGTATGTAGAACAATCTCATAACAATCTCTGTCTGTTCTCTGCTCAGTACAGACATGAGTGAAGCGTCAACCTCAGAGAACTTTGTGGTTGGCCAAAGCATCTCTGAGACCTGTGTCAGAGATTCATCTGCTGTTAAGTCATGAATCTAGAACCTGGAGACTGCTTTAGTCCCCTGATGCTTCTGCATTGTAGAGTGCTCAGTGTGTATCCTAGATGATGAAATGTTAATGCACATTGAGACGGGGCATCTTTCATCGTCCTACACGTACTTTCTGCCATCCTTAAGTGTGCTTTACCAATGAATTTGACTCTGAGCTCTTATGTGCTCCTGTCTGCCTGCAACGTTGTCTCATGCCCACGTGTATATCTGTACATCAGCCCAATATTAGTGCCCACCTTCCCACCTCCATGGTTTTGAGCATTTGATCTCGTTGACATATGTTGGTCCTTGCATGTCCTGCTAGATGGTTAAAAGTGTGCGACCTAGGAGTTCTGTGTGGAGGCCCCAGATGGCTGATATGGACATGGGAGGATGGCGCGCTGGGCCAGAAGATCTGGCTAGCATCTCCTTACATTGACTCTCTGCCAACCCTCAGATGCTATGCTGAAATGGTTATGTGCAACTAACAGTGGTATTGGTGTGCTTGGTTTCTGTGTGCATATGTTAGACTGTTAGGACAAAAATGTGTAGTCCTGAAATGGGATCAGAGTGAGGCTGCAATACATCTGATGTGTGCTCTGTATTGTAATTTGCGTCCTTAAGGGCTGGATGGAGTATTAGCATTTTCGGGAGCACTAATGCCACAGCTAAGCATCAGGGGAAATTGGGAGACTCCCATCAGAGGCATGTTCATGAGTGGCAGGCAGATATCAGAAAATACTGCTTGTGAAGCTTTCGAGGTCCATTGAAAGGTGAACTGAACTGCAGCCTCACATCGTTCACTGAGAATTACAGATGCCTGTGTGTTGAGGATGTATATGATGCTGAGGACTGAGTGTGATAAAGAGGCATCAACACTTGTCTTGCATGAACGATTGGCTGTGTGGGAAAACCACAGTGCAGAATCAGAATCAACCTCACACATGAAGGCGATATCCAGTGAGTGAAGATTGACCTCCAGGAGGCACGTTGTCACAATGCAGGCATACTGCCATGAATACTGTTCCAGTCTCCTGTAGGCTGTCGTACGCAGTGGAATGTTGCCGAGACGCTTAAAGACGCTGCACCATCCCAACTCTGCTCATGAAAGGCCCTGTTGCAGTTATTATCACATTACAGAAAGGCCACATACTCCAGAGGCTGCCTTACCTTCCAAGGATGAGGACAATGTGATGCCAGAGTGTAACTACTCATTCAGAGATTGAAGTGGTGCATTGAGATGAGGAGGATAGTAATGAAGCATGGAGGGCACTGGTGAAAGAGTATTGTCATAGGTAGTCATCATCATCGACCTGGAACCTGGTGGCTATTAGCATTTCACATGCATGCCTGCCTCATCTGGCCCGTGCTATGGCCTCTTCCTCTGGCCCCTCAGCTTCCTCACCCTCATCGTGCTCAGCCTCCTCAATGTCTTCATCATCGGAGGACACGTGCAGCTCCTCCATATTGACATCTGGCAAGATATCCCCCCTTTGGAGTGCCAGGTTGTGCAAGTTGCAGCAAGCCATGATGATGCATGAGACCCTCTGGGGGGTGTACTGGAGAGTGCTGCCTGGCCTGTCCAGACATCTATAATGCATCTTCAGTGTGCCAATGGTCTGCTCTTTCAATGAGCATGTTGTGGCATGAGCAGCATTGTACCTCTCCCCTGAGGCACTTTGTGGCCGCCGAACAGGCTTCATCAGCCACGTCTTTTGCGGGCAGACTTTATCACTGAGGAGCCAACCCTGGGTGCACTGAGGACCCTCAAAGATCTGTAACACCTGCAAGTGACTCAAAGTATACCAGGCGTGGTACTCACATGCCTGCATAATCTACTTGTGGTGATTGCAAACCAGAGAGAGAACCCTTTCCTGTTGATGAACTGTAATGGCTGCTGTCAGAGAGCTCTTAAAGCCACATGAGTGCAGTCGATGGCACCCTGCAAACTGTGGGAATGCAGAGGTAGCAGCAAAGCCCACTGCTCTGGCAGCCTGGCTGGCATCATCTAGAGAAAATTGCACCTAATTGAGCCTTGCTAAATGGGGCACTGGTGACTTCCCGTATGCATTTGAGCAGGTGCTTGAGAAATCCCACGGGGTCCCCCAGTGGAGCCCTGGAACGAGCCACTTGTGAAGGACCTCAGAGCGGTGGTGACTTTGAGAGCCCTGTGACGTCAACTCCTCCTGGAGAATGTGGCAGTGTGAGTCACCACACCCTTAGACATGTGAAGGCATCTATGGCACTGTCTTTTGCTCATCTAGAGAGGTATGAGAAGTGTCTTCTGTACCCCTTTGATCTTGCCAGACTCATCCACTAAATGGCTCTGTCAGCCTTAGCTCTGGGTGTTGGTGTGGGGGGCTCTGCAGGCCCTTGTTCATCAGGGTGAGGTTCTTCCCTTTGCCCAGCCTGGCAGTGATGGGCCCTTTTTCTCCTCCTTCTTAGTTGCCTGATGGCCGAGATGAACTGTTGGCTGTTCCATCTATGTTTCCCTCATGCTCGTCGTTGCAGGAACATTGAACAGAAACATGAGTGAGCTTAAGCCTGCAAAGGCCATCTTCCTGTCACTACTAGGGAGTGACTGTGGTGCCAAAAGGTTACTTTCATCCCAGCCATTACATCCCCAATTAGTCCCTTTGTTGCACTATTACAGCCTTCAGGATCACTCTGCCCCCCACCGCCCCCCCAACCCCAAGGAAACGCAACTCCAATGACAGTGCTTTGACGCAGAGGTGTGGATCTGACAGAGTTCTGCCAGGCACTAGAAGTCTCAGGCAGGGCATACTCTCAGACTGTACTCTTTGGTTTAAATAGCAGCCTCAACTTGCAGTGATGGATTGAGAGTTTGTTGGGGGTGGGTGGGGGGTTCCAATATCCGAACCTGCCAGCTGCAAGGTCTTATGACCACGAGGCATCTGCATTGTCCCTTTCCAATTGGTTTATTCTGATACTCGAGATTTCCCACAAATAGGACAAAAGGTCTTTACTAGGCCACAATCAAAATTGTACTCTCGCATGAAAGCGCAAGAAGAGTTAAGGTGCCAAATTCGCTAAATTGGCATTTGACTGCTCATAACATGTCTCAGCTGTGCCTTCCTCTCCATTAAGAAAATTGGAATTTATCAGAGTGTCCCTTTAACCAGCTCACAAGTGCTGTTCTCGACTCCTCCCACAAACCCTAAGATCCCTCTCCTGACAATTTTTTTTCATACTTTCTCATTTAACTGCATCATTGATTCAGCTTGGGAAATGGCGGTGCTGAGGTTCTACTATCAGATGAGCTTCGGCCATCCCCCTGTGACTGTGGAAATCCCACCCATCATACTGGAGGAGCATCATGTTCAGACTTGCCTCCCGCTAATCATTCTTCTTCCCCTACTTCTAATACTTGATCCCATTGCATTGGATATCCTCATCTTCCCCCCAAACCATTTGATGCTGATGTCCCGATGTCCCTTGTACCCCTGACCCCTCTCCGTCTTGAGACCTATTGCACCACGACCTACAGAGATCCCTGTACCAACACCCCCCCATCCCCACCAGCATGAGGCCATCGAGTACCCACCCCTACATTACCTCTTTCCCATCTACAGGCTGCAGACGCCTCTTCTGACTGTGACTGTGCCATCTACGGCCCAGTACGAAGCCAGAAACCCCAGGACCGACATGTGTGAGGGACTGACCATGCCCTGTGCACACCATGCTGGGCACGAATGGCACAGGACTGACAGGCCCTCCCCCTCCCTGGACTGGGACAAGGACAGTCATTCCAAGCACAGCCCTCTAAATTGTGGTGCACCGCCACAGGACTGTGTTTGCGTTCTGGCCCTGATTACCTCTTTGCACTTGCCCAGGACTGCCTGTGCTTCTGGCTCCAGGATGATTCTCCCTCAGGTCATATGCCAGTATGCACCCTTCTCCAGTCTTCACCCCCCCCCCCCCCCCCCCATCCCCCACCCCCAACCACACCCCTCTAGTCAAGCCTTTGCCCTCCAGCCCCCTTTCCTTGCCTCTGTATTGTCTCACAGCCCCTTCAGTCAAGCCTTTGCCCTCCAGCCCCTTCCACCACCACTCACCCCTTTGCTTCTGCCTTACCGCTGGTCTGGAATGGAGAGACTTGGCTCTGAACCCACCTTGAGCTCTTGCTGATCTTGCCTGCGCAGCCTGGCAGGGAGTCGGAACAGCTGCGAGTGCAGCACATAGAAAGGTAGATGAAGACACGAGTGAAGTGCAGGTCACCAGGTGCATGGCACTTATATCCAGTCGTGAATCATGCCAGTCTAATTAGCTGCCGGTGTGGCCTTTTGATCTGGAGTGGGAGCGTTATTCTGTTTTTTTAATGAATATTCATGACATTTAAACGCATACAAATACAGTTCCCGACATAGTGCGGCAGCCTATCCAACCTGCCATTAAAGTCAGGAGCGGACAATCGCAAAATATTTTTATGTTGGCAGGAAACTGATTTCTGGATGACTGCCAAATTTTCCTGTCCCACCTGCCATAACACCACCACTGACAGGGCTGGAAAATCCTGCCCCTTGAGTCAGAAGGTTGTGAGTTCAAGTCTCACTCCAGGGACTTGGGCACATATTTGCAGGACTAAGGGATTGGTGCACTGCTGGAGGAAATGTCTTTCAAATGAAAAGTAAACTAAGGCCCTGCCTACGTACTCAGATGGATGTAAAAAACCTCATGACATTCTTCAAAGAACAGCAAGAGATATCTTCTGGTGAACTGGCCAACATTATCCCTCAAACAACATAATTTAAAACTGATCCGGACATCTGGGTCAAAGCTGCAGGAGCTTGCTGTCCGCAAAGTGGCTGTCACACTTCTTAAATTACAACAGTGATGCTTTCATTGGCCAAAAGTGCTTTGGAATTCCCTGAGTTGTGAAAAATGCTATATAAATGCAAATGACTATTTCTTCAATGCAGAACATCAATTAACCAGAGACAGTTGAACTATATAACCAAAATAACAGAGTACAAGTCAGATGAAGTCATGTTTAAACTGTGTATTAAGATTAGACAACACCTTGAGTATTGTAAAATAAAAATAAAAATACCTGGAAAAACTCAGCAGGTCTGGCAGCATCTGTGGAGAGGAGCACAGTTAACGTTTCGAGTCCGTATGACTCTTCAACAGAACAGCGTTGTTTGATACTATCTTGATAAAAGTAAAATTTTACATAAATAAGCTTGAGGGAAACAATGGTGGATTTTTAACTCCAAAATTGGGATGAGTTTGGGTTGAGTGGGATGTAAAAGAAATCTCAAACCCCATTCCAAACCTTCCAACTCACCCACATTTGTTTGTTGTAAAAATGGCTGCTTGGATGAGTGGGTCGAGTGAGGCTGGAGGTTTGTGATGAAATTCCCAGGAATACATCCAGCCAGAGTTGGCAACCTTTGGCTGGCTATCAACCAGGAATTCGACCTGAAATCATGCTATTGGTTGAGTTAAAATTGGGGCTAATATTTCAGTTCTTTATAAGTGTCGATATGGTTGATTGGCCTTTTTTGCTGTGTTGTAATATCTAGAGGGCTGAAGTTACCTTTGGCAGGCAGGCCCAGGAGCGGTCGGGAAATGGACCACTGACCATGATCGACTCCCGACCGTGATTTCACGGCCAGCCAGCATGAACTGTGCGCTGAAATGCTCAGCGCTGCTGGGATGGGCATGGGAAGAGGGCGGGCGCTGCGAGAAAGCTCCCTGAAGGCAGACAGCTGCCTCAGGGAGCTGGAGACCTGAAAAAGCTAAAATAAAGGTTTTAAAAGCTGAAAATAAAGTGTCCATGCATCATAATCAATCATCTGAAAATATAAGATGACTACAGAAAGCTATTTTTATTTTATTTCATCGTGGAAATTTCATCCTGCCCCTTGGATGAGGTTTGATGAAAAATGCAAAGGTCGCCTGGCTAATTCGCCCATCTGCCAACTATAAGGTTGGACGGGCAATGAAAAATCAGAGTGAATTGCGCCGTTAATGGGCTTAGTTGCCCTCTTAATTGTTGGCAGGCGCGCTTCGAACTTTTGTGCGCACCTGTCAAGCGAAATATCACGCAAGTGCGCAATGGCGCCGGGACACTCGCCTGCCTCCTTCTCGCACAATTTTACGCCCAATCAGGTCAGGCGTATGCCCACCTGTGGGACGCAAAATTCTGCCATAATTTCTATGTATAATGTTTTTGTGAAGTTGGTTTAAACATAATTCTTCCCAACCAGAAATTTACCAGTGAAAGTAATATTCGTAACATAAACTAAAAATAGTTGCCTGAACAGTGGTAAATTCCTAGGAAATATTTCTTCAACAGGCCTTGTCCCATGTTGGGAGCCTGAGGCTCAATTTGAAAGACTTGGCTGATGTTTGAATTGTTGGTATGGGTTCTTGGTACATACTGTAGCTAATCATAATATTATAATGTTGGCTCAGAATGCACCATGAGGAATTGCTCCTTTCTGAACCTAATATTTACTGACAGGGCTTTCTGCTTATAATCCCCACCACTTGCCTCCAGGATATATGCCAATGTTTCATCATGTAAACTCCTGCCTCCGTTCACCCCATCCAGTCAAACTGATTTTTATTTCCAATATCTTGATCACTAATAAGCAAAAATGTTCAAAGAAAATGAAGAAGACACAAATAATGCCATAGCGATTTCTCTCCTGTGCTTCTCAAAGCAGTGTCTTGGAGATTAATCCTAAATTCCTGGAGACTCAAGGACAATTCTACCTAAAACAAAAACAAAAGTTGCTGGAAAAACTCAGCAGGTCTGACAGCATCTGTGGAGAGAAAGACAAGAGTTAACGTTTCGAGTCTGTATGACTTCTTCAGAGCTAAAGGGAAGTAAAAATGTGGTGAAATATATACTGTTTAAGGGGTGAAGCTGGATAGAAGGCCAGCGATAAGTGGAGGCAAAGGATAGATTGCAAAAGATGTAATGAACAAAAGGTCGAAGGGATGTTGATGGTGGTGATACTGGCTAAAGGAGGTGCTAATGGTGACATTAAGAGTAGAAAGCAGGATGAGCCAGTGACAGATGGCCCTAGTGGGGGTGGGGCAGGGGAGGGGATGGCGTGGGAGAAAAGATCGAAATAGGCTAAAAGGCGGGGATAAAACAATGAATGGAAATAAATTTTAAAAATAATAATAGAAATAGATGGGAAATATATATATATATATACACAAATTAAAAAATAAATATTTGAAAAAAGGGGATCAAAAAGGGGGTGAGGATGGAAGAGAGAGTTCATGATCTGAAATTGATGAACTCAATGTTAAATCTGGAAGGCTGTAGAGTGCCTAATTGGAAGATGAGGTGCTGTTCCTCCAGTTTGCGTTGAGCTTCACTCGAACATTGCAGCAGGCCAAGGACGGACATGTGGGTATGAGAGCAGGGTGGTGTGTTGAAATGGCAGGCGACAGGAAGGTCTGGGTCATGCTTGCAGACAGACCGAAGGTGTTCCGCGAAGCGGTCACCCAGTCTGCGTCTGGTCTCTCCAATGTAGAGGAGACCGCATTGGGAGCAGCGAATGAAGTAGACCAAATTGAGGAAAGCGCAAGTAAAGTGCTGCTTCACTTGAAAGGAGTGTTTAGGCCCTTGGAAGGTGAGGAGGGGGGGAAGTAAAGGGGCAGGTGTTGCACCTTCTGTGTTTGCATGGGAAGGTGCCTTGGGAGGAGGTGGAGGTGTTGGGGGTGATGGAGGAGTGGACCAGGGTGTCCCGGAGGAACAGTCCCTATGGAATGCTGACAGGGGTGGGGGGTGAAGGGAAGATGTGTTTGGTGGTGGCATCATGCTGGAATTGACGGAAATGGCGGAAGATGAATGTGGAGGCTGGTGGGGTGAAAAGTGAGGACAAGGGGTACCCTATCATGGTTCTGGGAGGGAGAGGAAGGTGTGAGGGCAGAGGCGCGGGTGATGGGTCAGACACTGTTGAAGGCCCTGTCAACCACCATGAGTGGGAACCCTTGGTTAAGGAAGAAGGAAGACATGTCAGAAGCGCTGTTTTGGAAAGTGGCATCAATTCTACCTACTTCCCTTGTTCATTGATGGAAAAGCCTGGAAAACTGTGAGGATTTAATCATTTAAATTACATCAGCCTTAAATTTTCGAGCTTTGTCTATGGTTAAATAACAATGTACAAGAAAGCTGTTTATTTATACAATTAATGACCCTAAAATGCCAGAGTGATTGTCCTGGATTCTCATTATAACTTCAGCAGGAAACCAGCAGAGCTTCTAAAGAAATGGTTTGGAGCTTGAAAGCACCAATGGAATTTCAGGGCCCATGGTTATTAAAATAGCCACAAGGATATCTATTGGTCTGACGTAGATTTCTCTGACTCCCTGGTCTATCTCCTGATCTAGAGCTGGAAATTTATGTACATTTTGCTACTTGCAAAATTCCCTCATCAGACAGCGATTAAACACTGAGCAACCTCAGGCTGTGTTAACCTCAAAGAGGCAGCTCACCTACAACACATCGCCACCATAGCATCAGAATAAAAATTGTGCATCCTAACAACAACTCAGCGGTACTAATAAAAATAGGTTTTTTTGTAATGGAGCACTGTTTTCCTTCATGTAGCTTAAACCATCTTTCAGAAGTTAGGACAGTGGGAAATTATAACATTTATATAGACATGTTTGAAATCCACAGTGAAGGATTCTTATTTAATTTGATTTTGTTGAATGGAACACTTTAAACCACACTAGGGGTGAATTATTCATTCAATGGTAGAGGAAAACACGCAATAGCATATCAGTCTGCAACCTTGCCCAATACTCTTTCCATTTTAGGGTTTTAATTGCTATAATTCTGTTGCTATCCAATATTTGATAGGTCTCCAGCTCCCACTATTGATACGTTAGTTCACTGACACATGAGGGGTTCAGTTGGTGAGCCCCCCAAAATGGAATCAGGGGTTGTGATGCACAATCATGTTCGTTGCAATGAAGACAGCGTGTCAACTTGTTGCTGGCTACATATGTGAGTAATCTCTGCATCCAGCCAGCACTCTGCTATTCTGTTCTTTGGCTGAGTGCATTAGCATGGGGCTAATTGTCTGAAAACCTTGAAGCACTTAAAGCTAACTTGAAATGCTTAAAGCTAGACTGCACCTCTTAAAGGGGAGGTGCATTGTGGTTGGAGCAGGTGCTGGGAGTTGTGCTTATGGAGAATCTGGCATGGGGAAGAATGAGGAATGGCACAACAGGGAAGAGAGCGACCTCCAAGGTTCTCGGATGCTGTACTGGAGCTCTTGCTGGAGGAGGTGGAAAGGAGGAGAGATGTCCTGTAATCACAGGAAGAAGGTGGCCCTCCACACACGCAATCAAAAGACAGTGGGAGCAGACAGTGTGGAGGTCAATGGCAGGAGTCAAGCCCTGAGAACCTGGATGCAATGCTACAAGAAGTTCAACCACATAACAAGTGGCCAAAGTCAGTGAATACATCTTTAAATGGCATATCCTGCCAACTTGTGCCTCTGGCCTCAGCCATTGCTCAATTAAGCACACCCCCATATCTCACCTATCCACAATCTCTAGCAATCAGGACTAACGTTCATATGTCTCGCCTCACCCTCATTTAACACTGCTCACCCACATCTCACAGTTTGCACACACAGCTAAAAATTCAACCACCACTACCACATTGCTTCACACTCACTGAGCGCTGCACCTTGCTTCACGCTCGCTGAGAGCTGCGTGTTCCATCGCGCTCACCGAGTGCTGCGCGTTCCATCGCGCTCGCCGAGCGCTGCGCGTTCCATCGCGCTCGCCGAGCGCTGCGCGTTCCATCACGTTCACCGAGCGCAGCACATTCCATCACGCTCACCGAGCGCTGCGCCTTGCTTCACGCTCACCGAGCGCTGCGCCTTGCTTCATGATCACCGAGTGCTGCGCCTTGCTTCATGCTCACCGAGCGCTGCGCGTTCCATCACGCTCGCCGAGCGCTGCGCCTTGCTTCATGCTCGCCGAGCGCTGCGCGTTCCATCACGCTCGCCGAGCACTGCGCCTTGCTTCATGCTCGCCGAGCGCTGCGCGTTCCATCACGCTCGCCGAGTGCTGCGCCTTGCTTCATGCTCGCCGAGTGTTGCGCGTTCCATCACGCTCGCTGAGTGCTGTGCCTTGCTTCATGCTCGCCGAACGCTGCGCGTTTCATCGCGCTCGCCGAGCGTTGCGCGTCCCATCGCGCTCGCCGAACGCTGTGCTCCCATCACGCTCGCCGAACGCTGCGCTCCCATCACGCTCGCTGAGCGCTGCGCCTTGCTTCATGCTCTCCGAGCGCTGCGCGTTCCATCACGCTCACCGAGCACTGCGCCTTGCTTCACGCTCACCGAGCGCTGCGTATTCCATCGCGCTCGCCGAGTTCTGCGCCTTGCTTCATGCTCACCGAGCGCTGCGTGTCCCATCGCGCTTGCCGAGCGCTGCGCATCCCATCACGCTCGCCGAGCGCTGCGCCTTGCTTCATGCTCGCCGAGCGCTGCGCCTCCCATCGCGCTCGCCGAGCGCTGCGTGGCCCATCGCGCTCGCCGAGCGCTGCGCGTTCCATCACGCTCGCCGAGCGCTGCACGTTCCATCACGCTCACCGAGCGCTGCGCCTTGCTTCATGCTCACCGAGCGCTGCGCATTCCATCACGCTCTCCGAGTGCTGCGCCTTGCTTCATGCTCACCGAGCGCTGCGCGTTCCATCACGCTCGCCGAGCGCTGCGCCATGCTTCATGCTCGCCGAGCGCTGCGCGTTCCATCATGCTCGCCAAGTGCTGCGCCTTGCTTCATTCTCACCGAGCACTGCGCGTTCCATCACGCTCGCCGAGTGCTGCGCCTTGCGTCATGCTCACCGAGCGCTGCGTGTTCCATCACGCTCGCCGAGCGCTGCGCCTTGCTTCATGCTCGCCGAGCGCTGCGCGTTCCATCACGCTCGCCGAGCGCTGCGCCTTGCTTCATGCTCGCCGAGCGCTGCGCGTTCCATCACGCTCGCCGAGTGCTGCGCCTTGCTTCATGCTCGCCGAGCGCTGCGTGTTCCACCGCGCTCACCGAGCGCTGCGCGTCCCATCGCGCTCGCCGAGCGCTGCGCGTCCCATCACGCTCGCCGAGCGCTGCGCCTTGCTTCATGCTCGCCGAACGCTGCGCGTTCCATCTAGCTCACTGAGCGCTGCGCCTTGCTTCACGCTCACCGAGCACTGCGCGTTCCATCACGCTCGCCGAGTGCTGCGCCTTGCTTCATGCTCGCCGAGCGCTGCGCGTTCCATCGCGCTCGCCGAGCGCTGCGCATCCCATCACGCTCGCCGAGCGCTGCGCGTCCCATCACGCTCACCGAGCACTGCGCCTTGCTTCATGCTCGCCGAACGCTGCGCGTTCCATCACGCTCACCGAGCGCTGCGCCTTGCTTCACGCTCACCGAGCGCTGCTGCGCGTTCCATCACGCTCGCCGAACACTGCGCGTTCCATCGCGCTCGCCGAGCGCTGCGCGTCCCATCACGCTCGCAGAGCACTGCGCCTTGCTTCATGCTCGCCGAACGCTGCGCGTTCCATTACGCTCACCGAGCGCTGCGCCTTGCTTCACGCTCACCAAGCGCTGCGCGTTCCATCACGCTCGCCGAGCACTGCGCATTCCATCACGCTCGCCGAGCGCTGCGCGTTCCATCACGCTCACCGAGCGCTGTGCCTTGCTTCACGTTCACCGAGTGCTGCGCCTTGCTTCACGCTCACCGAGCGCTGCGTATTCCATCGCGCTCGCCGAGTGCTGTGCCTTGCTTCATGCTCACCGAGCGCTGCGTATTCCATCGCGCTCGCCGAGTTCTGCGCCTTGCTTCATGCTCACCGAGCGCTGCGCGTTCCATCACGCTCGCCGAGTGCTGCGCCTTGCTTCATCCTCGCCGAGCGCTGCGCCTTGCTTCACACTCACCGAGCGCTGCGTATTCCATCGCGCTCGCCGAGTGCTGCGCCTTGCTTCATGCTCACCGAGCGCTGCGCGTTCCATCACGCTTGCCTTGCTTCATGCTCGCCGAGCGCTGCGCGTTCCATCACGCTCGCCGAGTGCTGCGCCTTGCTTCATGCTCGCCGAGCGCTGCGCGTCCCATCGCGCTCGCCGAGCGCTGCGCGTTCCATCGCGCTCGCCGAGCGCTGCGCCTTGCTTCATGCTCGCCGAGCGCTGCGCGTTCCATCACGCTCGCCGAGTGCTGCGCCTTGCTTCATGCTCGCCGAGCGCTGCGTGTCCCATCGCGCTCGCCGAGCGCTGCGCGTTCCATCGCGCTCGCCGAGCGCTGCGCCTTGCTTCATGCTCGCCGAGCGCTGCGCGTTCCATCACGCTCGCCGAGTGCTGCGCCTTGCTTCATGCTCGCCGAGCGCTGCGCGTCCCATCGCACTCGCCGAGCGCTGCGCGTCTCATCGCGCTCGCCGAGCACTGCGCGTCCCATCGCGCTCGCCGAGCACTGCGCGTCCCATTGCGCTCACCGAGCGCTGCGCCTTGCTTCACGCTCGCCGAGCGCTGCGCGTTCCATCATGCTCGCCGAGCGCTGCGCGTTCCATCACGCTCACTGAGCGCTGCGCGTTCCATCACACTCACCGAGCGCTGCGCGTCCCATCACGCTCGCCGAGCGCTGCACGTTCCATCACAATCACCGACGCTGCTCGTCCCATCAAGCTTGCCGTGCGCTGCACATTGCATCACACTGACTGAGTGCTGCAGTGGAAGTTCAGACTGCTGCCATGCATCTCAGACTGCTGTCATTGTGGTTGTGGAAACCAGTGGTCAAAGGGGCTTGCAGGGTGTCACTGCAGTTCAACAATCTGTCCTCTGACAAATGATTGCGATTGCTGAGGCATTGCCCTGGGGGGAGTGGCATTGGCTCCATGGAGCATTAGCTTGCCCTCGTCTCTCAGGGAAACGCCAGTCATCCTCCCACGACTGAGCTCTACCTGTGGCCCTGCTGTTTTTTTGTCAGCCCAGCCAGCTGCCACCCGTTCAAAGCTGAGCCCTCACATCCCAGAGCTGCTTGCAGGCATCCTGCAAGACCAACTACAACTACCCTCAGTGACAGGCAACAGCCTTCCACCAGCCATGCTGCAGCCCTATGACTAGCACTGTGTAGAAGTAATGGAACAGACAAAGGCACTTGGATTCCAGGCGCTAAGGAATTGCACAAGGTTGATTCGTTGACTTTTATTTGCAATATGGCATGTTTTCATTTATTAACGTGATTTACATGTTTATTTTGCAGTGGTTTTTATTGTTGCATTGTGGCCAAGTGGATGCTGTTATGGTCATGATAGAGTGGAGGTAAGGTGTGGGACTGCTGTAGGGTTGCAGTTACTGATATTGTACTTGGATGAGGTTGCCTCCTCCCTTCCCTTCCCTCTCCCTCCTCCTCTGCTCACCGAATAGCTCATGGGAATGCAAGCTGTGAGGGGAACACAAAGAATCTGAAAAGAGATTAAAGTGAGTGAGCAACAAGGTGGCCGATGGAGGATAATGTGGCGAATTGTGAAGCTATTCACTTTGGCCATAAGAATAGAAAAATAGAATATTTTTTAAAAGGTGTGAAAACTTGTAAATGTACTGCATATTGCATCATGCTCATTGAGTTGATGTTCAGAGCAACTTGGGTGTATTCATTCAAGGATAACAGAAAATTAGCGTGACGGTACAACAAGTAGTTAGGGAGGCAAATAGCATGTTGGCCTTTATTGTAAGGGGATTGGAGTACAAGAATTAAGGGGCAAAAATTAATCCAGTGTGGGGGAAGGGTGGACTTGTGCGGGGGCGGGCACAAACCCGATCAGCACCTCCGATCGGGGCCACGCCGCCATTTTACGTGCGCCGACCAATTAAGGCCCACCCAGCGTGACGCGCACCTGCAAGTGCTGAGTGCTCCCTGTGCGGGCAAGGGGAGATTTCCTGAGTTGGGGCCTGTGCTCTTTCGCGCATGCGTGCAAAAGAGCCCAGAAATCTCACAGAGGCACAGACGTGCCTCAGCGAGATTAGTTTAAGTTTCAAAAATTTAAATAAAGAAAATTAAAAATTTTAGGACATGTCCCCTCATGTGACCGTGTCACATGAGCTGGGACATTAATACAGTATGCAATATTGCGCTCCATATTGAAGGAAGGGTATATTTACATTGCAGCCAGTACAATGAGGGTTCACTAGATCGGTCCCTGAGATGAGAGGTTTGTCCAGTGATGCCAGGCTGAGTAAATTGAGCTAATATTCTCTGGAGTTTAGAAGAATGAGAGGTGATCTCACTGAAGCTTACAAGATTCTGAAAGGGCTTGACAGGGTAGAGGAATCTAGAACATGGGGCACCGGCTCAGTATAAGGGGATGACCATTTAGGACTGAGATGAAGAGAAATTTCTTCACTCAAGGGGCAGAATTTTACGGCCCTGTTTTGGTGGGGACAGGGCCGTAAAATGCGGCAAGACATACTAAACCCCATTGACTTCAGCGCGAACGTAAAATCCCATTGCTGTAAAATTCTGCCAAAGGAGTTGTGAATCTGGAATTTGGATTTTTGGTCTCTCAGGGAATCAAGGGACATGGGGAACAGGCAGGAAATTGGAGTTGAAGCTGAAAATCAACCATGATCATACTGAACAGCAGAGCAGGCTTGATGGGCAGTATGGTCCACTCTTGCTCCTATTCCTTATGTTCTTACAGCCAGAGCTGTCTCCTCACGATGGTGAGTTTATGCAGCGTGCAACAGACTGTTATGAATATTGACACCCACTCCAATGAGTACAGGAGGATTCCTGCAGAGTGTTCCAGATGCAGCAGCAGCATTGGGCAGAACTTTTCCCTCATAGGGTGGTCTCATGCGTGACCTGAACAAGAGTAAAATGGTGCGCAATGATGTCGGACAAGTCATGTCATCGCGCACTCTGGCGATATTTCACTTGGCGGGCGTCTGTGAGAGGCAGCAGCACGCCTGCTGACAATTAAAAGACCTTATAAGACCCTTAATTAATTAAACTGAATTTTTCGCTGTCCGTCCAACCATTCGGTTGGCGGGCGGGCGAATAGGTCAAGCAGCCTTTGCCCTTTTTGCGAGACCTCATCCACAGGCAGGATGAGGTTTCGACCAGTGATTTAAAAAAAGAAAACTTTTAAAACGAATTCTCAACATGTTCCTGCTCATGTGACAGGGTCACATGAGGGGACACGTTTTCCGTATTTTTTAATTCTTTATTTTTAATGTTAAAAATCTCCAGCTCCCTGAGGCAGCTCTGTGCCTTCAGGGAGCTTTCACTGAGTGCACCCCCATGCATGTGCACACTTCAGTGCTCGTGCTCCTCCCGTCCCCACCCCGGCAGCACTGAGGCTCCCAGCGTGCGTTCCATGCTGGCTGGCCATTAATTGGCCAGCCAACATGAAATCGAGCTCAGGGGCCCGATTGCGGGTGGTGGTCAGGTTCCCGGCTGCTCCCGGGCCCGCCCACCATGCCCGCCCATGCACCCGAGGTAAAAATCTTGCCCATTTTTTCAGCATGCCAATTGTCTACTTTATCACATTTCATGTGGTAGCACAATTTTCATTATAAAGATCCTGTGCATGTGTGCATGTGTAGTTTTTTAAATTTATTCGTTCACAGAATATGGGCCTCGCTGGCTAGACCAGAATTTATTGCCCATACATAATTGCCTTTGAGAAGGGGGTGGTGAGCTGCCTTCTTGAACTGCTGTTCGGAAGGGAGTTTAAGGATTTTGACCCAGCAACAGTGAAGGAACAATGATATAGTCCCAATTCAGGATGGTGCATGGCTTGGAGGGGAATGTGCAGGTGATGTTCCCATGCATCTGCTGCCCTTGTTCTTCAAGATGGTAGAGGTTGCGGTTTTGAAAGGGTCTGTTGCAGGAGCCTTGGTGAGTTGTTGCAGTGCATCTTGTAGATGGCATACACTACTGCTACTGTGCGTTGGTGATGGAGGGAATGAGTGTTTAAGGTGGTGGATGGAATGCCAATCAAGCAGGCTGCTTTGTCCTGGATGGTGTCAAGTTTATTGAGTTTTTGGAGCTGCACTCATCCAGGCAAGTGGACAGTATTCCACCACACTCCCGACTTGTGCCTTGTAGATGGTGTTCAGGCTTTGGTAGTCAGTAGGTGAGTCACTCTCCGCAGAATTCTTAGCCTCTGATCTACTTTTGTAGCCATAGTATTTATATGGCTGGTCCAGTTCAGTTTCTGATCAATGGTAAACCAGGATGTTTATAGCAGTGCACCGGAGTCATGCACCATGTTGCCAACAAACAACTCTTATCGTCCAGTAGCCAGCCTTTAACTTGCCACAGTGACACATTTACTGCTGCCAGGATACCACGCATTGGCCTTCTTGGATACACTGACTGTGGTCATACACCAGCTGGGCATTAAATGAGTAGAATCCTTTTTGGTTTTTATATTGGTTGAAATCAGCACCTGCAAAGTGATGTGTGTGTAGTCAATGCCCACCTGCGCCATAGGAAAGCCTTCAATCCTCGTAATGCCATGTGCTCATTCTGCCTACTTATCTATGGCAGGAGAGAATAAAATGTAGTTTGCTCTCTTTGAATGCAGAACATTAATGGCATTCCTTATAGTGGATGGCAAACTGCAAGATGTTGCATATTTCTCCAGCTCCAGTCTGGAAGGAGCCAGGCACACAAAAGTTAATTGCCATGTCATGAATCCCCACGAGAAAACCATAAACCAAAATAACCAAATTTACTAAATGACACCCAAAGGAAGAAATTACCAACAAGATTTCACTTTTCGTAACTTTTACTTTAAGACAAATCAGAACCAGTGCAAATTAACAGGCAAATGATTCTTCAGATAAAAGGGTAAACTTCACTTTCACACTCAGCAAAGACATGTGGCGCCATGTGCAGTTCCAAAGTTCTCTAACTTGCCCTCCGGTATGTAGGATCTTTCACTTTCTCATTCTATCGATTCAGCCCTTGAGTCACATTCAGCAGCAGTTATACTGGAGATGGTTTTCACCTCAACGGCACATTTCTGATTAACATCCTTCTCTAAGTTCATGACAGTCTTGGTGGCACAAATTTCCCAGAGACTCCTTTATTCACCACCTTTATTAAACCCCATTAAACGGTCTGGTCAGCTCTGATAAAACTGAAGTACAAGCAGTAAAATAGTTTATTCCCTGCTCTAACCCTGCCTTCAGCTTCCTGCCCTGTTTAACTATATTACACAAACACAGCTCCTGTAAATGTGCCTTCTCTTTTTTCCCCAAGTCACATTTACAAACAATTCTTAAAAACAATTACAGATTCCACAGACCTTTTAAAGAAACTACAAAATTTTCTTATTGTCCTGCTTCTGAGTCAAAGGTCATCACAGCCATGGCCACCTTAACAGTCACTGGCAATTCAGACATTGTTCCGCTCTGAGGTTGGGGTTGTAGCTGCAGCAAGTGGCATATTTCAGTGAGGATGGCCTGATTGAAATGCAGATGTCTCGCACATTATTCCTCACTTGGGAGAATGCTCCGTGAAGACTTTGGGCAGTTATGGCTGCTGTGAGCCCTTTTACTCCCTCAGCTCCTCCCTCTTGCAGCAGCCTGCTCTGCTCTATATGACTTTTGTTCATTCTTCAAGTGATGCTGTGTTCCAAAGTGAGTGCATGTTAGTGCACCCATATCTGGGAACAACTGGTTTGTGCAGAAGCTTTGAAGTCAGCAACAACTCCTTCAGCAGCTGCCACACACTGGTGGTAGAATTTTGCAACTTGAAACAACTGTAGAAGGCACCAAACACTTGTAGAATTGTAGGAGCAGCTAGAAGAAATCAACCAGCAACTAACCTGTAAGTACTGGATGATCCGTTTAAAATAACGGGGCATTCTTCCTGCTGCTGAATGTGTGTTGAGCTGTGTGAGGTTAAGAGTGGGTATTGGCTTGGAGCACTGAGCTCCAAAGGGCATGGCTGGCGTTGCATCAGCATCGCGACGCTGACTAAAGTCACGATATTCCTGCTCTGCAGGCAGTCACTGTACATGCACTGACACCTACACATACATGACATCTGCTGTGATTGGCCTCAGTTCGCGTGCTCACAGGCAACACCATTTTGGAGCTCCAGAGGCACCGACAGTGCCCACAAATCAGATGCCAACCAGCTCGATTTCTTGCCCCTGGGTCAGCAATGGATGTGAGTGCTGCGCAAAAGTTCCCAGCTGCTGAATTTATGCCAGAACAGCCTAGCTGAAATCCAAAGCTGATAGGTTTGATTTCAAAATTGCAGTTTTATTTATTTTAATATTCTCTCCAATGAAACTGTAACATATGTCTAATGCTTCAATCTAGAATTAGATCAAAAATCAACAGCAAAACCAAATTTAGGAGATTTGTTTATTTTTTATAAAGTTCAGATCCAGTTCAAATGAAACAAATCGTTCAGTTTGGATTTTGTCCAGCAGAGATTATCATCCAAACAAACAAGTCACTGCATTCTATTAAGCAGATTTGTATTTGAATAGTTCTGCACGAGTTTCAGATTTAAGTTAGAATGTTCTCCAGGTCTACTGATCTCTACCAAATTTATGGGCTGTGGATTTCATATTATGCAACTGCTACACCATTAGAAACCTTTTGGAGCCTCAGCTGGCCACCAGAGAATTTCCTGGATTTGCTCATTTCCGTACTCATTGATGTAAAACCTGGGGCAGGTTTTATGTCCCGCAGGTGCCTTTAACTTACTCTTGCGAGTGCTGTGTCTTTGTGCACACCCACCTCGCTGGCACCGGCATTGGAGAGAACCTGCTGACTCTGCTGCCCCGTTGGCCTTGATGACCTTGGCAGTCGTCCTCTGGCCAATGGAGCCTGTGCCACGGCTGGCATCTCCCCAGTCATCGCAGCCTCATCTGATGCCACAGTCACTGGCAATGGGGCAGAGGAACTGCTGCCATCATCCAGAGCGCCCTGAGAGGAGCCCACAAAGATGACAAACTGCTCGTGAGCCAACCTGAGGTCGTTCTGGACCTCCCTGCTCACCATTGATGGACGGGCACCTAGCTGGGATACTGGGTGCCTCATCCATCTCCCACACTGGCACTGACCACCTGAGCTAAGTGCCTATGTGAGGGCTTGCAGGTCTGAGTGCAACCCCAGGAACCCTTTATTCTGCTCCTGGAGCTGTGTCTCCATGAGAGTCACCACTTTCTCAATGGAGGGGGCAGTGTGAGGATCAATGCAGTGTTCACGCTCCGCAGGGACTCCTCCACAACAGAGACCATAGCACGCATACCCTCTTGGATCTCCGCCAGATCCTCATGCACATCTCACCGGACATCCTGCATCTGCCACCTAATGGACGACTCCAGAGGCTCATCATCTGCCTTCGACTGAGCATCATCCTCGTCTCCAGCAGCCTTCCAACTGCCGACACCCTGGGCACTCTCTGCCTCTACCTGCACCTAAAGTGATTGTGAAGTGCCCTCACCTCTGTGCACCAAGACACTAGCCACCGAACTAATGCCCACCAAGGTGCTGGTATCTGCGCTGGTGCCTGCTTCAGAGAGCGGGCGGGAAGCAGGTGGAACAGAAGCTCGGTGCTCCTCCAGTATGATGGGTGGTCCTGCAGAACGAATACCTGCTGGCGAACCTAAAAAGTAGAACAAGGATATGTCGTTCATTAAAGTCATCACACTGCCACCACGCATGCCAGGCACACAGGTGAGACAATAAAGATCTGCATCATGGTGCCCTCGTCTTCCAATGATCAATGGGGGCTCCAGGTTCGAGGCTCACATCAGTGAAGAGACTACACTAGAATGGTTGCACAATCCAAAATTCTCGCCTCTGTGCACTGCACTCTCACCTTCGTCTGGCACCCCCGCCTCTCCACGCCTGGTTGCACAGGGAATGTGCTGGCTCTCGAGCTCCAGGGTATCTTCTCGAACCTGCCGAGCAGCAGGAGGTTGGGGAGGTTGGGCTGCCCTCCGACTGAATGTGCCCTCTCTGATTGGTTATGGTTTGTCTTCTCCTGAAAGAACAGTGGAGCATTGATTAGTCCACTCTCTACATGCAGCACCATTGCAGCCTGGCCAACCCCAGCTCAGGAACACCTCCCAGGGCACATCTGAGTCATGGCCCTCAAATCACAAGGCACTCAGTCCAAGTAGCCAGGGCTCACCCCCTTGGCCAGCTCCAGCGTCATTGACAGTTGGCACTCAGACTCTAGCACCCGAGGTCCACGGGGGGACAGCTTAACATTTCTGCACACTGACCCATGCCAACATGTTAGTCACCCTTCCTGAGTGCAAATCATTGAAGCACTTCCAGCACTGTACCCATATGCGTCACACCACATTGTGGCTGCTCACCCGGGCTGCCTCCTCCTCCCATGCCCTCTTGGGACAAGGATGTCCCTCCTGGCAGCCACCTTCTCCAGGAGGACAGCAAGGCATTTGATGGAAAAGTTGGGGGGGGGGGGGATGGAATGCCCACCCAACCTGCCCTCCTGTTTGCCGTGTCCAGCCACACTCGACTCCATAACTTCGGTTTGGAAACGCAGAGGAGATGTCCTTCCGTGGCAGCCTTCCAGGGATTGCCTGTGCCACTTTTAAACTGGCCACCCGGTCGCCATTGGACCTGCCCCTGCTTGGCCCTTCCCAAACAGTGCGGAGCCACATTTCATGCTGGGCGGGCCTCAATTGGCCTGCCAGCGTGAAATGGCAGTCGGAGGACAATTGCAGGTGGCTCCATATAAAGTTGGGACCATCAGAGTTCAGAACTCTTCAGTGAAGTGATACAATCCCAAGAGATCGATAACTTTTAAGAAAAGATATGAATTTCCCAATGACAAACTCAAAGGATCACACAGCAAAATTTCACATTTTAAAACTTTTATTGTAACAAACAAACTAAAATCAACATATGAGTAAACATTAAAAAGTAGGAGCTAATACACTAAACTACAGAAAAGGTACCTCCCCTTTAACTTCCTAACACAACAGAAAAACCATTGCCATATTTGTACATTATACTACACCCTCTGTAGCTTTTAGTCTCAAGTTTGAAGTCCAACTTCTTTCAAGGTTAACGGATCCCTTTTCCCTGCTTCATCAAGGTGAATCTGCTAGTGTCCTTTTAAACCAAATCCTTTTCACTCAACCCTTGGGAACATAATCAAATAGGTTCCCTCTGGTGACTTTGTAGTATCCAACTTTCCACAATCATTGTTTCCTTGAACACAGGGCAGAATTTCACCCATGTCAGGCGGGCTCGAAGGGGGCAGCCATGGGTGGTCGGGAAGCCAACCGCCACCCGTGATCAGGGCCCAACCGCGATTTCACACTGGTGGGCCAGTTAAGTTTTATTTTACTTTTATTTGCTTTAGGAAACCTCATCCCACCCGTGGATGAGGTTTCCTAAAAAGTGCAAAGGTCGCTTGGCTTTTTCGCCTGCCCACTATCCATAAGGTTGGACGGGCAGTGAAAAATTCAACTTAATTGACAATTTAATGGCCATAACAGGCCTTTTAATTATCAGTAGGTGTGTGGCCAACTCTGGCGCGCGCCCGCTGAACGAAATATTGTGCAATTGCACATTGACGTCGGGACACTCATCTGACATCAACTCGTGTCATTTTAGGCTCAAGTGGGTCGGGCGCGTGCCCACCCGCTGAGCTAAAAATTCTACTCATAGATTCTGTCCTGCCCAACCCTTCGCATGGTGATTAATCCAAAAGCCGTCCTTTTCTTCTGCTTGGCACAGCAACACATGTTGTAAATTATCTTTTCCCAACTCGGCCTGATTGACTCTGGGGGTCTGTGAGTCTGCACATTAAGGCCAGCTGCCTTTTCCTTTGTGTCCAGATGTTAATGTGCTTTGAGTAAGTTTCAGTCTGTGTCTCTGTCCCCATAATAATCAGGTCAAAAGAGGCTTATCACCAGGCAGAACTAGTCTGAAGTCACATGGGCTTGTCTCTGGGCAGAACTAGTAGGAGGTTTACATGCCCCTCTCCATTTATCCATCTTACCTTGAATTAAAGAAGACAGTTTAAACATAACCATCTTATAAAGCTCTACATTTGTGACAGAAGTGTCGTTACTTATGCAGAGCTCCTCAGAGAGATCGGTATAAGATCTGTGCTGCCTGTATGTTCAATGGTGGGAATAACATCTGGCGGGTTGCATCTTCCATAAATGGTATCTGACGTTCCTGAACTCTATCCTGTGTTGCTCCTCCCTTTCCATCACAATTATATCCAGTGGTATACGCAATAGAAATGTAGTACTTACTCCTGAGATGCCCGGACAGTGGGCTGACAGCTCCAAAAATCTTCCATGGGCTAACCCTGTGAGAAGTAAAATGCAGATGCAGGTATTTCAGGTGATATGTCCAAATAAGAATGCTTTAAAAAGCATTTCCAAACAGTAGAAATCAGTGTTTAAACTCTCCAAACTCTTCTGCCTCATAGACTCTTCATTCTACTTTACGACAAGAGCAGTGCCTTATACATCCCTGTTTAATTTACTCAGAGTACATTGGCATCGTAAACTCAGGAAACTCACAGCTGCTGCGCCACTATTCTTCCATCTAGCATATGCAATGGAGAGCGTTAATTGGTTCAAAAAGCATGCGGGAACTCAGGAGAAAGCATTTTAAAGGTGCACAATGGTAACGAGTGAAAATAACCTGCATTTCCCTGTTAAGAAAGTTTCCTGCATCATTTATGTACTGTTAAAATGTTAATGTGCTGTTGACAGCAACAAAATTCACTCCTATATATTTGAAAGCTGAATTAGAAGCTACAAGCATCTCCATTTATTTATTTATTTTCAGGTGCTGACGGACCTGCTGTGCATTTCCAATATTTTCTGCAGAGTTTGACCCTTTTACTCCGGTGCTGTTTGAGTCCAGACTCAAAATATCTCATCAGAGCATTTCATTCAAAGAATGTTATTCATGATTTATGAGGCCATGTTCATGGTGTAAAAACAATAACTTACTTTTTCTGCTACACAATATTCCTTTAAGAAAGTTTGTCCTAAATCAGTGTTTTTGTCATCAAATGAAGAAGTAAATACATTGCATTCATTTTAATTGTTCATCTTAACGAAACACAGTCAACTGTTTTAGACTAGATATTGGACATTTGCAAATCAGTGCTGTAATCCTCTTATTTCAGTATCTATCTGTCAAAATTTCCATTTGTTTCAATTATTGTTGTAGCAGAGCCTCATTCCATAGAAACAGAAGTAAATCCCTCTACTGCAGAGCCTTATACTTATTATCAGTTCCATTAACCTTTGCAGCTAATCAATGAAGGCTCCAAATAATTTACTTACAATGTTAACTTGTGAAAAGTAATTTCCATTAGGCCAGATTGTGGTCGAGCTAAAGCAAACAGTTCAATCACACGTGAGGTTTTAACATTCCAAGCATTGCTCTTTTCCCTTCTGTCCCTTCTATTTCCTTCAATCTATTCTTCATAAAACCAGAATATTTCTGAACCTCCCCATATATTTTCATCTCCTTTTGCACCATTATTTTTGTGATTTATATTACAACAAAATGTTTTCTCTGATCTGTTAATTTTTCTGTTTAGGGTTTCAACTGACTGTTAGGACCAAAAAATCTAGTTTACTTGAAAGCTTCACTATGCATTTATATGTAAATGTATATATCTTGAAATCAAGATTATAAACTTCCACCAATTTTTCCATAATTAAAGAGGATCAAAAGGAGCTAAAATATTATTTTAAAGAGTAGCAAATATTTTAAATCAGTGGGCTATTTTTATACTATTATTATAATAAATGGCCAAAGATCAAATATTCATTTCTTGCAGAAAATATTCCAGTCTTTTATTTGTGAAAACATTACATGGACGACACAAACAGGAGTACTGGAGCACAAATCCTCAAAACTACAAAACTTTTGGAAAAATGGAGGATTTTGTAATGAGAGACATACATCTTGGCTTGCACCCAACTTACAAGACTGGTTACTCTCAGAGTACTACTGTGTCCTTTTCTGAAAATTAGATTAAAATTATCACTAAGTAACATTTACGGTGATTATATCACAACCTGTGCTTTTATCATGTATTAACTACATTGAGCAACCATACCATCAACTCTGCCATGACATATGTAATCAGCAAAAAATTATCAAAGGTGCCTGTACTCCAAAGATAATGTTGTAAAAAAAAGTCATAGGTACTCAAAAATTATTTTAAGCAGTGAATTTATTTTGGAGTTCAGATGCATTTCTCAGAGTCCTAGTAGCAGTAACCCAATAAGGAGCAGTTTTATGACTCCTTGCCTATCCTACATTGATAATAGCAGCATCAAGAGGACGACCAAGCAGGTTATCAGCAGAGTCATATGCGTGGGCAGAAGTCCAACTGTAGCATTACCTGGTCAATGGAAGGAGAATCTAGTGCTATCAGTTACAGGTGCAAATATCTAATACTTCATTTGTTAAAATTAAAATAAAATTGCTAACACAGTCAATCCTCACTATGAGATACCGACAATGCACTGCAAAGGTTATGGAACAGATATTGCAATCAATTCCTTGCCTCAATTTTAATTCTCAAAACACACCAAAAAATTGTATTCCTACTAAAAGAAATAAAATTCAATTGTAGACCAGCGATCCACAACAATATTAACTTGTAACTTGGCTTGACTTTTGCGTACTTTCTAATGGAACTGCCATGAGTTAGTTCACAATGAGGTGAAGAAAATATTGTTTTATGACAGGTTAACCTTGCAATGGATTATATATTACCAAGACTAGTGATTTACAGTGACAAAATATACAAAATGCTATTTACATTTGGAGCTTTTTGCAGTTGAAATTCAGGAACATAATCATTTTGCTGTGAATACTTTTCTGAGTGACCTTCATCATTACTATAGACCTATAGTGCTGGTTGAGTCTCAATTGGGAACAATATTGGTGATGCACCCATGGTGCCTGTCCAATGAGGCAGTCAGGAGGACTGAATTGCTTTCAGATTTGAACTTTATCAGCCTTGTCTCAAAGTGCTGCACACATCAAACAGGGGCCCTGCTGCAGCTCACCAGTCTGAGGAGGAAAATCAGCCGGCTTCTATGCGCAACTGGTTGGCAGGTATGGTCTGTTAGGTGGTGGAGTGGGCATCAGGTGTCAGAGGGGGATGGACCCAGCTGCTGCTGGGCTGGAAGGTACTTGTGGAACCTGCAGGAGGACTCCTGCTCTCCTGACCCCACAAATGTCTTTTAAAAATGAAAAATAAAACTTATATTTTTGGCGATATCTTCAGGAGTTCCTTTATGGACCATTTAGGCTTCTCAGTATCTGTAAATAGAAAATTTGGCATACGTCATGTATGTGTATCCAATTTCCCCCTGAAAGTTACAAACCGGTTCTTGAGAGGTTGAAACAGCCTCCTGTCTGTTTTGAGCAGCAGTGTTGGATGCCATTTTAAAGGCTTGTCTGAAAGTTAAATTACCTGAACGCATAATCAACGATGTTGCAGTTCTTGGTTGGTTAAAGCATGGTCCTTACTTCATGAAATATTTTCCATATTCTATCCTGACCTTTAGTATGGGACGTTGGTGCCATGGAAGTCCTATGATGTCAGAATGTCTGCTTTAAGATGACTGCAAATAATTGTTGGATCATTATTTTTGTGAACGCAGTGATACATACCAGGGATCTGACAAAACATCTCCATTTATTTATTTCTTTTCAGGTGCTGACAGACCTGCTGTGCATTTCCAATATTTTCTGCAGAGTTTGACCCTTTTACGCCAGTGCTGTTTGAGTCCAGACTCAAAATATCTCGTCAGAACATTTCATTCAAAGAGTATTATTCATGATTTGTGAGGCCATGTTCATGGTGTAAAAACAATAACTTACTTTTTCTGTTATACAAAAGAATTATATGCAATATTCTTCATTTAATATTCTGGTGCATAATTTACAACACAACTCGTTTCAGAGGTGACTTAACCATTAGTGTGTTAAATTACTTTCTAATCTAAATGTGGATCAACACATCCATAGCAAATTTATCTCTAGTCACTGTGCCTGAACGTCATTGATAACTACTTACATAAAAACCCAATCAGTATGTTATGCTTGTATAAGTCAATTAACAAATCTCCAGTCATTAAAAATAAAAATTGTCCAAAAGAATATGATCTAAAACTCCAAGTTGTACACTTTCAGATGAGATCATCTCATTAGCGTTTTAATTATGTTGTTATCAGTCTACATAGTTCTGTTTATACATACACTACATGCCATATATTTTCTTCTTTTCTGTTGCAACGTGCCTGCTGTATTACAATGAATCCAGTAATAATGTGCAAGTCTCCAACAATTTAGTGATTTCTGCTTGATTGCAGTTTGGGGGTCCTCAACAACTCAGCTTATGGAGAATTGAAGTATCACTGACAGCAACATCTGGATTTCTGTTTTTAACTGTACATGTACAGACTCTAGAAATTGCTGTCAGTTTCCAAGTAGTAATGATGGTGAATGCTGACAGTTTCATTGTCATTACTACTGCAAAACCATTACCAACTGTAATATCAAAACAAGTAAAAGACTGTGGTAAAAGTTGAACCTTGGAATTGTGTTAACAGAATGGTGAAAAAGTGGATCAGAGAGTGGTTGAAGCAAATAGTACAGGTGCATTTAAGGGGAGGTTAGATAAACATAGAAACTAGGAGCAGGAGTAGGCCATTCCGCCCTTCGAGCCTGCTCCGCCATTCATCATGATCATGTCTGATCATCCAACTCAATAGACTGCTCCTGCTTTCTCCCCATATCCTTTCGCCCCAAGAGCTATATCTAACTCCTTCTTGAAAACATACAATGTTTTCGCCTCAACTACTTTATGTGGTAGCGAATTCCGCAGGTTCACCACTCTCTGGGTGAAGAAATTTCTCCTCATCTCAGTCCTAAATGCTCTACCCCGTATCCTCAGACTGTGACCCCTGGTTCTGGACTCCCCCACCATCGGGAACATCCTTCCTGCATCTACCCTGTCTAGTCCTGTTAGAATTTTATGGGTTTCTATGAGATCCCTCCTCATTCTTCTGAACTCCAGTGAATATAATCCTAACCGACTCAATCTCTCCTCATATGTCAGTCTCGCCATCCCAGGAATCAGTCGGGTAAACCTTCGCTGCACTCCCTCTATAGCAAGAACATCTTTCCTCAGATAAGGAGACCAAAACTGCACACAATATTCCAGGTGTGGTCTTATCAAGACCCTGTATAATTGCAGCAAGACGTCTCTGCTCCTGTACTCGAATCCTCTCGCTATGAAGGCCAACATATTATTTGCCTTCTTTACCGCCTTCTGCACCTGCATGCTTATTTTCAGCGACTGGTGTACAAGGACACCCAGGTCTCGTTGCACATTCCCCTCTCTCAATTTATAGCCATTCAGATAATAATATGCCTTTCTGTTTTTGCTACCAAAGTGGACAACCTCATATTTATTCACATTATACTGCATCTGCCATGCATTTTCCCACTCACTCAGCTTGTCCAAATTACACTGAAGCATCTCTGCATCCTCCTCACAGCTCACCCTCCCACCCAGCTTTGTGTCATCTGCAAATTTGGAGATATTACATTTAGTTCCCTCATCTAAATCATTAATATATATTGTGAATAGCTGGGATCCCAGCACAGATCCCTATGGTACCCCACTAGTCACTGCCTGCCATTCGGAAAAAGATCCATTTATTCCTACTCTTTGTTTCCTGTCTGCCAACCAGTTTTCTATCCATCTCAATACACTACCCCCAATCCCATGCACTTTAATTTTACACGCTAATCTCTTATGTGAGACTTTGTTGAAAACCTTCTGAAAATCCAAATAAACCACATCCACTGGCACCCCCTCATCAATCTACTAGTTACATCCTCGAAAAATTCCAGTAGATTTGTCAAGCATGATTTCCCTTTCATAAATCCATGCTGACTCTGACTGATTCTGCCACTGTTTTCCACGTGCTCAGCTATTAAATCTTTTATAATGGACTCTAGAATTTTCTCCACTACCGATGTCAGGCTGACTGGTCTATAATACCCTGTTTTCCCTCTACCTTCCTTTTTAAGTAGTGGGGTTACGTTAGCTACCCTCCAATCTGTAGGAACTGTTCCAGAGTCTATAGAATCTTGGAAGATGAACACCAATGCATCCACTATTTCTAGGGCCACTTCCTTAAGTGTTCTGGGATGTAGATTATCAGGCCCTGGGGATTTATCGGCCTTCAATTCCATCAATTTCACCAACACCATTTCCCTACTAATACTGATTTCTTTCAGTTCCTCCCTCTCACTAAATCCTGTGTTCCCCAACATTTCTGATATGTTATTTGTTTCCTCCTTTGTGAAGACAGAATCAAAGTATGTATTTAGTTGGTCAGCCATTTCTTTGTTCCCCATTATAAATTCCCCTGTTTCTGACAGTAAGGGACCTACATTTGTTTTCACCAATCTTTTTCTCTTCACATACCTATAGAAACTTTTACAATCAGTTTTTATGTTCCCTGCAAGCTTACGCTCGTACTCTATTTTCTCCTTCTTAATCAATCCCTTGGTCCTGCTTTGCTGAATTCTAAACTGCTCCCAATCCTCACGTCTGTTGCTTTTTCTGGCCAATTTGTATGCGTCTTCCTTGCATCTAATACTATCTCTAATTTCCCTTGTAAGCCATGGTTTGGCCACTTTCCTGTTTTACTTTCGCGCCAGACAGAGATACACAATTATTGCAGTTCACCCATGCACTCTTTGAATATTTGCCATTGCCTATCCACCGTCATCCCTATAAGTAACATTTCCCAATCCATCATAGCCAACTCGCCCCTCATACCGTAGTTTCCTTTATTAAGATTCAGGACCCTAATCTCAGAATCAACTGCATCACTCTCCATCTTGATGAAGAATTCTATCATATTATGGATACTCATCCCCAAGGGGCCTCGCACAACTAGATTGCCAATTATTCCTTTCTCATTACATAATACCCAGTCTAGGATGGCCTGTTCTGTAGTTGGTTCCTCAACGTATTGGTCCAGAAAAACATCCTGTATACACTCCAGGAATTCCTCCTCTATGGTATTGTCACTAATTTGATTTGCCCAATCTATATGCAGATTAAAGTCACCCATAATTACAGACGTTCCTTTATTGCATGCGTCTCTAATTTCCTGTTTAATGCCATTCCCAACATCACCAATACAGTTTGGGGGTCTATATACAACCCTGCCCCTTAGTATCTTTCAGCTCTACCCATACAGATTCCACATCGTCAGAGCTAATATCTTTCCTTACTATTGCATTAATTTTTTCTTTAACCAGCAATGCAACTCCATTGCCTTTTCCTTTTTGTCTGTCCTTCCTAAATACTGAATACCCCTGGATGTTCAGTTCCCATCCCTGGGCACCCTGCAGCCATGTCTCCGCAATCCTGACTATATCATACCTGTTTACATCTTTTTGCGTGGTTAATTCATCCACTTTATTGCGAATGCTCTTTGCGTTAAGGCACAAAGCCTTAAGGCTTGTCTTTTTAACATTACTAAGAACATATGTAAGAAGAGGGAATAGATATTAAAACGATACAATGATAGATTTAGTTGAGGAAAGATGGGAGAGGCTCGAGTGCAGCATAAACGTCAGCGTGGACTGGAATGGCCAAATGGCCATAGGCATATCCTATGTAATCCTATGTAATTGTGCTATAGTACCTCATCACAAACCCTTGATTCATTTTCTATCCTGCATCTCATTGTTAAATGTATTTTTTGGTAGATACTGCTAATAGAAAATCCAGTCTACATAAAACCTATTTGCCAGAATTTTGATTTTGGATACCCTGTCAAGTCTGCAGCAATGCATAGATTCCAGCTTCAATTTCCAAGGAAGAGGCCTTGTCCTGAGGTAGCCTGTGGCTGGGGTACAGTGGGCTTAGAACAGGCTTGTCCAACCCTTTCGCTTGGGGGGCCACATTTCTCATCCAAGGGACCAATGAGCAACCTTCAGAAAGATAAGGTTTGGCACAACTTTAAACTGAATTTCAAAAAGAAAGTTGCTGTACTAAGAAAAGAAACAATTGCCGAGCAAAAGTAAAGCAATATCGTAGCAATAAATTGTTAAGTTAAAAAGATTAATAATAAAAATGGCCAGAGTGTGACAAGGTCAGTGTGTGTGTGTGTCCTGCTCACTCCCAGTCTCAGGGTGCTCATTCACTCACAATCACCCACTGTGAGAGTGGTTGTGAGTATGTATTGATGTTTGGTGGTTACAGTGAGTGAGAAACCTGAGACTGTGGGTAAGGCAGACATGTGCACACCCCGTTCCCTCCCTGACCACACACCCCCTCCTTCCCCCGCATGCACACACATAAACCCACTTCTTCCCCCCCACCACCCCCCCCCCCCCCACGCCCTCCCACACCCCTGCACACCCACCCCACACACACACATTCCTCACTCACTCACTGCCCCTGTTGCTCCTTCACTTCCTTCAGGCCCAGGCCTGGCCCCTACCACATCTTCGTTTCCCTCAGGCCTGGCCCCTGCCGCTCCTTCACTTCATCGAGGCCTGGCCCCCACCACATCTTCACTTCCCCCATCCCCAGTCCCCACCGTGCCTTTGCTCGGCTCAGGCCCAGTCCCTGCTGCACCTTCGTTTCCCTTGGCTCTGGCCCCCACCACACCTTCGCCTCCCTCAGGCCTAGAAGCCCTCAGCACACTCACTGCCACCGGTGTTGCTGCTTCTCAAATCTAAGACTGTTTTTGTGCCTCATGTGGGAATGGAACAGCCTGTGATTGGAGGAGCAATCCCCATTCAAAACCTTGAATTTCACCTTTCATTTTGAACTTATTGGCCTGTCTTACTGGCTTTTGAAAAGTGGCTCCGGGGACCACATAGAGGGGCTTTTCAGGCTGCATTGCAGTCGATGGGCCACCAGTTGGACAAGCCTGGTCTAGGATATTGACCTGAACCTGCACATATGACCTCTCAGATGAAGGGAGTGAAGAACATGAGTATTCAAATAGTCGTTTGGTAGTACAGAACTTGAGTATTGCTGAAAAAAATTTGTGCTTTTCATCTTGCGCTCATCAGGACATTTGCAAGAATACCAAATGTAAAGGTAACAACAATTTATACTTCATGAGAAGAGAGTGCTGATTTGTTGGCAAGTGGACTCTGATTGGTAGAGGCATTGCCATGGAGAATGCATCAGTTAACTGATGACTGACAGTTAACTGCCAAGCTTTGTTTAAATTCAAACCAGACAACTTTACTCTGATTGGTCAAGGCATTGCCGTGGGGAATGAACCAGGGAATGGCTAGAACATTAGCCTCTAAGACATTAGACAGGCAACAGATCACGAGTAGTGCCAAAAATTCATGAGGAGGAGGTCGAATCCTACTTTATTTCTTTTGAGAAAATTGCTAAGAGGTTAAAATGACCAAAAGAGTCTTGGACCCTCCTTTTGCAAGGCAAATTACTTGGGGGAGCCCGTGAAGCATACTCCATGTTGCCAGAGGAGACCTCTGTAGATTATGAACAGGCTAAACTGCCATTTTAAATCTATATGAGTTAGTACCTGAGATATACCATCAAAAATTTAGGAACACCCAAAAAAGGGTGGCCCAGGCCTACATTGAACTTGAGAAAGAGAAACACATGGCTTTTGACCACTGGGTTAGATCTCTAAAATTAGACCTCTCTTATGAAAATATACAGGAGATGATTCTTTAGAAGAATTTATAAACAGTATCACAATTAATATTAGATTCCATATGAAGAAACAAAGTGTCTCAAGAGGATGCTGCACTAAAGGCAGACAATTATGAACTCAAACACAAAATCATTCCCTAATAATCCCCTGAGGTCCAGGAAGGACAGAAAGTGGAGAATAATAGGCAATGGGGTGGCAGTGAAAGGGAGAATAAAAATGAGAACACAGGGAACCCTCCTCAGATTCAGAAGGAAGGTGTAGAGGGTAGGAATAATTCCTGAAAGACTACATTTTTAACTGTATTAAACAAAGTGCAAGAAAGCTGATTGCTGGAGACTCACGGGGAAACCAATGGGTTTTATTGGAGTTCACCAGGCCAGTCCAGGTAAGTGTGCCCTCACAGGTGGCACAGTGAACAAGTCTGTGACCCTAACTACAGTGATTGAGCCCTCCAGGAATACAACTATGGGTGCAGTAGAATCACACAAAATCCCGGAGGGTTACATGGATTTTGTGTTTAAAGGAAAGGTGGTCCTGCACCTTCTAATGAGGCAATCAAGCCCATTATCCTGCTCAAGGATACTGGGACCACCCAATCATTAATGCTGGATAAAGACATGGCTTTCCCACCAGAAATTGCAGTGAATGTGAAAGTTCCAGTAAAGGTATTGAAGATGGGATTTATGCTTGTACCCTTGCATCAGGTCCAGCTAGAGTGTTACCTAGTTTCTGGACTGGTTACAGTAGGGATTGTCCCTGTCCTGCCTATGGATGGGATAGACTTGCTTCTGGCTAATGATTTAGTAGGGGTAGAGTGATAGCTTCCCCAATAGTCTTAGATCAGCCAAATGAGGTCAGCGAGATGGAACAGTTGCAGGAGGAAATCCCTGGTATATTATCTGACTGTGTGTGTGGCTAAGCAAGCTCCACCAGAGGGAGCTGACCCAGCACCTCAGTCGGATGGTCCTGTGGTCAGGCTGTCTGAAACTTGTTTTGTAGATTTAAATGAACGGAAGGAGGTATTCAGCAGATCATCCTTAATTGAGGCCCAACATGCAGCCCCAGACTTAAAATGTATGGCAGACTGCCTGTTCTGAGGCAGACGCAGAAGGGGTCCCTGAGTGCTACTACTTAAAAAATGGGACAGTGATGAGGAAGTGGAGAGCTCCTCAAGGACCTGCAGAGGAAGAGTGGATGGTGGTTCACCAAATTGTAGTTCCTCCTAGATATTGTTGGGAAAGCTTGAGGATTGCCCACAAAATCTCAAAGGCTGAGCATGTGGGTATCCAAAAGACCCAGGAACGGATAAACCAGCATTTTATTGGCCTCACCCCCACAAAGATGTGGTTGTAGTTTGCAGAACTTGCCAGTCCTGTCAGATTATTGGGAAATCACAACCTACAATTAAATCCACCCCACTAATCCCTATCCCTGCATTTGATGAACCCTTTAGCAGAGTTCTGGTAGATTATGTGGGACTCTTCCAAAAATAGGGTAGGTACCAATACCTTCTAACAATTATGGATATGGCCACCTAATTCCCAGAGGCCATCCCCTATGGAAAATCTCAGCCAAATCCATTGTTGAGGAGCTGCAGTTTTTCAACCATTACAGGCTGCCTAAAGAGTTAAAATTGGATCAAGACTCAAATTTTATGTTCCGTTTATTTCAGAAGGTTATGCGTAGCCTTGGCCTCGAACATTAAAGTCCTCAGCATATCACCCACTGTCATAGAGGGATATGGTACAGTTTCATCAAACCCTGAAAACCATGATCTGACCCGACTGCTATGAGTATCCCCATGACTGGGATAAAGGCTTAGGTCCTGTCATTCACCACTAGACATTCACCATATGAAGCAATGGGCTTCAGTCCATTCGAACTGGTGTATGGACCTGAGGTAAGAGCACCACTTAAACTGATCAGGAAGAATTCCTGTTTCAAAGGGAGGAAACCTCATTGTTAAATTATGTGTCTGCCTTCCTTGAGCAACTCACTAAAGCATGTGCTGTGGCTAAAGAACAGCTGACAGTCTCTCAGCAGATCATGAAAAGGCAGGCAAATGGGCATGCTGAAGCTCGAACATTTAAACCAGGGGATCAGGTCCTAGTGCTGTTACTGGTACCAGGCAAACCTCTGAAAGGCAGGGGAAGAATTTTTGCATTGGCGTGAGGGGGTGAGCCTATACGTCTGCGCATAAAATGATGCGCGGTGATGTCGGGCGAGTGTCCTGACGTCACCGTGCGCCATCGCGATATTTTGTTGGGCAGGCGCACAATGATATCCGCTGCGTGCCCACCATTAATTAAAGAGCCACTTAAGGCCCTTGACTCACCAATCGATGCCGATTTTTCGGCACCCGTGCAATCTTCGGGTTGGCACACGAGCACAACGGGCAGGCGGGTAGGACACATTTGTATAAATCTTATCCATGGGTGGGATAAGAGGGCTCACTGGGGTCACGAGAGTGCACAGTCAAGTATTTGTTTTTCAAAGTTTTTGAAACTTGCCTGTGCGATCTTCAATACTTCAAAACGGATACCATCTGCTTGGTCTGGACTCACAACCTGCAGGTCAGCAATCTGCAGTGAAGAATCATTTTTGAGCCTGCAGGTTTCAGAAAGCCTTCCCATAGCTTGGGAATGGGAGCTGGACTCTCCACAGGAGGCACCTCCTGAGAAGGAAAGAAGGACTAGAAGCGGGAGGAGGCCAGGAGTGCACATTCAGCCTCCAGGGAAGCCACCTTTGGGAGGACAGGCACAGGCACAAGGGGCGCAGGGCCAAGATGTAGACAAAGGCGGAAGGGGCCACAGAAGACGCCATTATCCTGCTGTCAGGGTATATGTGACAGCGAATTAGCTACCTCAATATATCTGAGGTGCAGTGCCGAAGAAGGCTCCGTCTCTCAAGGGAGATGGTCAATTATACCTGTTAGATGATTGGGCGTGAGATCCCTACTAACTGTGTGGGTGGGCACCCCATGCCAGTGGCTCTAAAGGTCACAGCTGCCCTCAACTTCTATGCCTCTGGCTCCTTCCAGGGGTCGGTGGATGATCTTTACGGTGTCTCAAAATCAGCTGTCCACACTTGTGTCAAGCAGGCTACAGACGCTCTGTTCAGACGTGCATTGACCTTAATCCACTTCCATTGGGACCAGGCAAGCCAGACACAGCGAGCCAGAGGCTTTGCGGCCATTACTGGCTTCCCTCGTGTCCAGGGTGCAATAGACTGTACACATGTGACCATCAAGGCGCCAGCAGGTGAGCCCGATGCCTTCGTCAACAAGAAGGGCTTCCACTCCATGAACGTGCAGATAGTGTGTGATCACAGGATGCAGATTCTACAAGTCTGTGCAAGGTACCCAGGCAGCTTTCACAACGCCTACATCTTCAGACATTCCCAGGTGCTGGGCCCTTCAGTGCTCCTGACCGGCTTGATGGATGGCTGCTGGGTGACAAGGGCTTTCCCCTCAGAAGGTGGCTCATGACGCCTCTCCGCCATCCAAGAACAGAAGCTGAGAAGCGGTACAATAGGAGCCACACTTCCACAAGGGCTGTGGTGGAGAGAACCATCGGTCTTCTCAAGATGTGCTTCCGATGCCTGGACCGCTCAGGGGGTGCACTCATGTGCCCCCCAGATCGTGTGTTGGTGATAGTGGCTGCATGCTGCGCTCTCCACATGCACTTGAAAGGGGGGACGCTGTGGACGACGAAGATGTAGACGCAGTGGCTGCGGCTCCACACATGAGTCCAGCAGTGAGTCCGAGGATGAGCTCGCACAGGGAAATGCTGAGGGAGTTGACGCTGACCCGGGCATACTCCAGGGAGGCAGAGACACCCGGGAGGCTTTAATCCAATGAACCTTCAGCTAGCACACCACAGATGGACCTCCAGGACAAGCCTGGGCTGTAGGCTCCATACTCAGTGCCTATGAGCAAAATCTCCCAGGTTAGGAACAGTAACTAAGGGCCTTGTTAAAAAAGCTGAATTTCCCACAAAGCACTCCTAACATTTTTGGAAACCATACACATGCAGAAGAAAAGAGGCACCCTCAGCCATGGTCACATGTCTGAATTTAATATCACAGGCAAAGAAATTTAATGAAACAAAATGATAATGGTGTTCCAATTCCAAGCAAATCATAAAGACCTCATCTCGGGCCAACACAAAAGCACCAGTGATAAACCCGTGGTGTGCCTAGGATGCCCTATGTTTACATTTTCAGGTGCTACGTCTTGGTGCTGCCCCATCGCTCGGAGTGGCATCTGAGACAACCTGCTGACTCTGCTGTCCTGTTGGCCTCAATGACCTTGGTGGTCATTCTCTGGCCTGTGGAGCCTGTGCTGGCCCTGCCTAGAAGGGATCTGCCAGTTCCACAGCTGGCATCTCCCCAGTCATCGCAGCCTCACCAGATGCTACGGTCACTGGGAGAGGGGCGGAGGAGCTGCCACCCTCATCTGGAGCGCCCTGAGAGGAGCCCGCAGAGATGACAGGCAGCTGCTGCGCCGACGTGAGGTCGCTTCGGACCTCCCTGGTCACTTCGGACCTCCCTGGTCACTGTGGATGCATGGGCACTGAGCTCGAAAACTTGGTGCCCACACCAGCTCCCACACTGGCACTGACCAGCTGAGTCAATGCCGATGTGAGGGCTTGCTGCTCAGAGCGCATCCCCAGGAAGCCCTGATAGGACTCCTGGAGGAGCCTCTCCACGACAGTCACCACTTTCTCCATGGAGGACGCATGGCGCTCGGACATGTGGCTCATTGCTTCGGTGATAGTCCGCGTGGACTCCTCCACCATAGACACCAAGCCAAGCATAGCCTCATGTATCTCCCCCAGATGCTCCTGCACACCTGGCCGCATTTCCTGCCCCTGCTGCATCACGGACGACGCCAGAGGCACATCATCAGGCACCGACTGAGCATGTGCCTGGTCCCCTGCAGTCCTCTGACTGCTGGTGCCATGGGCACTCTCCATCTTTGCCAGCTCCTCCAGTGACTGTGAAGTGCCCTCACTGCTGTGCCCCGGGACACTAGCCGATGTTCTAACTCCCACTGAGGTGCTAGTATCTGCACTGGTACCTGCCTGGCAGAGATGGTGTGATGCTGGTGAGACTTCAGGGCCCTCAGGTGTGAGAGGGGGCCTCTGCTGCTCCTCCTCCCGGCCCTGCTCCGCTGATGCTGAAAGGAAGATCAAGAACATTGGATCAGTTAACGTGGAGACAAGGACAAAGTGCATCCCTATCCGCTGTATCATTATGCGCTCATCCTTCCATAAGCAATGGTCAAGCCATGTTGCAAAATTAAATCACTTAACACTCAGCACTGCTATGGCTGTTGGGAGAACAACGCTGACCTCACTGCTAGGCATACATACCTGGCCTTGGCACCCCAGCCTCACCAACACCAGTGGACCTGGGTGCATGGCGCCTCTCCAGATTTAGGGCCTCCTGCTCTGAACTGTTAACTGGCTGACAGGCTGAGAACAGTTAACTGCGCCTGGCCTCCGCCAGTCCTCACCCGCTCTGCCACGTTATGAGCATTCTTCTCCTGAAAATGAGAGAAGAGCTTTGATTGGTGCAAATTGTACATGGACCCTCTTTGCGCACGGCCCACCCCAACCAGAGTGGGACATATCAGGGCTCCAGGGCCTCCTCACCCCGCTGCTGCCGAACACTCTCACAAAGATGCTAGGCCTGTTCCCTACCTCCCCCTTGGCCACATGCTGCCTACATCACATTAGGCAACGCACGGTATATCCTTCCATAGCAAGGAGGCGCAAGCACGTGGAGCGCAGAGGGCAGCAGATGGTTAGTTGCCATGCCACCTTGAAGACCCCCTCCCAGCATGTCATCACCCTGACTTGGACATGTCCTACAGTTCAAGCACAGCCCCTAGGTGCAGCTCCTCCAGGTTGCCCCCAAAACAGTAATGTGGGTGTCACTGTATCACATGCTGCGGGCGCAGAACCCATCTCTTCACCACCCTCTCAGGCTGACCTCGGCGTGGGCAATATCTGCTGGCCCACCCAGCGAAGGACACATGCCGTCAATGATTCAATGCAGTCACTACACTCAGACTTGGGGGGAGGGTAAGGGGCAGCTGGGGGGAAAGCCGACCTTCTGTGTTAAGTGTTCAATGCCAACATTGTCCTCGCCCTTCCAGAGTGCAACAAGTCATTGAAGCGCTTGTGACACTGGATCCAGGTGCGCCACACCACGTAGCAGGAGCTCACCACCTCCGCCACCTCCTCCCAGGCACGTTTTGTTATCTGGGGGTCCTCCTCCTCCTCCTGTCCTGGGGAACCAGCACCTCCCACTGTGCTGCCACCTCCTCGAGGAGGACAACAAGGCAGTCATCAGAAATACGAGGGGCACACTGGCCCCCCTACCCTACCCTTCAGCCTGGCCTGCCCCGATGGCCTACCCTCTGGCCTGACCTTCCCCGATGGCCTACCCTCTGGCCTGGTCTGCCCCGAAGGCCTACCCTCCGGACTTGCATCATCTCTATTGCCCCTCTGCAGAGCCCTTTGCCCAGTCATTGCGAGCAGCCTTTACAAGGCCACCAGGCTTTCCTTTATACAGGCCGCTGAATCGCCATTGGACCGGGCAGGTTGAGCGTGCCCGCTGCCGACCGCCCACTCCCGCTATGCAACGGGAGTTGTGAAGTGCGGTGGGCGGGCCTTAATTGGCCCGCCCATGTAAAATGGCGGTGCTGACCCGATCACGAGCGGCAATTGGGTCCACGCCCGCTCCCGATCCACGCCCACCCCCCCCACCCAGAAAATTCTGCCACAGGTTTAGTGGCCTGTACCAATAGGCAAAAAGATCAGCAAAATAAATTACCTCATCAACACCTCTGGATGGAGAAAGAAATAATGGCTGTGCCATAGAAACATGTTAAGCAGTATTTCTGTAGTGTTCAAAGCTGGAAACATTATAAACATGTTAAAAAGATATTCTGGTTGGGAACAGGACAAACAGGTAAATGTATATGCCAAGCAGCTAGAGTAGATGAGGACACAAAGGATATTAAGAGCTAAAGGGAGGAGACCTAGAAAATTCATAGATTGAACCCCCTACTGTGAAGCTAGCTGACACAGAAGTATTAGGGGGGTTAGACACAGCATTTAATTACTTAAATGCCAAACAGAGGACAGACATCGCAGAACTCCTAGGTCAGTTTGAGGAACTATGTAAGGACAAGTTCTGCCGAAGGGCCGTGAAGGCTTGAAACGTTAACTGATTTCTTCTCCACCGATGCTGCCAGATCTGCTGAGTTTTTCCAGGTAATTCTGTTTTTGTTAAGGACAAGCCAAGTTGCACTTCCTTGACTCTTCATGATGTGGGCATAGGGAGACCCCACCTATAAAACAAAACCTATTTCAGCTGAGCTGCGATGAATTGACTCAAGTTCTAGAGGAGATTTGATACATGTTAGAAAATGACAAAATTGAACCCAGTCACAGCAGCTGGAGTTATCCTATCATATTAGTCCCTAAACCGCATGGTTCCAAAAGGCTCTGTGTTGACTATCAAAAAATGAATGCAGTGACCTGAATGGACTCGTTCCTGTTCCCTTGCATTAAAGATTGTGTTGACCAAGTGGGCAACCCCTCTTACATCAGCAAAATTGACTTAATAAAAGGGTACTGGCAAGTACCCATGACCACCTGAGCTATTGTTACCCCAGATGGCGTATTTCAGTGCAAAGTAATGTCATTCTGACTAAAGAGTGCCCCAGTCACCTTGAATCAAATAGCAGCTGGCTTACACAATGTGCTGTGTGCATTGATGACTTACTAGTCTACAGCGACACCTAGGAAGACCACCTAAACCATCTAATATAGGTTTTATAGGTGGGGTCTCCCTATGCCCACATCATGAAGAGTCAAAGAAATTCAAAGTTTACAAATGCTAATTTAGTAGTAAATTTAGCCAAAAGCGAGTTTGCTAAGACCAAGGTAACCTACTTAGGGCATGTTGCAGGTCAAGATTGACTGTTGCCAATGGCACTGAGAGTACAAGCACTGATAGATTTTTCCATTCCCAAGACCAAGGGAGAGATACGCAATTCCTGGGGATGTTTGGATTTTATAGGAAATTCATTCCAAATACAACACCCTAGCTGCACTATTGACCAACTTGTTAAAGAAAAATGTCAAGATAGCGTGCTCAGAACTGTGCCAGATGGCTTTTGAGATAATTAAGGCTATTCTAACAAATGAACCAGCATTAACAACCCACACTTTAACTGGCCATTAAAGTGGCTATTAATGTGAGTGATATAGGGAAGATGATTCAGATTTGAAAGACCAATTGGATATTTTACATCAAGTAAGCACCTATGGAAATATTCCACCGTGGAAAAGGAGGCTCTGGGACTTCTGCTAGCTCTTCAACATGTCAGCAACGGACACAGGGAGATATTAATATACATTGACCACAACCCATTAACCTGTTTAGAGAAATTTAACGTCAACGATGCAAGGCTGGTCAGGTGGAGTGTATTGCTTCAGCCATTTAACTTGAAAATCATGCATATTGTGGGAAATAACTATGTGATTGTAGATGCTCTGTCCAGGATTTAAATAAGTTAAGTATCACCAGGAAGCTGTGGAAGGCTTAGTGACAATGACCCTGAGGAATGCATATGAATGAATGTGTGTTCTATTGTGCATTTTTTACTATTGTTTCTTTCTGTGATGTAACAAGGAAAAAGTGAAATGTCAAGCAATTTTATTTTTCCCCATTTTGCAGTGAGGTGTCAGGCCCACGCAATTATATTCATGTATTTGTGGAAAATGGACACTTCAGTTTTAAAAATAAAATGAAGAATGGATAACTGCTTTGAAACAAAATGGAATTGAGAGGTCAGGTAACCTCTCTCCTTGTCTGCCAACATACATGGAAGTACAAAAGGCTGAAAGTTAGCCAGCTTGTCTGGATAGAATATTAAAATGCAAATAGCCTTTTGGGACATTTCATTGAGAAGGTGTTAAATGCAACAAGCCTTTCCTTCGGATTTAATTGCTGCCATTGTCCAAATAACTGCAGAAGTTGGTTCACTATGGGGCTGCAGCATTCTTGGCTATGGAATGGAGCTCCACGGAATAGGTATTAGGAGAAACCCAATCTATCACAGGGAGATGCAAATGGGTGTAACTCAAACATATTGTGTGTCAACGTCCAAGTCATCCGGGACCATTTGTGTAGACAATGGAAAACAGATACTATGGCTACCTGACAGAAATTAGGTTTTGATAAGCAATGCTTATTAACATACATTTTGAGAACAGCCTCGGTCTGGGAGACAAGGAGATTCAGAAGGAACAGATCCACACCAGCAAAGGGAGGACCCTGCCTAAATTTCACCAGCAGGCAGAGAATAGGGGCTAGCCTTTACCTACCAGTTTCAAGAGCCAAATCAGATGTTTGCTACAGGGATTCGATTGTACCTCAACTGGAGTGAAGCCGGGAACCTGCTGCTGTAAACAGTAAGCCATTGTGAATACGTCGTTGGAAACTTCCAACCTCAATTTCTTCAGTGAACCAAAAGGGAATCATCAAGCCTGGATTTCAAGCTTCCATCTCAAGAGCATCAAGTATAACTGTGAATTTTGGACTTTTAAGACCTAAGTGCATGGCACCTCTTTTGTAATCCTGTGTGTTTGTGTGTGTGTATGTGTGCGTGTGTGTGTGCGTGTGTGATTGTGTGTGCCTGTGTTTGTGTGTGACTGTGTGTTATTGTGAATACATTCAGCTGAGAAATAAACATTCATCCTGTTTTTTAAGCTTGCGATAAAATCAGTCTTTTGTCTGTTCTTGAGAGTTACAACACTCAAGGGGTTAAAACACTTCTCCTTTAAAACACACCAGTTTCCAAACAGTTGAAAGATGGAAAAGGGGCGGAGCCATCCTACCATTTCTCCCCTGTCCATGACAATATCATGATAGATATAGATAGTGGAGGTGATGAATAGGGTGAAAATTGCGAGAGAGGAAGGACCGGAAAGGCTGGCTATGCTTAGAGTGGATAAATCGTTTGGTCCAGATGGCTTTCATTCTGGATTGCTAAAAGAAGTAGGGGTGGAAATATCCAAAGGGCTTGACATAACCTTCCAATCTTTCTAGATACAGGGGAAGTGCCATAGGATTGGACAGTGGCTAATGTGACACCCGTGTTCAAGAAAGGGTGTAAGGAAAGTCCTAGCAAATACACACCAGTTATTCTGACATCTGTGGTGGGCAAAGTTTTAGAAACGAAAATCAAGGAAAGAATTAACAACCACTTGGGAGAACTTTGAGTTAATTAAGGATAGCTAGCATGGATTTGTAAAAGGCAGATCATGCCTGACTAATCTAATTGAATTTTTTGACACAGTAACAGAGAAGGTTAATGAAGGGAATGCAGTGAATTGTCTATATGGATTTTTAGAAAGTGTTTGACAAAGTACCACATAAATGGCCAGTTAACAAAATTGAGGCTCATGGAATAAGAGGATCAATGTGAAATTGGATTTTAAAAATTTGGCTTAAGGACAGAAAATGAGTGGTGATAAACGGTCATTTTTCAGACTGGGAGGATGGTAGACAATGGTGTTTCCCCAGGGGTCAGTGCTGGGACCAATTTTTTTTTACTATATATTAATGACTTGGACATTGGAATACAGAGCAAAATTTTAAAACATGCTGATGATAGGGGAAAGATTGGACAGACTGGGCTTGTTTCTACTAGAGTTAAGAAGATTGAGGGGTGATTTAATTGAAGTATACAAGATCCTAAACGGCCTTGACAAGATCGACGTCGAAAGGATGTTTCCTCTTGTGGGTGAGTCCAGAACTAGGGGGCACTGCTTTAAAATTAGGGATTGCCCTTTTAGGACCAAGATGAGGAGATTGTTTTTTTTCTCAGATTTGTGCAACTTTGGAACTTTTTTAAAATTCATTTATGGGATGTGGACGTCACTGGCTAGGCCAGCATTTGTTGCCCATCCCTAATTGCCCTAGTTAAGAAGGCATTTTAAGAGTCAACCACATTGCTGTGGGTCTGTAATCACATGTAGGCCAGATCAGGTAAGGACAGCAGATTTCCTTCCCTAAAGGACATTAGTGAACCAGATGGGCTTTTACAACAATCGACAATGGTTATAGGGTCATCATTAGACTTTTAATTCCAGATTTTTATTGAATTCAAATTTTCACCATCAGCCTTGGAGGGATTCAAATCCAGGTCTCCAGAGCATTACCCTGGGTCTCTGCAATATTATTCTAGTCCAATGACATTACCGCTATGCCACTGCCTCCCTCTCTACCTCAGAAGGTAGTGGAGGCAGGGTCATTGAATATTTTTAGGGCAGAGGTAGATAGATTCTTGTTAGGCAAGGGAATCAAAGGTTATCAGGGTTAGATGGGAATATGGAATTCGAAACACAAGGAGATCAGCCAGGATCTTATCGAATGGTGGAGAAGGCGCGAGGGGCCGGATGATCTATTCCTGTTCCTATTTCTTATGTTCTTATACCAAACTTGAGGAGCAAACAGTGGGGATGATATAAATCAACTGTAACAGAGCATAGATAGTCTAGCAGAATGGGCAGTCAGGTGGCAGTGGGAATTTACTACAGAGAGATGTGAGGTGATATATTTGGCAGAAGGGATAGGAAGAGGCAACATAGACTTAATGGCTTAGTTTTAAGATGTGTGTAGGAACAGAGGGAACTGAGGGTGCATGTGCATAGATTTTTGAAGGTTGCGGGATATGTTGAGAGAATGGTTAGCAAAGCTATGGAATCTTGGTTTTCATAAATAGAGTAATTTAGTACAAAAGTGGGGAAGTTATGCTGAACCTTTATCAAGCTCTGGTTAGGCCACAATTAGAGTATTGCATCCGGTTCTGGTCACCACATTTTAGGAAGGATGTGAGGGTCCTCAAGAGGGTGCAGAGGAGATTTACCAGAATGGCTCCAGGAATGGGGGATTTTAGCTACATGGTTAGGTTGGAGAAGCAGGGGCTGTTCTCCTTTTAGCAAAGGAGATTAAGGAGACATTTGATGGAGATGTTCAAGATTATGACAGTTTTGGATAATGTAGATAAGAAAAACAGTTCCCATTAGCTGATGGTGCAAGGAGTAAGGGACACAGATTTAAGATTTTGGGCAAGGGACGCAAGGGGAATGTGAAATAAAACTTTTTTACAGAGCGAGTGGTAATGACCTGGAACTCGCTGTTCACAAGATGGGTGAAAGCAGAGACAATCCATGATTTCAAAATGAAAGTGGATGGGTGCTCAAAGGAAATAAACTTGCAGGGCTATGGGGATAGAGCAGGGGAATGGGACTGACTGGATTGCTGCATGGAGAGCTGGCATATATTTGATGGACTGAATGGCATCCTTCAGTGCCATTAATTATTTTATGACTCTGACTCTAGGAGCAGAAATGCAACAACTCAACCATCCATACCAAGGCAGCCACAATGTTTAATGATGCCTCCTTAGACCATCGAATAAGACCATAAGACATAGGAGCTGAAGTAGGCCATTCAGCCCTTCGAGTCTGCTTCACCATTCAATGAGGTCATGGCTGATCTGATTATCCTCAACTCCACTTTCCTGCCTTTTCCCCATAACCCTTGATTCCCTTACTGATTAAAAATCTGTCTATCTCAGCCTTGAATATGCCTAATGACCCAGCCTCTACAGCCCTCTGCAGTAAAGAATTCCACAGATCCATTAGCCTCTCAGAGAAGAAATTCCTCCTCAACTCTGTCTTAAATGGGTGACCCCTTACTCTGAGATTATGCCTTCTGGTCCTAGACTCTCCTACACGGGGAAACAGCCTCTCAGCATCGACCCTGTCAAGTCCCCTAAGAATCTTATGGGGAAGATTTTCCCCTCATCGGGTGGGCGTGGTGGGTGGGCCCGGGAGCGGCCACACAATGGTCCATCGCCTGCGATTGGGCCCCGACAGCGATTTCACGCTGGCTCGCCAATTGACGGCCAGCCAGCATGAATTGCGCGCTGAAAGGCTCAGCACTGCCTGGGTAGGTTTGGGGGAGGAGGACGAACATGGAAGTCAGCGCATGCATACACTCAGTGAAAGTTCCCTGAAGGCACAGAGCTGCCTCAGGGAGCTGAAGATTTCTAGCATTAAAAATAAAGATTTTACACAATATTTTAAACATATGAATCTGTCACATGAGCAGGGACATGTTAAAAATGAGATTTAAAAATTATTGTTTTATTTTTAATTAACATGGGAAACCTCATGCTGCCCGTGGATGAGATTTCCTCAAAAACCCAAAGGCCGCTGGGCCTTTTATGGGTTCAACAGCCCTCTTATTTATTGGCAGGTGCACTGCCGACTTCAGCACGCCCCCGCCGAACAAAATATCGCACGAGTGTGCGATGGTGTCGGGACGCTCGCATGACGTCATCATGCACTATTTCACACGCGTGTGTGTCGGGCGCATGCCTGCACACTGAGCTGAAAATCCAGCCCTATATGTTTCAACAAGGCTGCCTCTCATTCTTGCAAACTCAAGTGAGCACAGGCCCAACCTACTCAGCTGATTTTCAAAAGAAAATCCCTCCATACCCAGGATCAACCTAGTGAAATTTATCTGGACTGCCTCCAATGCCAGTATATCGTTCCTTAGATAAGGGGACCAAAACTGTTCACAGTATTCTAAGTGTGGGCTAACACTTCCCTATTTTCATACTCCATTCCCTTTGAAATAACAGCCAACATCCCATTTGCCTTCCCTATTATCTGTGGAACTTGTATGTTAGCATTTTGGGATTCATACACAAGGATTCCCAAACCCCTCTGTGCTGCAGCTTTCTTCAGTCTTCTTCAGTTAAGTAATATTCAGCTCTATTCTTCCTACAAGTCATAACCTCACATTTTCCCACATTATATGCCATCTGCCAAGTTTCTGCCCACTCACTTAACCTGTCTATATCCCTCTGTAGACTCTTTGTATCATCCTCACCACTTGCCTTCCCACCTATTTTTGTGTCATCCTTAAACTTGGCGATTGTACATTCACTTCCCTCATCTAAGTCATTAATATATATTGTAAATAATTGTGGCCCCAGCTCTGATCCCTGTGGCACTCCACTAGTTACAGGTTTCCATCCTGAAATTGCCCTCCTTATCCCAACTCTGTCTTCTATTAGTTAGCCAATCCTCTATCCATGCTAATATACTACCCCCAACACCATGGGCTCTTATCTTATTAAGTAGCCGTATGTGCAGTACCTTATTGAATACCTTTTGGAAATCCAAATATATTACATCTACTGGTTCCCCTATATCTATCCTGCTTGTTACCTCCTCAAAGAATTCTAATAAATTTGTTAGGCATGATTTCCCCTTCATGAAGCCATGCTGATTCTGCTTGATTATATTATGCATTTCTAAATGTTCTGCTATTACATCCTTCATAATAGTCTCTAACACTTTCCCAATGACAGATGTTAAGCTAACTGGCCTATAGTTACCTGTTTTTTGTCTCCCTCCCTTATTGAATAAAGGTGTTACATTGGTAGTTTTCCAATCTTCTGGGACTTTTTCAGAATCTAAGGTTCTTGGAAGATAACTACCAGTGCATCCATTATCTCTGTAGCTACTTCCTTTAATATCCTAGGATGCAACCCATCAGGTCCAGGGGACTTATCGGCCTTTAGACCCATTAGTTTCCCTAGTACTTCTTCTCTAGTGATAGTTATTGTATTTATTTCTTCCCCCGATTTTGCCCCTTGATTATTTAGTATTTTTGGAATGATATTAGTGTCTTCTACCATGAAGACTGATGCAAAGTATTTATTCAACTCCTCTGCCATTTCCTGGTTCCCCATTATTACTTCCCCAGCCTCGTTCTCTAAGGGGCCTATGTTCACTTTGGCCTCTCTCTTCCTCTTTATATATATAAAGAAGCTCTTACTGTCCATTTTCATATTACTTACTACTTTACCCTCAAAGTTTATTTGCTCCCTATTTATGTTTTTTGTCATCTTTTGTTGATTTTTAAAACTTTCCTGATCCTCTGGCTTACCACTAATCTTTGCCACTGTATGATTTTTATTTCAATTTGACACTATCCTTAACTTCCTTGGTTAACCATATTGGTTATCTCCTTCCTAGACTCCTTCCTCCTCACTGGGATATATCTTTGTTGTGAGTCATGAATTATTTTCTTAAACGTCTGCCATTGTTCATCAACCATCTTTTCTGCTATAATCCTTTCCCAGTCCACACTAGCCAACTCTGCCCTCATTCCTTTGTAATTACCCTTTATTTAAGTTTAACACATTTGTTCCTGACCCAAGTTTCTCATTCTCAAACTGAATGCTAAATTCTACCATGTTATGGTCACTGTTTCCTCGGGGATCTTTTACTCTGAGATCATTTATTAAACCTGCCTAATTACACATTGCCAGATCCAAAATAGCCTGATCCCTGGTTGGATCCACACCATATTATTCTCGGAAACTGTCCCGAATACACTCTATGAATTCTTGCTCATGGCTACCTTTACCAATTTGATTTTCCTAACCTACATGAAGATTAAATTCACCCACGATTAATGTACTGCCTTTTTTACATGCCCTCAATATCTCCTGATTCATTCTCTATTCTACAGTATAGTTACTGTTAGGGGGCCTATAGACTACTATATAAGAAATGTCTTCTTCCCCTTGTTATTTCTTACCTCCATCCATATGGGTTCTACATCTTCCGATCCAAGATCATTTCTTGCTATCGTACTTATTTCAAGCCACACTAACAAAGTTACCCCGTCACCCTTTCCTTCCTGCCTGTCCTTTCGAAAAATCACATACCCCTGAATATTTCATTCCCAGCTTTGATCTCCTTGTAACTATGCCTCCATAATGGCTATAAGATCATACCCATTAATCTCTATTTGTGCCTTAATTCATTTATTTTGTTCTGAATACTACATCCATTTATGTAAAGAGCCATTAATTTTACCTTTTTACCATTTTTCCCCCTTTGACCCTATTTGCTGCTGTTTTTTTATGTTTGTACATTCTGGCCTTTCCTGTCGCACTCTAAGTAGCTGCCCTGCAATGCTGCCATATCCTTTTGCTTTGTAAACATACTTATTCCCTCTCCAGAATCCTCCCCCACTATATTTAGTTTAAAGCCCTCACTACAGCCCTAGATATTTGGTTCGCCAGGACACTGGTCCCAACACGGTTCACGTGAAGCCCACCCCACCAGAAAAGCTCCCTTCTACCCCAGTACTGGTGCCAGTGCCCCATAAACCAAAACCTATTCCTCCCATGCCAATCTTTGAGCCACGCGTTTAACTCTTTGACTTTATTTACCCTATGCCAGTTTGCCCATGGCTCAGGTATTAATCCTAAGATTATTACCTTAGGGGTTCTGCTTTTTAATTTAGCTCCTAACTGTTCAAATTATTTCAGCAGAACCTCCTTTCTAGTCCTATCAATGTCGTTGATGCCAACGTGGACGATGACAACTGGATCCCTCCCCTCCCACTCCAAGTTCCTCTCCAGCCCTGAGGAGGTGTCCTTAATCCTGGCACCGGGCAGACATCATAGCCTTCGGGAAACATGTTCAAGGCTGCAAAGAACAGTATCTATGCCCCTAATTATACTGTCCTCTACCACTACTACATTCCTATTTCCTCCCTCCACTTGAATGGCTCCCTGTACCACTGTGCCGTGGTCAGTTCACTCACCCTCTCTGCAGTCCCTGCTCTCGTCCACACAGCTTGCAAGAACCTTGTAACTGTTGGACAGTTTCAGGGTCTGAGGATCCCTAAACGCTGCCCACTGGGTCCTCATACCTGCCTCACCTGCAGTCACACCCTTCTGTTCCTGATCACAGACCAAATTTGAATGAACTAATCTGTGGGGTGTGACCGCCTCCTGGAGCAAGGTGTCCAGGTAATTTTCCCCCTCCCTGATGTGGTGCAATGTCTGCAGCTCAGACTCCAGCTCCTTATATCAGATCCAAAGTTCCTCGAGCTGCAAACACTTACTACAGATGTGTTCGCTCTGGATCACCTTAGAGTCCAGCAGAGCCCACATGCTGCAGCAGCAACACATCACCCATTCTGCCATCGCTATTGTATTTAATTTAATTTATTAATTAATTACTCTAATATCGCTGCTCTTTACATTTAATTGTAATGATTTTTTTACACCAGTATCGATCTTATACTTAACAAGCTATTTTTAAGGAGAAGAGAAAAAATAGACCAGAGATCTAAACACAAACTAGAGACCTTACTTTTACTTTAAAGCCTAGAAATACTCACCAATCAGCTCCTCTCTGTGCTCTTTTCCCTCTCGCGCTCTTTAATGGCCTCTCACCTCTCTCTCCATGCTCTTTAATGGCCTCTTGCCTTTCTCTCTGTGCTCTTTAATGGCCTCTCATCTCTCTCTCCGTGCTCTTTAATGGCCTCTCATCTCTCTCTCCGTGCTCTTTAATGGCCTCTCGCCTCTCTCTCCATGCTCTTTAATGGCCTCTCATCTCTCTCTCCGTGTTCTTTAATGGCCTCTCATCTCCCTCCACGCTCTTTAATGGCCTCTCGCCTTTCTCCCTTTGTGCTCTTTAATCCTTTGAGGTGCTTTAGGTGGGAGTGGGAGATTGACAAGAGTGTTGTTCTGGGCAGGTGACTAGAGAAGGCCAGGTGAAGCAGGCCTAGCTGGAGGTGGCAAACCGGGTCAGCAAGCGCAGAATGGTGAGGAAGACATGGATGTACTGCTGTAAGAGGTTCAATGACCTTCAATGTTTAGCAAGGTGAGTGCAGTGCAACACCCAGTTGGGAGGCCACCAGCAGACATGTGAGCTCAGCAGCCCGAGGGTGCATAGTTCTCCTGAACATAGGTGAAATGTGTGAACAGAAGCATTACTGGCCCATTAGCAAGGCTCAAGTTGAAGCGCTATTGAGGAGCAGCCAGCACTAGGTACACTAACATCAGTAGCGCAGTCTCAATCAATGGGTGGGAATCAGATAGCTTTCCTATTAAATCTGGAGTCAGGCAGGGCTGCCCTCTCTCCCCTGTCCTGTTTGTGTGTTGCATAGAACCCTTTGCTGAGTCCATCAGGAAGGATCCGGGCATAGGAAGAATGACAATCCCAGGAAGTGGAGGCACTCAGGCCAAAGCCTCCCTGCTTCATGGACAATCTCGCCGCCTTCTGCTCGGATCCACTGTCGGTGCACGGACTGATCCACATCTGCGACCAGTTCGAACAGGCCTCAGGGGCCAAGGTGAATCATGGGAAGAGCGAGGCCATGTTCTTTGGGAACTGGGCTGACCGATCCTTTGTCCCCTTCACCGTCAGGGCTGACGGCCTGAAGGTGTTGGGGATATGGTTCGGAGGGACCGGGGCATGTGTTAGAAACTGGAAGGAGCAAGTGTCTATGGTGCAAAGAAAACTGGGCATGTGGGAGCGACACTCCCTCTCCATTGCGGGTAAGAACCTGGTCATCAGGTGTGAGGCACTCTCGCTGTTGCTGTACGTGGCGCAGGTCTGGCCCATTCCACACCCCTGCGTGATGGCGATCACCCGAGCCATCTTTCTCTTTATCTGGAGGTCAAAAGTGGATCGTGTCTGCAGGGACGTGATGTACAAGCCTCTAGATAAGGGGGGAAGAAATGTGCCCAACATCGCCCTCATCCTGATGGCCACCTTTGTGTGTGGCTGCATCAAGCTGTGCGTAGACCCTCGGTACGCAAACACCAAGTGTCACTACATGCTGAGGTTCTACCTGTCCCCGGTGTTGCGAAGGATGGGTCTGGCCACGCTGCTGCGGAACGCTCCAAGTAGTTGGACCATGCCATACCACCTGTCCCTCGTGGAAAAATTTATGCAGAGAAACACCTTTGACCACAAATCCATCAGGCAGTGATCGGCATGTAATGTCTTAAGAGGCCCTGCGGGAAAAGGAGATGGTGGATCCTGTCGGATGGTTCCCTGAGCAGACTGTCAGAGTTATTTGGCAGAATGCCTCAACACCAGAACTTTTCAACAAGCACCAAGATGTAGCTTGACTGGTGGTGAGAAAGGCCCTCCCTGTCAGATCCTTCCTATATGCCAGGAATCTCACCCCCCCTGCACGTTGCCCTCGAGTGGCTGTGGTGGGGAAGAGACCGTTGTTCACCTCCTTGTGGAATGTGCCTTTGCAAAGAAGGTCTGGAGAGAGATGCAGTGGTTTCTGTCGAGGTTCATCCCGAGCAGTTCTGTGACACAGGACTCTGTGCTCTACGGGCTGTTCCCAGGGACACACACCGAGACAAACATCAACTGCAGCTGAAGGATCATCAACTTGGTGAAAGACGCTCTTTGGTCTGCCCGAAACTTGTTGGTCTTCGAGCGCAAAGAGTTGTCCCCGACTGAGTGTTGCAGACTGGCACATTCCAAGGTCCAGGACTACGTGCTGAGGGACACACTAAAGCTTGGAGCAGCCACTTCAGAGGCGCAATGGGGAAAGGTTGCTGTCTAAGACCTTTCTGCCATAGTGCACCGAGGGGCTGGTAACTGTATAGACCCCTCGGGCTGTACGGCTCACATTGAATGTATGCAGTGAATACTAATTGTATTATAATTGTATTGAAGCACTTCAGAGTGCAACATGATGTATGTTGATAACTCCAATACCATTGCACTACCTGACTGTCTGTAATGACCATATTGAAATGATTGTAATATTCGTTGATTGTATTGAGGCACCTCGTGATCCATGTGTAAAAGTTGAATCTGATTGTACTTTTTGTGATGGTGATTTAGAAATGTTTTGTTATGTTCTTCCAGATATTTTATGAATAAACTATGTTTTCAAAAAAAAAATCTCATGCATGCAAGCTGCATGGAATTGTTGAGGAGGGGCCAACATTGTCTTATCTTTCTCTCCTTTGTCCTTGCAGGAGAAGAGGGTGCACAATGTCCAAGGAAGGATGCAGACTGGGTCTGGAGAGCCATAATACTGACAAGTATAGAAGAGGCAACACTTGAGTTGGCAAGGTTCGCAAAACACGAGGAAGTGAGCAATGGAGAGATGGGGATCAGTGCCTGTGATTCCCACCCCATTTGAAAGTCATTGTAGTCCCCTGGTCTCACATCAGTAAACTGCCTTATGCAATGGTGTGCAGCCACTTGAGAGATGCCACTGAGTCTGCTGCCCATCCTTGGAACGTGCCAAAGGCAAAGAAGTTCAAGGCATGGCCACCAGTCCCGCCAGCTCTGAGGTCTGAGGAACCATCTGCCTGGATAGGCATCTCCAGTGGCAATGATTCTCTGACACGTTGAGGTAGCCTATTACTCAGTGGTACATTCTATGCTGAGGGTATGGCCTCCATTGGCTATTGCCCTTTCTTTGCTCTCCTCTGCTGTCCCCATTCCCAGGGCTCTGCACTTGCTGCTGAGGATGGTGATACTCATCGCTGCTCGAGCCTATCTCTGAGCAGATTAATCCCTTCTCCAGCTGTTGTCTTGCTTGCGGTCGGCTGCATTAGTAATACTTCCTGGACCCCTCCTCTTATGATCTTGTGATCCCTGCAGGCTCACAAGCACCCCCCCTGCCACACTACCATTGTCAATTGAGGCAATTGCAATATTTGGGCGAGTTGCCGGGTCCCATTTGCCAACCTTGGCTCCCGAAATGGTGCACGTCAGGAAGCTATGATGACACAGGCCAATGCAAAGTTTCAGCCCCACCTGCTCCCATTTCACAACAAATATTCTGCCCAGTTGAGCAAGATCCTTGCCCAAAATTAGTATGTCTACTGCCCAACATTCCAGTGGAAAACAGGTTAAAAAGTTAAACTAACCTCTATAACTGATGTTTCCCTTTCTGGAAGTCTAAAATAAGTCAAAAGTCACAATTGCAGGAGATATCCCAAATCATAATCGATCATCCATGTACATGCTTTGAGTCATGAGGACTGGTATTTTACATTTTCATACCATGAAAGTGTCGTAACAATTTCCTGAATGTTGAAGGATAACCGTGTGCTCTATGTCCTCCTGCAGTGAGAACAGGTAATGAGATAGATGGATGTTGGGTTTCCACATTTGCCTCTAAGGAAAATGGCTTGTTCCTGTTCTTCCTTGTGCTGAAATTTGTCTTCTCGCTTCTTCTCGCTGCTGCAAGACTGTCCCTCAGTGTGGCCAGAGATGTGCGTAGAAGCAAACCTCTGGGCAACATAAGGTTGCTGGAGTTTTGCATTATCTGATTCCCTAAAATGGTTAATCCAGCCAAGACAACCTGCTGGAGCCCAAGGTCTCAAGAGAACCAGTCAAAGCATTTCACATGGCAGCACATCGGTGCCTCAAACTATACAGGCAACTAAGCACACTCTCAAAGGATGTGCTATATGAGGTTACCATGGTGTGTTTGTACATAGATCCCGAAGGTTGGATTCCAGGAATCAGAATCTTGACCTCATGAGCAGGGTTGTGTCCCCTCTGAAGTTTTTTTTTTGTACATGCTCCTCCTCACTTGGATATGTGCTTCACCAAGTGCTCTTTCCTGCAATTCACTAACTGCTTCCCACAGATAGGGCGGAATCATCCCAGATTTGCACTGAGTGCAGTAGTGGGCGGGTAAAAAGATGTTTTACTCACCGGCCACAATGACGGCTTCTCACACTGTATCATCACAAACCTGCCGCATTCCCAGGAAACACGCCATTTCCATGGCGGGCAGGCTCTCGTTTGCCCACCACATCATCATCTCACTGCTTCCTCACGCCAGGCGCCATATTTAAAGTGCAGCCATGCGCACACCTCTCAGTGCTTCCAGCCTATGGCTGCTGCACAGAAGACATGGCTCTGAAAGACAAGAAGACTGAAGCCCCCAAGTTCAATGACACATCCCTTGAATGCTTTTTGGAGGCAGAGGAGGCTCACTGTGATGTCCTCTACCTCTGCCCTGGCCGCAGGATGGGCAGCAACATCACTAATCTGGCTTGGGAGACAGTGGCAGCAGTGGTCAACGCTAATGCCCTGCAAAAGAGGACAGCCACCCAGTGCTGTAAGAAGATGGTCTCCTCCATTCCACCAGGGTAAGTCACTCTTCTCATCAGTCTCAACTCACAAACTCAAACCCATTACACATTCACAGGGCCCTCACTCACTTCCAGTTCAAGGGACATCACCATTCACTCTCTAACACACCTTCATTGTCATCCTGTCCATGGATCCATTCACCGCACACACACATCAGGCATATTTATCATCTGGCCTGGCAGGCATCCTGCTTACATTCTCTCCATATCTATTCATGCGGACAAGCTGGCACACATCAACAGAGAGAGGTCACAGACCAGTGCAGCAATCCTGAAATCAAGGTCCTAATGGGCTTAGAAAACAGAGCCATCCAGCTGGCCGGGGAGGATCTGGACCGTTCCTGTGCTGATGGTGAGGTTGGCGCTGCTCTACCAAGTGAGGATCCAGCAGTGCAACATCCATCAGATAACCATGCTGTGAGTGATGTGTCCTGTTTCACAGGCCACTGCCATGCACCAATTATCTCCCCTCGCTTTCACAGGCACACCTGGGAAACTGCCAAGGGAGTCCATGACCCAGGGCTGACAATCAAGCCCTGAGGGAAGCTCAGAAGAGGAATCCACTGAAACCCTCCCTGAAGTCTCGTCACAGCCTCACCCACACCCTCCACCAGCGCAGAGACACACACCTTAGTGGGACCTAGCTTTAGAGTGGCCTTGGGATCACAGTCTGCTGAGCATATCAAACTTTATAATCCACAGCAGGCGGCGGCAGGGACTTCCCAGGTGTCCGACACTTGGCGGACTGCTGGAGGCCAGAAATCAGCTGAGTCTGAGTGAGATGAGGAGCCTCTGGACTCAGTCATACCACAGTTGCTGGAGCTGCAAAGGCAAGCTCGGGAACATCAGGAAGAGATGTCCGCTGCACTCCTCAGATTGGAAGGCACGATGGAGGAGTCCATCCCCCTTCAGGCTGAGGTGATAGCACCGGTATGCCAACATACCGAGGTAACACTGGTAGGATGGCGGCCGCCATGGAGGTCTTGGTCCAGGACATCGCTCCTGCACAACTGTGTGGGCTGAACTCCATTGCTGATGCCATAGTTGGCCTCCAACTATATGCATGCGAGAGAGGTGCGGGCAGCCTGATCTCACTCCAGCTACCCCTTCTCCGCAACGAGTCAGCCAGGGGCCCTTGGGCACCCATAGGGAGGAGGATCACAGGTGCACACTCACCGGGGCCATCCATACAGGTGACTCCAGGAGTCTGAACCATTCAAATCCCTTCTTCCTGTGACCTCAGCAGCTCCAGCTTCAAAGGCCGAGGAGGGTGCCACTACCACACAGCAGGACCCCCGAAAGCAGGCCGGCGCCCTCCAGGTCTCAACCCTCCAGAGGACACCCACCAAGATCATCACATACAGGGCGCAGCAGTCTGCAGGTGCCTCCAACTCTGCTGTGGATGTCCGGGGAGCACCAAGACGTAGTGGCAGGGTTAGTAAAGTAAAGAAACTCATTTGTTTTGAGTCAACCAAATAAACTAAATTAACAAAATTGGGGACAAATTAAAAAGCAGCCCTTTAAAGAGAAACTGCAAAAACAAAGACAGAATTTAAAGCAAACTTACAAAATGTGATTAACAGGGTCAATAAAACACCGCACTCCCTGTGGTGCCCACTGAGCACAGAAGGCCTCAACAGTGCTGGCAGACACCCGACCACAAACATAGCCACGGAAAAAGGGCAGACAGTTGGGTCGGACAACCCTCTCAATCCCCCGCTGCCTGGACCTGTTAATGGCCAACTTGGCCAGGTCCAGGAACAGATTCACAAGGAGGTCCTCCTCCCTCCCGGGCCCTCTCCCCACCGGGTGCCCGTAGATCAGGAGTGTGGGGCTGAAGTGCAAACAAAACAACAGTAAAAGGTTTTTTAAATACCTGAAAAGGGAGTGCAGCCTACAACACACTATGTATACATGGTCCATGGACTCCACAAGGCCGCCAAAGACGCAGGCGTTTTGTGAACCGACATATCCTACGGTTATGTGGGACTGCTGCATGCAACACCCTCCACCCAGGTCCTCTATGGAAAACGGGAGGACACCTCCATAGAGGGCCCCCCACTGGGGACCTCCACTGCCGGATGGCAAAAAGGCACGCCAGGGCGTGTCCGGGCAGGCTGGCAAGGGCAAGGAAGTGAAGGGCAGCAGCAGCCCATACAGGAAACCCCTCCGTGCTGTGCTAAAGGACACGGAGGGTATTTCCGGGAGGCAACTCAGGTTACGGGGCACCGGCTCCCAAGGGAGGGTTTGGGGCTTGGGGTCAATGTGGAAATCTGTCCGAACAGGGGTACGCTCAGACGGAAGACCACCGCGCATCTGTGTCACCTCGAGACCGAGAATGACATCGAGGCCGAACACAATCTTCCTCAGGTCTTGAATGGCACTGGCCACGAGCTGGATGTCCACGGACATGCAATGTGCCAACTGCTGTAGAATAATTCAGCCCACTCCTCCGCCACCCAGCATGTCCCCAATCTTGGTCACCCGGCAGCCACAGCCCTCCTCTCCAACAGCCACTGAAAAGGGTGGAGGTATGAATTCCTGAGCAGCGGCTCTCTGACGATAGCTGCTACTCCTGATGGGGGAGAGCTGCGTCGCGAAGCAACCATGTTTCAGACTTTGTTCAGGTCCTGGTAAAAGACGGGCAATGCCTGCAAGCAGCCACAAAGGCCCCTCAGGTCTACAAACAGGAGCTGTCCATCATAATTCAGGCTGTGCACCTGGCGGAAGAAATACGTTGCCAGGGCACACCATCTCAGAGGGCGCTCGACATAAAAGTATCACTACAGGGTCTGAAGGCAGAAATTCGCCACCTGGGTGCAGAGGCACACCAGCGCCTGACCGCCCTCCCTAAGCGGGAGACTCAGAACCTCAGCAGCGACCCAGTGCAGCCTTTTGTCCCAGAAGAAGCTGACGAGCATTCTCTGAATTTTTGTGACAAAGTCCGAGGGAGGGGTCAAAGTGACCAGCCGGTACCACAACATGGGGGCAATCAGTTGGTTTATGACCAGCTCTCAACCCTGGTAAGACAGCACTCAGAGCAGTCCCGTCCAGCGCCGCAGGCGAGTAGTGACTTTGGCCTCCAGCTCCCGCCTGTTTGCCGGCGAGGATTCCTCAGCAGGCCTGAGCTCTTCGGGTAGGGGATCTATCTGCCACTAACAGACCAGAAGTCTAGAACACTTGTCCCAGTTGATCCTGGCAGAGGGCGCGGCAGAATAGACCTCCTGACACTCGTGCATCCTCCGCAGGTCAGCTGGGTCGGTGAACATGAGGAGCATGCCATCAGCGTAAGCTGAGAGGACGACCCTGATGCCCGGCCCACACAGAACCAATCCCAACAACCTCCTCCACAAGAGGCGCAGGAAAGGCTCCACGCAAATAGAATGCAACTGGCCAGACAGGGGGCAGCCCTGACGCACTCCTCTCCCAAATCAAAGGGGCGCCATTAGGGACCCATTAACCTTAACTAGACATTCTGCGGCAGCGTACAGAAGTCAGATGAGGGCGATGAAATGCGTCCTGAAACTGAATGCTCGTAGAGTCCCAAATAAATATTCGTGACCCACCCTGTCCAACTCCTTCTCCTAGTCAAGAGACAGGAAGGCAGTCGACAGACCAGTCCCTTCTTCCTGAGGGTGCTGCTCCTCCCTTGGCCCAGTCAGGAGCCTCCGTCACTCTCTTCTCCGTTGTCTCTACTCTCTATAAGCCACAAGGCAAACGGCTAGTTCACCAGGTTTCATGCTCCTGATGTACTCCTCCAGCAGGATGAAAGAGAGACACGTGTGGGGTTATCTTGGGTAAACTAAGAACCTCTCTTGTTTAATGTATCCTGGACAGTGCTGGCCACCACTTGGATGGCCAGAGATTAGTGCACTACATGGCTGCCCGAAACCCCAACCACCTCTGCCACACTCCACCTGACCGATTGGCAGCAGCCTTGCCCATTGGGCTGCATGCTGTGCTTTCAGCTCGGGAGCAGGCATTCTCCTAACCCGTGCTGTAAGGCTGCTGTGTTAGCTTGAACCATGGGGGAGAACAGCCCAAACCAGAATGCAAAGGGCTGTGAGTGCCTCCAGCAGTGACTGCTCCATGGCCAGCTTTAGCAAGGAGATTGTACAGCGTGCCCAGTTGTGCAACTGTTCTGCAGCCCACTAAAACGTTCATTAGTTTGCAGTCTGTGCCCAAGGGGTAAAAAGCTCTGGAGCACTTGGTGGCACTTTCATACCTCTGTTTTGCTTGAGTGGGCAGATGATCTAGAAGCCCGACTCCAAGCATGTCAATGTGGTTGTGTCTGAAAAGTTTCAGCTGAAGAGGAATTGTCCCTTTATACACAGTTTCCCTAATCCATGGCCGCTTCCCTCCCCTCAACCCCGCATGCGCTTGTACGCTACTTTCAACCGCAGGACAGCCGTTGCCCCCATCCCCAAGTCGCATCAACTGCAGGGCTGCCCTTGCCCTCTGACGCCTCCAACACACCTCAACCTTGAAGTCAACAGGCGACCCAGGTGAGCGCTGCGCAACGTTACTGTGTGCTCACCTCCGAGTTCCCCTTAAAGTGCAGCCCACCAAGCCTTATGTGCTGTTGTGAAACACGTTGATGTGTAATCACACCGACGTGGGTGGATAATCCAGTAGGGGATTTGATTACGGCAGGCTAGCCTTATAATGATATGCAGATGTATTACAATGAGGTTCCTGACATCCGATGGTGGGAAATACGGTTCGTCATTGATGGGCTGAGTGGACGATCGCAAACTGGCTTCACAATGCCGTGAAACCGATTTTTGGCCTTCTCGCCGTATTGTCCGCTCATGCAGTTGAGCACGCCTGATGCCAGTGGGCATGGACGATTCCACCCAGTGGATATATCAGTACAATTTACTGTTTGGAAGTGGATGACCAAGGATGTTAATCAAGTCTGTATGTTGGACAGTGCACATTATCATCTTATCTAGGGAAATAGAAGAACATATTTTAGAATTCTGGCAGTAAAACACCTCATGAAATATCATCTTACATGGCACGGTATTGTAGAAGCATAGCTTCGCTGCAATGTTGAAGTGTCTGTCTGTGTGTGAGAAAATGAACCAATGAACAAATTAAGAAGATAAGAAATGGGAAGCAAAATATATTAGTCACGAGCTGGAACGAAAGCTCTCCCACTCCTTCTATTATTTCCAAAACTAGAATCTTTAAGGCCCTTTACTTATAAAAAGTCAAGAATCATGGCTTTAGTGAGCCCCTCCTGTCTGCACCTGCTGTCTCTTGTTATTTGAAACCTCCTCCTGCAAGCAAATAGAAAAGGGAAATATGAAAGGAATGTGAGAGACAATGTGTGCCATCTAAGTGCCCAGGTCAACAACATTATCAGGCCCTTTGGGCTAGAAGTGTTCCTGGTGTTGTTGCTTACTAAATGTAAAATGCTTCAATGAATTTACTAAAAGGTAAAGGACTGTGCAATGTCAAAAATTGAACATTGTTATTAAAATGGCACTAATTTCTTGCCTTCTGTCTCAGCACATAGTTAAAAATTAGGTTTGGTCACAGAAAGGGTCAGCTTATTCTGGCACACAACCATATGTTGTTGTCTGGTCAGGTGTCCAAGCTATTCAATTTAAATACAAATACCTTGTAGATTTATTTGTATTTATGTTTAACTTAACAACCACCTTTGATGGGAGAGCTGCAACAAGCAATCAAATGAATGATATAAACAACAAAGCCTGAGACCCCGACGGTATTCCAGCTGAGGTTTTCAAAGCTGTGGTAGCTTTTGTTCACTTTAAGGCTCAGTGCAGTCATATTTGGGAGGCAAAAGAACCCCCTGTCTCCTCACGCCCCCAACTTCAGGAATGCGACAATTGTAACTGTCTTTAAGAAAAGAGATAAATTATGCTGTGGAAACCATTGTCGTATTGTGGTATTTCCCCATTGTCCAATCATGCAATTGCTTTCAGATGGTATGACTGCAAATTTCTTCAGTGAGAGATCTGAAACATGCCTTCAAAATCTGGACCGGTGTCGAGCAAGGCTATGTAATAGCCTCCATATTATTTACAATCTATCTGACTGTGCCTATTCATCTCAAAGATCAACTGCTCTCTGGTGTGAGTATTAAATGCGACTTAATATTATGGCATAGTGGATGGTAAATGCTGAGCTGCTCAAATCCCAGAGGGAAACTTGAAACAGCTGCCACAACTGTTTTGCAATTTGTGTTTTTATTTCTAGATGTGTGCCTTGAATTCAGCAGTAATAAGTCCACCATGACTTAGAGGTTTTTTACAAAAATAAATTTAACATTTATTAATAGAAGAAAAGATTTTAAGCACATACATAGATCTACAAATTGCTACTATGATAACTCCTAGCTCCCCTAATTAATCTGACTCCCCAGTTACACCACCGTTAAGGGAACAATAAAACAACATAGATTTCAACAGGCCCAGGCAAAGCACACAAAACCCTGGACAGTGATATTTAAAATGAATTCTCTTAGCTTCGGTTCCTGGAGACAGCAGCTTAGTAGACAGAGGCTGGAGGCTTTTCACAATTGTTAGATCTTAGAATTCCTTCTTTCCTTACACATAACCTCATCTCCCTTATACATCTTTCTCCCTTTTTAATGTAAATCCCATTGTTCCAATATATCTTTGCAACTTTGCTTTTTCCATAATATAAATCTTTCATAGTACTTGTATTTTCAGTAATCTTTGGGAAAAATAAACACACAGTTTGGCTTAGCCTCTGTTGGCTAGGTGTAACACCTTACTATCTTTATGAAATTCATGACTCTGGTTTATCTAAAAATGTAAATGCTCTTCACACCTCACATTCTAAAACTTCAGCCATGTTCACGTATTTAGCATTTCAAACCTAGTTTCCCTTCTGATATGTCAAAGCACCCAGGCCAGCTGCCTGTAATTCAATTAAAACCCACACATACTCCTACACACAGAGAAACTAATCCAAACCCCACCATTAACCTATCTTTACAATGAATTATAATAATATTATGAAAATAATTATATTTTCATGACACCAGACAGAAAACGTTAACCTCAGTCTTTTCAGTGCCAAAACTAAACTGACCACCATAGACTTACATGATCTACAGTTTGCAGATGACTGCGGTATTGTTGCCCATTCTGTACCAGATTTGCAAAGTCACTCTCGATCCCTTGAACTCTGCTTACAAGAAATTTGGCCTGTCCTTGAATGTTGCCAACACAAAACTCATAACAACCCACTCCTGGTTAGCCAAATATTTTACCTCCTATATACTTTGAAGAAGAAACTGTGAAATATGTTGAGCACTTCCCATACCTTGGCAGCCACCTCTCTCAAAAGGCCACCATTAATGAAATTTAACACTGGATCAACTGCACCAGCTCAGCCTATGACAAACTACGGCAGTGAGTATTTGACAACAAAAACCTCCGCAAGCCAACAAAAGCCCTAGTGTACAGGCCATTTGGCGTCACCACATTCCATTACTGTAGTGAGACCTGGAATGTGTATCAACGACACGTAAGAGCTCGAGAGAAGTTCCAACGCAGTACATCTGCCGCATCGCTGGATTCAATGGGAAGAGCACTGAACAAATGCTAATGTCCTTCTTGAAGCCAGATCCACAAACATTTAGGCAAAACCCCTGCAAAATCAATATTAATAGATTAGACACTTGTGTCTGGATGGCCAAAAAGCATCTCCCCTGCCAGATCTTGTTTTCTCAACTCTGAAAAAGCCAGCATTCCAGGGGAGGACAAAGAAAACACTTCAAAGGCACTCTGAAGCTCTCCTTCAAGCATGGCAGCTTTGACATTAATGACTGGGAAAAGCTTGCTACCAATCGTTTAAAATAGTGACAACTTGTCGATCAAGCTGCATCACATTTTGAATCCCAAAGCCTTAATGATGAGGCAGAGCAGTGGCAGAGAAGGAAAGAAAAGGAAGCAATTTCTTCACTCTGGATCCCTTCATCCTGCCCCAAGTGCTCAAAGATTTGAGGGTCGAGAATTGGCCTGTTCAGTCACTTGAAGACCCATGACAGAAACTCGCGACCCTGAGTAGCCGCTATCCTCAAATTGAGAGACAGCCGACCATGAAAATGAATATGTGTGATGAATATCTAGTTTATGGTTCATGTTAATATTTTAGAGGTAATTCTTTTTGGGAAGCTTGTTGTTATGAAGGTAAGGTAACTAAAATTGCTGGGCTTTAGAGATTGCCAGAACACCTAAAAGAAAATGGCAGTTGAAAAGGTTATCCATGTTTGTTTAATAGAGTCAGAATAGAAGAGATGGGGCTATAAAACATCAGGTGGGCTTAATTAGCTGGGGAGCAAGAGATGTGATGTCAACATTGTTTACAAGGAAGTGTAGTTCATAGAGATGTTTTGTTTTGGGAATTAGAGCTAAATTAATTTGAAAGCATTCAGTAAACCCTGAAATGCTATGTCATCATGGAGATGGTGGAGCTTAAGAAGGTTCTCTAGTTTCAACTTATCTGTGTATTCTATAGCAGGGGAAGAGGCTGGATACCGAGAAGGTGTTGCTGTTAGCAGGCTCCAGGCAGTTAGGGTTTGAAGTCCTGGGAGCTATTCGGTGTAGCTGAGGGTTGCAGTTTAGACCTCATGGTTTGCAGCTCAGAGAGAAGCCCTGGGAGCTGTTTGATGCAATTAGGGCTCAGAGAGGTCCTGGGAAACTGAGAAGGCAGCGGAAGGTCACGGGCTCCGTGGCAGACAGTTAGGGCTCAGAGAAGCCCTAGGAACCATTTATAGCTCAATGCAGCTGGAGACTGGAGTTCGGAGAAACCCAGGGTCAATGCCAGCTTAGTGAAGCTCGCAGTCTATGAGAGAGATAGAATTGTGCCGGTAATTAGACCCTGCAATGCAGCTTTATGAATCCCATGGAACGAGGTGTCAGGAGAAGCGATTGAAACTTCAGGAGGTGAGCTGTCATTGAGGCAGTCCAAGTCAGAATGACTTTTGAGGGAATTCAGAGGTTAGATCTTCAAAAGTGAAGAACTGAAGTCCCTCGTGAGGGAGACAGAGTTTTAAAGAGATTTTGTGACTCACACTGGTCCTGATATTTGTGTGGGTTGTTGAGAAATCTGTGGGATCTGTCTTGGTCGCATCTGCCATTTCATGTTCAGTGTGGTGTGTTTGACCATAGTTTGCCTGTTGATTCATATTTACCTTATGTTAATTCTGAATGTTGTAGTGTAAGATAGATTTGAGACACAAAAGCCCACCAGGAAAACTGATCCAACCGTGGCTAATAAGAGATGTTAAAGGTTCTATTAAATCAAAGGAAGAGGCTTATAAAGTTGCCAAAAAGTAGCAAGCCTGAGAATTAGGGGCCTTTTACAGAATTCAACAAAGGAGGTCCAAGAAACCGATAAAGAAAGACAAAGTAGAATATAAGAGTAAGCTAGTAAGAAAATTGAAAACAGACTGTAAAAGCTTCTATAGGTATATAAAAAGGAAAAGATTAGCAAAGACAAATGTGGGCCCATTGCATGCAGAGATAGGAGAATTTATAATGGGGAAGAAGAAAATGGCAGAGAAACTAAAGAAATATTTTGTCTGTCCTCAAGGAGGAAGATACAAAATTCCTCCCAGGTATACAGTAATAAAGAACCAAGGGACTAGCAGGAATGAGGAAATGAAAGAAAAAACCAGTGGATATGGTGCACTTGGATTTTCAGAAGGCTTTCTATAAGGTACCACACAAGAAGTTAGTAAACAAAATTAGAGTGCATATGATCGGGGTAACGTATTGTCATGGATTGATAATTGGTTAACAGACAGAAAACAAGAAGTAGGAATAAACGAGTCATTCTCAGGATGCTGGGCTGTTACTAGTGGGGTACCGTAAGGATCAGTGCTGGGGTCACAGCTGTTCATAATCTATATAAATGATTTGGATGTGGGGACCAAATGTAATATTTCCAAGTTTGCTGATGACGCAAAACTAGGTAGGAATTTGAATTGTGAGGGGGATGTGAAGAGGCTTCAAGGGGATTTAGACAGACTAAGAGAGTGGGCAAGGACATGACAGATGGAATATATGTGGAAAATACGAAGTTATCCATTTTGATAAGAACAGAAATACAGAGTATTCATGAATCACTGGAGGGTAGCAATTAGGAAGGCAAATGGTATGTTGCCCTTTATTGCAAAAAGATTAGAGCACAGGAGTAAAGATGTCTTGCTGCAATAATATAGACTCTTGGTGAGACCACATCTGAGGCTTTGCATATAGTTTTGGTCTCCTTCCTAAGGAAGGATATACTTGCCATAGAGAGAGTTCAACGAAGGCTCACAGGGCTGATTCCTGGGATGACTGGATTGGCCAATGGTGAGGCTGAAGAGACTGGACCTGTATTCTCTAGGGTTTAGACGAATGAGAGGCAATCTCATTAAAACATACAAAATTCTTGCAAGGTTTCTCGAGGTAGATGGAGGAAGGATGTTAGCGCTGGCTCGGTGTCTAGAACCAGGGGACACAATCTCAGAAAAAGAAATAGGCCATTTAGGACTGAGGCGGGGAAGAATTGCTTCAATCTAAGGGTGGTGAGCCTTTGCAATTCCCTACCCCAGGGGGCTGTGGAGGCTTAGTCGTTGAGTACGTTCAAGCCTGAAATTGATAGATTTCTAGATAGTAAAGACATCAAGGGATATGGGGATAGTGCAGGAAAATAGCATTGAGGTAGAAGATCAGTCATGATCTCATTGAATAGTGGAGCAGGCTTAAGGGGCTAAATGGTTTACTCCTGCTCCTATTTCCTATGTTTCCATATTGTGCAGTGTGCAAGGTTGAATGTGAAAGGTTACGGGGATAAGGCAGGGGGTGGGACTAGGTGGAATGCTCTTTCAGAGAGCCATTGCAGATTCTATGGGCCAAATGGCCTCTTTCTGCACCAGTAAAGATACTGTGAAAGTCCTTTTGAAGTTTAAGGAGCACATATTGAAATTTCATTTGCTGCAGTCATTTTTTGAGACGTATTTCTCAGCTTGCCTTATTAAGTTGGGGTAAAGAAGCAACAGAGAGAGAGACACATGCACCATTAACATGCACCAACAACTGCCATTTGAAAGTTAATAATCAGGAATCCTGTACCTCAACCAGCTAAATGGTAATTTAATGTGACCAATGTGACTGCTCTTTTTTTAATTTTACAAACTAAGACTGTATCTACTGTAAATCAATGGATTAAATTTAATGTGTCGGAGCCCATGGATTTGGTTGCTGGTCAGGGGATTAGAACTAACAAAATTGATGTCAGGAAGCCAACTCCTGCATTTCGTACTCTGTGAGCAACCCTCTCAGGAGAGGTGGATTGCCAGTTAACTTATCTTAATTGTTCAATGAGAACAATATCATGATGGGTTTTCTGCTTTAACTTTGTTCTCCGGGTCCCAGGCTTCCTGGAACTTACCAGTGAAAGTAAGTACACAATGACAATAGAGAAGACTGAAGCCATATCAGGGAAAAATTTCAACAATTACCCAGAACTCAGAGCTGCTCTGCTTACGGGAAACGGTTTGTTCACAGGACTTGTGCTCACTTACTTTATGCATTTTGGAGGTTTCTTCAATACTTTGAAGGTTCCATCTACAGTTTGGAGGTTTGGAGGTCTGAACTGCATTTTGGAGCTCTGACTTATTAAAGCAGCATGTGTGCCTCATACTGGATCTCAGATAATGGTGAAGATGACCAGCAGCAGGACTAATGTGCTGGCCAACACTTTGCTGCAGGTCACTGGGGGGATGAAAAGCCAAAGCCTATTTCAGAGCGTGCAAGCCATTGGTGAAGGCTTTCATGCGCTCATTCAAATGTCACATTTGATACTCCATGCAGCTCACAGAATCGCAGAATTGTTATGGCGTAGAAGGAGGCCATTCAGCCCATCATGTCTGCACCGGTTCTCCAACTGAGCATTATGACTTAGTGCCATTCTCCTGCCTTTTCCCCGTACCATTGCACATTGTTTCTATCAATTGAGCATTAAATGCCCTCTTGAATGCCTGGATTGAACCTGCCTCCACTACACTTCCAGGCAGTGCATTCCAGACCTGAACCACTCACTGTGTGAAAAAGTTTTTTTCTCACATCACATTTGCTTCTTTTGCAAATCACTTTAAATCTGCACCTTGTCATTCTCGATCCTTTTAAGAGCGGTAACAGCTTCTCCCTATCTACTGTATCCAGCCCCCTCATGACTTTGAACAGTCTATCAAATCTCCACTTAGCCTTCTCCTCTCAAAGGAGAACTGTCCCAACCTCTCCAATCTATCTTCGTAACTGAAGTTTCTCATCCCTGGAACCATTCTTGTAAACTTCTTCTGCACTCTCTCCAATGCGTTCACATCCTTCCTATTGTGTGGAGCCCAGAACTGCATGCAATACGCCAGTGGAGATCTAACTAGTGTCTTATATAAGCTCAACATAATCTCTTTGCTCTTGTATTCTATGCCGCTATTAATAAAGCCCAGAATACTATATGCTTTATTAACTGCTCTCTCCACCTGTCCTGCAACCTTCAATGGTCTATGCACATATACACCCAGGTCCCTCTGCTCCTGCACCCTCTTAAGAATTGTATCCCTTATTTCATATTGTCTCTCCAGTTCTTCCTACCAAAATGCATCACCTCACACTTCTCCGCATTGAACTTCATCTGCCACCTGTCCCTTCACTCCACCAACCTGTCTATGTCCTTTTGAAGTCCTCTTCACAGTTTACAATGCTTCCAAGTTTTGTATCATCTGTGAACTTTGAAATTGTCCCCTGCACTCCAAGATCTAGATCATTAATATGTATCAAGAAAAGCAAGGGTCCCAATACCGACCCCTGGGGAATTCCACTACAAACCTTCCTCCAGCCTGAAAAATATTCATTGACCATTACCCTCTGTTTCCTATTACTCAGCCAATTTTGTATCCATGTTACTACTGTCCCTTTTATTCCAGGTGCTATAAACTTTTCTCAAGTCTGGTGTGTGGCTCTGTACCAAATACCTTTTGAAAGTCCATGTACACCACATTAACAGCATTACCCCCATCAACTGTTACTGCTTCAAAAAATTCCAGCAAGTTAATTAAACATGATTTCCCCTTTAGAAATCCATGCTGGCTCTTCCTAATCAACCTACATTTTTCCATGTGACTACTAATTCTATCCCGAATAATTGTTTCTAGAAGCTTCCCCACCACTGAAGATAAACTGATTGGTCTGTAACTGCTGGGTTAATCCTTACAACCTTTTTTGAACAAGAGCGTAAAGTTTGCGATTTTCCAGTCCTCTGGCACCTCTCCTAAGTCTAGGCAAGACTGAAAGATTAATGCCAGTGCCCCTGCAATTTCCACTCTTACTTCCTTCAATGTCCTTGGATGCATTTCATCTAGTCCCAGTGCCTTGTCAACTTTAAGTACCGACAGTTTATCCAACACTTCCTCCTTATCAATTTGAACCCTTCTAGTGACTAAGTTTCCTCCTCTATCACCCTGGCCTCAGTAGCATCTGGTTCCTTGGTAAAGGCAGATGCAAAGTATTCATTTAACACCTCAGCCATTCCCCCTGCCTCCATATGTAAATCCCCTTTTTGGTCCCTAATCGGCCCTAATCGCCGTTTTACCATCCTCTTGCTATTTATGCGCTGATAGAAAACTTTGGGATTCCCCTTTATATTGGCTGTTAGTCTTTTCTCATAATCCCCCTTTGCTTCTCTTATTTGCTTTTTCACCTCCCCTCTGAACCTTCTGTATTCTGCTTGATTCTCAGTTGCATTTTCTAGCTGACACCTGTCATAAGCACACGTTTTTGTCTTTATCTTAATTTCTACCTCCTTTTTCATCCAAGGAACTCTGGATTTGTTTGCCCTACCTCTCCCTTTTGAAGGAATATACCTTGGCTGTGCCCTAACCATTTCCTCTTTGAAGGCAGCACATTGTTCAGCTACAGTTTTTCCCACCAAACTTTGGTTCCAGTCTATCTGGCCCAGGTCCGTTCTTGCCCCATTGAAGTCAGCTCCCCCCAGTTAATTATTCTTACTTTGGATTGCACATTTTACTTTTCTACCGTCATCCTGAACCTTACGATACAATGATCACTGTCGCCTAAATGTTTCCCCACTGACACTTGATCTACTTGGCCCACCTCATTTCCAAGAACCAGGTCTCCCAACGGTGCATCCTTTCTTGTTGGACTGGACACATACTGCTGTAGAAAATTCTCCTGAACACAATCTAGGAACTCTTGCCCCTCTGTCCTTTATACTACCACTGTCCCAGTCTATATTTGGGTAATAAAAGTCCCCCATTATAACTACTCTATAATGTTTGCATCTCTCTGTAATTTCCCTGCAGATTTGTTCCTCTACATCTTTCCCAATAGTTGGCGGTCTTTAGACTACACCGAGCAATGTAACTGCACACTTTTTGTTCCTTAGCTCTAGCCAAGTTGATTCTGTCCTTGAACCCTCTGGGACATTCTCTTTCTCCAGCACTGCAATGCTCTCCTGAACCAATACTGTCACTCCTCCTCCCTTTCTTCCTGCCCTATTGTTCCTGAACACCTTGTACCTGGGAATATTTAACACCCAGTCCTGCTCTTTCTTGAGCCAGGTCTCTGTTATTGCCACAACATCATATTTCCAATGGCAATCTGTACCCGTAACTCCCCAATTTTATTTACTATACTCCGTGCATTCACATACATGTATGATTTAGACTTCATGACTTTTTCCCTTACTCTGACTGCACCTATTAACTTACTATTCTCTATACTAGTGCTATCTGTCTCTCCCAGTATTATGTGCAGCCCGGTATTCCTCTCTAATATTTTCTCTTGATTCCCACAACCCTGCCAAGTTCGCTTAAAGCCCTCCCAACAGCACAACAAAACGGTAGGCATGCATGAGAGTCGGCAGCGCGCCTGTTGACAATCAAGCGGCCTATTAAGGCCATTAATTTATTAATTAAGAAAGATTTTTGGCTGCCTGTCCGAGATTATGGTTGGCGGGTGGGTGAATCGGCCTTTGCATGTTTGAGGAAACCTCATTCACGGGCAGGATGAGGTTTCCGACATTAATTTTAAAAAGTGTTTTGACATAATTCTTTATTATGCATATGTTCATGTGAGTGAGTCCTATGTGGAGACATTTTTTTTCAGACTTTCCAAATCTTTATTTTTGATTTTAAAATTCGCCAACTCCATGAGGCAGCTCTCTGCCTTTCAGTGAGTGCTCCCTGACCTCCCTTCCTTCATTGCCTGTGCAAACTTCAGTGCTTGTCCTCCTCCCACTCCCAACCCGGCTGAGCCTTTCAGCGCACCTTTCACTCTGGCTGGCCGTTAATTGGCCAGCCCGCATGAAATCGTGGTTGGGGGCCAATCGCGGACAGCGATTGTTTCCTGGCCACTCCAGGGCCCACCCACTGCGCCCACCCAATGACCCAAAAATCCTGCCCTGGCGTTTCTCACTTAACTCCAAATATAGCTACTTCTTTAAAAATAATGTGCTTTTTAAATTTACAGCAATTTAAAGACAGTCCCTAACAACTGTTTCTTACCAACCAATGGACATACAGTTTTCCTGTGATGTCAGTATTTCTTTATCTCACTCTCCTTTGGAACTGAGGGCTGGCCGGTTCCGAGCAGTTAACTGGTGCCTCTCCCAATCCGCAGGTAAGTTGGCCACTCTTTCAATGGAAGAAGACATCATCACAAAGGCCTGTGATATCAATGTACTCGTGCTTGAGATGGGCTTCCTCAAACTATCTGCAATCGTGTACAGTGTAGCTGGAATGTCCTTGCTGCTGCCCAAGAATAATTCTGTTCATCGACGATACCCGAGATAAAGCAACTGTGCTGAGTGTGGAGCGCCCTGTGCCCTCTGATGCAGACTCTCCACTGACACCCCCACCGTCTGCTCCTGCCTGTAAAGTGATGGGTAGACAGGTGGCGATGTGAACAAGTTTATAGAGAGATGGGTGTACCTGCAAGGTAAGTGAGCGGGAGGGCGATGTGCTGGAATCAGCTTGAGAAGGCAGAGTGAGGGGATTGGACTGATACAGACGTCAGGATGTAGGTGAAAGTACTGTACTTACCGTTCCTGCCAAACTGAGGTCATTGAATCACTTGGATCCAGGAGTGTGACAACACGCACATTTTACTGACCTAGGGAACCTCCAACCAAACCTTCCCTGTGTCAACATCAAGTTTCCTCCACCCATCACTGGAGAACAATATCTCCCTCTGGGCTCCTACAGCCTCCAACAGCACATTCAGGGAGGTGTTAACCAAGCGAGACGCAACCTTTTCCCATCCTGACTCCATATCAAGAGGTCTGCGGCTCTCCAGAACAACCCTAAAACCCTTCAGCTTGCATCTTTGAAGTGTCTCTTTAAATATTGCAGTTCAGACCACGTCATACAGGTCGTCGGAGCATTACCTGCGCTAGTTGGACAGAAAACCCGGAAGTAAAACGAGAATGAGATGACCGCGTTAAAAAGGCACTGAGAGACATGGCGCACTTTTGGATTTTCCATGTGCTATTGGCACCACTCACCTGACCCCACCTTCCCTTATGAATGAGCACGAGGTGAAGACAGGATCAGGCTTGGTTATGATGCCTCTATGGTGGAATAGCAATCTCTATTCATGCGCATACCTTAAAAACAATTCTTAAAAGGATTTTGCAGAAGCTATCAAGACTGCATTTGTTGCCAATTCTAGTTATCCTGTGCGCCTTCTCCTTGAACTGCTGTAGTTTTTGTGTTGATGATGTCTTCATGGTGGTGTTGGATAGCAAAATCCAGGATTCTGAGCTAGTGACGATGAATGAATGGTGATGTATGCCCCTACCAGAATGGTGTGCGACTTGTAGGCCAGCTACAAATTTTCATGACATTGTTGGCCTTGTCCCTTTTTGTGATAGAGGTCACAGAGGTGCAAAGTGCTGCTAAGTAAGCTGGGTGAGTTGCTAGAGTGCACTACTTACTGAAGGTTACTACAGTTCGCTGGTGATATAGGGGTGTGTATATTGAGTCTACTGATAGGGGACTGCGTGGTAGGGCTAATAAAATGTTGAGCTTCTTGAATGCTGGTGTGACTGCACCCACTTAAGCAAGAGATGAGCCATTTTCCTTATGTAGAGGCTTTGAGGGTCAGACGGATCATCATAAAACTCCCAGTCTTTGTCCTGATTATGTAGCCACAATGTTGATATGCCTGGTCCAGTTAAACTTCTAGTCAATGGTGATTCCTCAAGATATTGATAGTGGGGATCAGAGACAGCTGCGACATTGAAGGTGATAAGGAGAGCTGGGTTTTCTCTGATGTCCAGGATGGTTATCACTTAAAATTATATAGTGTGTGTGTGTGTTGCCTGCCACTTGTTATCTAAGCCTAGATGTTATCCATGCCCTGCTATAAACTGGATGGCTTAATTCATTATCAGAAGAGTTGCAACAATGAAAGAACATGAACAGTGTTACTGGAGGGGGCTCAGTTTCTACACTAATATACACTGTATGAATCAGTGCTTTCCAGATGAAAAAAATTACAGGGGGAAGAGAAAAGTGTGTGGGAGTAATTTTGATTTTGTATAATAGTGTAAAATGGGTATTATTGAATCAGCTGCAAGATACTGTTCTCTCCTGGTTTTCATTTTCAGCAGCTTTAACAGAAAATTGGTCAGAGTTTATTTTAAAAATGTGATTGAATAGATTGAATTGTAATTGCAGATTCCGTTGTTGGTGATATGTTCAAGGAAGGCAGGGAACTCCCGCTCATCCTTAATTAATAGCTTACCTGGCGTTGTGGTGACCTTATGTAAAATGGGGAAAGCAGAAAGAGAAGAGAAAGGAAGGAATCTGTAAGATCCTGCTGCCAAAAGTGCCGTGTAATGAGAGCACTAACCCCTAGATCAAGCAGCCAACAATTAACAATTTGATCGTGTGAAGAATTTGTCAATTCTTAAACAGGCCACCAGATGGGGCATTCTACCAAAGAGAGAAAGGGAAACCCAGCAGCGCTCATACACATCTGTTCCTTTTAAAACTAGACAGAGGTAATTGGATAATTACAAATATGAATTGAGTGAAAAAAAAGTGTTAACGGAATGTATGCTGAGTGCACAAGGTATTTGCAAGGAGCGTGGAGGCAATTGACGGAAATGTGCCAAGCATGTACAGGAAATGTACATTTAAGATTTGTCTTTAAAGATTTGTCCAGCAAACAATGAACCATAGGCGTGGAACGACTAAAAACCTGTGGTGGGTGTTGTGGGGGGTGGGGGTGGATGGGAGGAGGGGGATGTGAGGGGTGGGGGATGCTGAGGGTAGGATGGTGGCAGGGGATATATCAGTTGGAAACGCTTCCAAAGTTACAAGGGCTCAGAGACTTCTCTTAGTTTCCTTGTCAATGCCAGATATTCACACCACCAAGGACACATATGGAACACCCGCCTTGCTCCGTGTGCTGCTTTCTGGGGAGGAAGAGTGGCAAGTTAATCCAGTGCCAGGCCTCCACAGTCCTGCAGCCTGCTATTTTACCCACCATTGATGTGTCGACTGATGGTGAGTCCAACAAGTTTCCATCCCTGGCTATGCTCCCTTTAATGCTGCTGGACTTGTTTGGATCAGCTGGAGGCTGCACCTCTGACTAGTCCCCCAAACAAGGTCAGGACCCGTATTTCGAATTTGTGTCCTTCCAAAGCAACCCCAGCAGAGAATGTGCTGGATGCATCGGGCTGCAGATTTGCAACTTAGAATGCACCATGTTGTTTATTTTGGCACAGATTTTGGGAGGATCAATAATTGTCTTTTGGGTGAATGTAATTAGTATGCACTTTATTTAGATATGGTTTCCACTATTTCACCATGTCACTAAAGTGATGTGCCAATTTTATTTATTGTCGTACAATTCATTACATTGTTTTATGATTAAGTAACTGGATCTGACACCTGAGGCGTGATGAAATCAAAATAAAATAAAATCATAAGATAGCTTAAGAAGCTCAGTGTCACCCAGGACAAACTAATCCACTTGAGGTGCCCCTGCACCAACTTAAACATTCACTCCCTCCACCACTGCCATATTGTGGCTGGAAGATGTACCATCTACAAGATGCACTGCAGCAGTCAGCTGAAGCTTCTTCAAGAGTGCCTCTCAAACCTGGGACCTCCACTATTGACAGAAAGTCCCGCCCTTTGGGAGGAGCTGGCCAATTAGATTGGCCAGCAGCTACATCAGTCCTGGCAGCACTGCTGTGGGCACAGTGGGCGCTGCCATGACTGCAGGATAAAGGCCCACAGAAGATCAAGGCTGCCCCAAGAATGTGAGTACTGGGGCTTTATGGTGGGGAGGGATCTCAGAGCCCAGGGCGGGTGGAGGGTGGGAGGTGGGGAGTGGGAAGAGGTGGGTGGGAGGGCTGGGTTCTGTTGGGCAGATGGCGCAGAAGGAAGGGGGTGGGTGACATCTTGGGGGAGGTGCTCCCAATGCGCGCAGGCCTCCCCCCGAATGTTGTGCTCCCCCTTTCCTTCCCATCATCTTTCATGTAGGTCTTTAAAAACAGCCTGCCCACTCCCACACAACTGCCCACGCCAACTGTGTTATGGCATGGTCAGCGTATTAGTCAGGTCAATAGGCTTGTTATCAAGCCTAAATGACCTGTAGTTATTAATTTACATATGGTGGGCGGGCTGCCGATTTCAGCACCTGCCCACCTACTGAATTATGGGATAACAACAAAATGCTGGAAAATCTCAGCAGGTCTGGCAGCATCTGTGGAGAGTTTTTCCAGCATCTTCCGTTTTTATTTCAGATTTCCAGCGTCTGCAGTATTTTGCTGTCATTCACCAAATAATGGGAGTCAGCTTGGGCTTGGGTGGGAGGGTGGTGGGCTAGCCACCCAGCTAATTTTACGTGCCCCCCCCCCCACCCCTGCTAAAAACACACCTGGGGGGCACGCTAAACCTAGTCCTGTGTGTTCAAACTATTTTCACTTCCCAAAATAAAGTTCACCAAAAGTTTCCAATAGTTTCACATAATGCTACAAATATTTCTTGCCACTGTGCCTATACTTTGTTCCTTGATCCAGCTCCTCATCTACAGCTTCAATGAGTTGCATCCTGGTCAATGTAAAGTTGAGAAGTTGGTGGCTGGGATGATTCATCTGAGCCTTTGAAGACTGAAGTAACTCACATCTCCGTGAAGCTCTTCTTCTAATTGTTATTTCCTAAAATTACCAGGGGAGCTGGTTGCAGATCCCTAACTCTCTCAAGTATTGAAATTTGAAGAGACCATAAAAAAATAAGTGATTTTCATTATTACGAGAGACAGAGACCATTCCTTGCAGCCTGCTGATGCATGGCACAGGCATAGGTGCACTACTGGTCAATAATGGTATAGACCAAATAGAGTAGCCCCAATCTTGGATGCCATGTGAAAATGTTATGTTCATGCTGATCTTTAACACGCTGTTGAGGCAGTGGTAACTGCTACTTTAGGAAGTTCTAATGTCATTAGAACCTCATCAGTTTGTTTAAGGAAGTGTGTTACTGTATTTGATTCAATTTTAAAAACTCATGATTAGTATTTATGTTTCTTTTCCTGTCAGTGCATTTCATCCCTCCTAGATGGCAGCATAAGCCTTTTCATTGCTGGCTCTTCTACGGAAACAGAGTGTTCGGTGTTGCATTTCTGAAGCCAAAAATTTAGAGTTGAATGTTACTTGTGAGTCATGCATCAATGCTTAAACAGACATAATGCACTTTCACACGCTGCTTTGCAATTGAACCAGGTGCCAGCCTTGCATAGTAGTAGCACTCTCACCTCTGGGTTCACATTCCAATCCAGACATTTAACACATCCACTTTAATGCTGTATTTAGAGAATGCTGCACTGTTGGAGCTGCTGTCTTCTGGCTGAGATGTTAAACCAAGGCCAAAAGACCCCGAGGCATTATTCAAAGAAAAGCAGGTGACTTCTACCAAATGTTCTGGCCAATGTTTATCCCTCAACCAACATCACTAAACAATACAGGCTATCTGGACATTATCTCATTATTGTTTTTGAATTCTGATGTGTGCAGACTCACTGCTGTGTTGTCTATATTACAACAAAGTCTACACTTCAAAAACTGTAAAGCACTTTAGGCAGGGGCGGTACTAGAGTATTCAGCACCTGAGGTGAACCTTGCGCCACCCCACACCCAACCCACAATTAACTTTCAAAAATGAATTTTGTGCATTAGTATGAATAAAAATTTTGTATTTGCAGCCAAGAATCAACACATTCAAGTTTCAGTTTGATGCAACACTTTGGGAATGAAGGTAGCCTATTTCCCCAACAGTAGATCATCCCTCACATACAATTTTAAATATCATCAAACCACTTATAGCCCTGTATTCAAAAGACTGTGCACAGGATCCTCCTAAACCAAGAGAAGGGTCCCAGGGTGTTTCCATGACAATCCTGGGTCAGGTTCCCACTCTTGCAAAGAGCCCTGCAAATCCAGAGTACCAGCCAGCCGGGTACAGACTCGCACCCCACCCCAGCTCAATATAGACTCCCACTCCCACCTCATCCCGGTACAAACTCTGCACCCCATCCCATCCCAGTACAGACTCCCACCCCCCACCATCCGGGTACAGACTCCCACTCCCACCCCATCCCGGTACAAACTCTGCACCCCATCCCATCCCAGTACAGACTCCCACCCCCCACCATCCGGGTACAGACTCCCACTCCCACCCCATCCCGGTACAAACTCTGCACCCCATCCCATCCCAGTAAAGACTCCCACCCCCCACCATCCGGGTACAGACTCCCACCCCACCCCACCCCACCCCAGCTCGGTACAGACTCCCATCCCATCCCATCCCAGTACAGACTCCAATCCCACTCTATCCCAGTACACGCACCCACCCCACCACATCCCCGTACAGGTACAGACTCCCATCCCACCCCATCCTGCTACAGACTCCCACCTTAACCCATCCCAGTACACACCCCCATCCCGGTACAGATTCCCACCCCACCTCAAACACACACCCCCACCCCACCCTATCCCAGTACAGATTCCCATCCCACCCTATCCCAGTACAGTTTCCCACCCTATTCCGGGTCAGACTGCCACCCCTACCTCGCCCTGCTCTGTGTTTCAGCCTGCCTCTTATTTTCTCTTTTTTCTTATTCAGCTTCTTGTTTTCAGTGTTATGGAAGATGTTGAACAGGTTGGAATGGTTGTTAAGCATCTGGTCAAAGTGATGGGTGCTGGCCAGCTGAAAGTCTCCTGCATTTCAACAGTGGGAATGGTCAGAATAACTGCTCATCAACTTCGACTTACAGGCTCCTTCCCTCCCACCCTTGTTGCTTCTCCAATCATAGATTCTGTCCCTGGCAGAGCAGCAAAATCAGGAGAGAGGGAAACTGTGATTGGTGGAGCTGGAACAGTCAGCATGGGAGAGACAGAATCTGTGATTGGAGGAACAGCTCTGACTTTCCTATGCTAATTATGTAGAGTAAAGGTTAACATCAGGAGTACCTGATACTGACGTAACTACTGACAGAACCGTGATACAATGTCACATGACTAAGAGGCTGAGATCTGGTGGGAAGCAGAAGTAGTGGGATGTATGTAGATCTGTAAATAAACAAGAATGGTTTTTACAAATAATGGTTTTTGTAGCATTCTTAGGGTAAGAGGCAAACCCTAAAGAAACCCCATCCAGACCTTTAACCTAAGACAAAACATGCTGTTCCTCCAATGACTGCTCTGCAGTCAGTTCCCACTCTCAGCAACCATCAGTTTAACTGACAGTTAATTTTTTAAAAATTAAAACTGACATTTGCTGGCAGCTGAGAAGACCTGACAGTTTTGAGTTTTAAAGCCCACCACGAAGCTGCCCAAAGGTCATAAGCAGCAGTTCCTACTTGCAGCAACTGTCAGTGAAGCTGCCAGTCTGATTTCTTTTTAAATCTGGTCTTTCAGGTCTGAAGATCAGAAATGAAGATGCCAGTGGTGGGCTTCCAAAATCCTAATGTCAGAAATCTGCCATTTAGTGGAAATTTCTCATCCCTGAGTTTCAAGAATAGTTCATTCAGTTTTTGCCATGCCTCCATCCCCATTTTTGCCGCTCTAGGTAACCATCTAATTTCCTTAGTGTAATGGGGCTAAGGCCTCACACTATATCTTTTATAATATATATACATATAGAAATATATATGTCCCCATAGCTACTTGTTAAAATTTTAAAGCTGGACAATGACATTTTAAAATGACTGAAGCAATGTCTGCCTGTGACCCTTGGACAATAAGACTCATTTGTATCGAATAAATTCTTGCCTCGTTATCTCTGAAGAATCTCTAATGATCCTTGTGGGCTGCAGAGACCAAATTCATAGGGAACAATACAAAGGCCATCTGCATTTCAGAACCCAGGTTGGCCAACTGGAGACTACTAGTCTGCTAGGACAAAGAGCTTTGCAACCTTCCTTTCAAATTCTTACTGGTTGGAGCATTTATAATCTCAGGAACCCAGACAAAGGGATATATACCCTTTATCAAAGCCAATGTGGAGTGATGAGAGTCATGTGACATGACCCCATTCTCCCTGCCCCCCACCCTCCACTCTTAGCTGTAATATTGTTTTGTAGAGCTACAAAGCAGTCTCCCATCTTTCCATCTACCATGCTGCAGCACAGTAAAAGGGCTCTGTCCAAGTTTGAACGCCTGGCCCCATCTGTACTGTTTCTACTGGAACTTCTGAACTTCTATACAATCGCCTACAAGACTAATTCATTTCTGTGTGCCTATCCCATTTTGGAAGTCATCTCTACTGGAAATGTGAATTATCCAGCATCAGTTTTCAGCCTGCTGACCTCTGTGAAGGAATGCACCATTGGACTTTGATTCTGGACTCAAGTGAAATAATAATTCTTTTCCCTGTGATCTTTGCCCTGTAAACCTTTCTTTTTATTATTCTTCTGCTATTGTATGAATGCACAGGGGGCTATGTTGCGACCCTCTTCTCACGTTTGAGTGTGTGCAAATAAACTAATCCTCTGAGTTCATCCTATCTCGAGTTTGCTGTTGGGTTTTTAATAGAAGTTGGATCACACCAACACTTGGGGGGTTGGGAAATATGCCACCGCTTATTAAAGGGGGAAATCAAAATCAAAACACCTTTCTGTTTACGGAGGGTGGTGAGAGGAGAAATTAAAGTAAATTAAAACCCCCCCTGTCTGTAACACTAGTAGTCTACTGGCCCTGACTTTAGGACATCCTGAGGTCTTGAAACATGTCAATTAAATGAAATGTTTTACTTTTTTAATTAGCAACTTGTATCATTATCCAGTAAATGTTCAATGCTCTGGTTATGTTATTTCAAGTTAGTTTTCATGTCCTCATGTCAGAATTTCATATGAACTTTAGAAAGTGAAAGGCCTTATATGGTGCAGCATAAATGTTTTCTCAGCATAAAAAGATCTGTTTACTTTCTATAAAGGCAAAATACTGCAAATGCTGGAAATCTGGAACAAAAACAAAAATTGCTGGAAAAACTCAGTGGGTCTGACAGCATCTGTGGAGACAAAGACAGAGTTAACATTTTGAGTCCGAGTTTTTGAGAGATTTCGAGCTTTTTTATTACTATTTTTAAAAATTATTTCAATTTTTATTCATCGTTTTATCCCCACCTTTTAGCCTATTTCAATCTTTTTTTCCCACACCGTCCCCTCCCCCAACCCCAAGCCCACTAGGGCCTTCTGTCACTTGCTCATTCTGCTTTCTACTCTTAACACCATTAGCGCCTCCTTTAGCTAGTATCACCATCAACACACCTTCGACCCTTTGCTTATCACATCTTTTGCAATCTCTCCTTTGCATCCACCTATCATTGGCCCTCTATCCAGCTTCACCTGTCTCATCCCCCTTAAACAGTATAAATTTCACCACATTTTTACTTCTCTTTAGTTCTGAAGAGGAGTCATACGGATTCGAAATGTTAACTCTGTCTTTCTCTCCACAGATGCTGTCAGACCTGCTGAGTTTTTCCAGCATTTTTTATTTTTGTTTCTGTTTACTTTCTCCTGCATTCAGGGCTAAAGTCCATTGGGTAGGGGGAGAAATCCCCTACATGGATCTTAAATGGCTTCCCTTGCCCCAGGGAAAACTGTGGAGATGCTAATAGAAGCTGTCCAGCCCAGGGGATGTGGTAGGTCACATTCCTGGAGGACACTCGGACTGCCCATATGATCCCTTCACAAAAGAAGTGAGCTAAAAAATTGTTTGCTCCAATTTTTGGCTGTGAGGGCCAAGATACTGTCTCAACTGGTTGGGAATGAGGTGCACAACACATAAAGTTTGTATATCCATCTCATTTCCCTGATTGTACTGTGGCCATGAGCAGCTTTCAATTTGTACTGGTCTCCATTGCACTGCCACATCCTCTGCACACTGCAGGAAGGGTGAGTATTGTGAAGAAACCGTGTGCTCCAGCCAGCCTTCCCTTTTGAAAGGTGCAGTCCCTATAAGAGAGTTGCAGCACTGCAATGCAGGTTGCTGAATAATTACATTGCAGCATTGAAGGAGAAAGAGAATGGCACAGCATGCCAGGGAAGGAGCTTCCCACTTTAGTGATGCTGCCCTGGACACACTGGTCTGAGAGATGGAGGCCAAGAAGGTGGCTTTGTTCCCACTAGGAGGCAGGAAACCATCAAGGTTGAGCCTCCAGAGGGAATGAGAGCGTGTGACAAGAAAGTTTAATTCCCAGAATTTGGCACCCAGGAGAATGAAACAGTGATAAAAGAAAGTTAAATTACCCCAATTGTGGAGTCAAGGTGAGTAAATGCATCACATCTCATACCTACCACAACACCCACCTCTCACTCAGAGAACAGTGGGGTTGATGGGACTGAACAAGTGGCAGGCAAGAAATGCTTCGAATGCTGAATACCTGATGCCTACTTCCTTTCCTAGGTGAAAGGCTTTTGCTCACAGGATTTGTTCTCAGATTCTGTTTTTGTCGCTTTGAGGGTTATTTTCAATACTTTGCAGTTCATTTCTACAGCCTTGGAGTTCATTGCCTTTGATTTACACTTCATAGCATCATAGATTCATAGAATAGTTACAGCATGGGAGGAGGCTATTCAGCCCATTATGTCTGCGCTGGCTCTCTGTAAGACAATTTAACTAGTCCCACTGCGCCCTGTAACCCTGCTAATGCTTACTCTTCAGGCGCTTGTCCAATTGCCTTTGGAAAGCCCGATTATATCTGCATCCACCACACTCTCAGGCAGTGCAGTCCAGGTCATAAGCACTCACTGCATAGAAAGGTTTTTCCTTGTGTTCTGTTGGTTCTTTTGCCAACCAACTTTAATCACTGTCCTCTGCTTCTTGACACTTCCACCAATGGGAACAGTTTCTCTCTACCTACGCTGTCTAAAGCACTCATGATTTTGAACACCTCAACCAAATCTCCTCTCAACCATTTCTTCTCTGAGGAGATCAAGCCCAATTTCTCCAGGCTATGTAGCTGAAGTCCCTCATCACTGGAACCATTCTCATAAATCTTTCCTCATCCTCCTTAAAGCCTTCACATCCTTCCTAAATAGGACCTAATGGCCGAGCTTTTCCAGCCCCGTCATGGTGGTACCCACCACGGGAGATTCGGCAGCCCAGCCAAAAGCCCATTGACCACTGAAAACCCTTCAATCCCTATCTGCCCCTATCCCATTGGATTGTTATTTTTCAAAAAATAGGTGGCCTCTTTATTCCTCCAAGCAAAATACAACACCTCACAGTTATCTATATTGCAATTAATTTGGCATTTACACAGGCATTCTGCAAGTTCGTTTATGTCTTTTTTTTGCAGGCATCCTACAAAATAAAAACATATTAAGAAATCCCAATATGATGTCCTCTGCAAATTTTGATATTGTTTCTTCTAATTCCTGAGTCCAAATTATTTATGCAAATGGTGAACAAGAGTGATCCCAGCCACAGTCTTTGTAAAACACTGTCAGATCCATCAATGATGATACATCACAAGACTAAGATTTGATCTGATTCACTGACTTTATTCAGCCATCTTCACCCCCAGATACAGTCTCCCAGACATGTGTAATTTGATCTTAGTGACCTCATATGAAATGCGCAATACATCATGATTTTTTGTTGTGGCATTTCACTTAACATAATTTCCTGTTTGATTCTTTTAACTCCAAATAATAACCTATTACTCGCTACTTTCAAATGCAAAAACAAAGGAAATTACTTCTTGAATCACTAGAGTCAAATGAGCTCAATGTTTTGTGTTTTGATTTCATTTTGTATTTTTCAACTTTACCTATGAATTTCACACCTTGGTCAACTCTGTTGAGGTTTTGGTTTTCTAAAATCATGAATCAACTTCAATCACTGATCTCCTCCTCCTGTTGAAGTTAAGCATTAGATAAAATCCTCATATCTCTTAGGTGGTCTACTTTGGTGTCTGAAACTACATCTCAGGAATCCTGGTTAATGTCCCTGGACTTGAGGGTATCAGCTTCCTCTCAGGAGCCATCACTTTTGTCTCTGGATGCAAGCTGTCAGCCTGCTGTCAGGAACTCTGAACCAGTTCCTGTCACCATCTAAACCTCACCGCGACATCAAGCTGTTGTTTGCTGTTCCACCACCTGCTTGTCTTGATCTGAAACCAGATTTAGCTCAGACTTTGGATTCTGCATCACAAAGCTATTGCGATGCTAGTATTTCTTGATATGTGACGTATTTCTGTCATATTCTACTCTTTCTGGTGACCTCCCAATTACCCTATTCCCAGCCTTAGAAATAATAGTGTATGCTGCTGAAAGAAAGGTTATGACTATCTTGCTCAGAGTCTCTCGTCTAACCAACACTTTGTTGCCTGACATCAGAGCAGAATCTTTGGCACCCCTTCTATGATCTACATCAAATTTCAACACATTTTTTCTCAGCACCATGCTCTCGATTCTCATGACCATTGGTGATGTCTCTGATTTCCTACATCTTGGTGTGGATTTTGCATCCAAACAGCAATTCTGCTGGGTTCTTCCCTCTCATAGTATATGGAATTTCTCTGTTCACAGCCACATATGACAGAAGTACCTCTTTCCAGTCTTTGCCTTCTGCTTGAGCAACTCTCATCCACTTCTCTAGGGACTGGTTCTGACATGCCACCTTTCCGTTAACTTGTGACCATTTTGACATCACTCTGTGACGGAAAATCCCTATGGCTTGCATGGAGTTAACAAACATCTGTGAGATCACTATTACTGGATCAAAATCCTAGATGTCTCTTCCTAACAGCACTGTGAATGTACCAAATGGACTACAGCCGTTCAAGAAGGTGGCTCACCACCATCTTCTCAAAGGCACATAGGGTTGAGCAATAAATGCTAGCCTAGGCAGCGATGCCCATATCCTATAAACGAACAAAAAAAGATAAACTGCGGCTCATTGTCTGAGTACAACGTGACCTCAGTCAATGCTGTCACTGTTTCTCTGCTAATTTCATCACAACACACTCATTGTAGCAACTGGAATAGTCAATCACAACCAGAATTGACTCTCCTGATGGAAACGGACCTAGAAAATCTACAGCTACATCATCCCATGGTCTGGCTGGTAGCAATATGTTGCACATTGGTTCAGTTGGGCTGGGTGGACTAACAACTTGGCATTCATGACAGGATTTGGTGAATTTTTCAGCATCCTGCTGTATATACCAGGCCCCAAAACCTTGGTTCTCAGGTTCTGGTTCATACCAACCACTTCTAAATAACCTTCATGAGCCAATGCCACCATTCTATGTCTTAGCTGCCTTGGCACTACAGGTCTGTTGCCTGTGAGCAAACACTTCCCAAATGTGCACAGTTCATCATTGACAGCAACATAGGACTTGTGTGGACACTTCTTCCACTCTCCTGTCAGGACTTTCTGTCTGACACCTTCTAATTCTGGATCTCTGTCTGACTCTCTCCCAAATTGTTATTGCTCTAAGTGTTGACTGTACTGCTGAAAAATTGCACAAAGAATATCTGCTTCCTTCCATAGTGTAGGCCCTCCTATCTTGTCCATGTTCAGTGGCCTTGATAGCGAATTAGCAATGCTCATCTTTCCAACAGTGTGAATAACCTTGTACTTGTATTGCTGAAGTCGAAGAATTCAAATCTTGATACTAGGACATGGTTTTGACATTAGAGAGTATCGCACCTCCAGTGCTTTATGGCCTGTCAACAACTCAAATTCAATGTCAAACACCTATACAGGAATTCTTTCAAGTGCCCAGATTAGTCCTAAGGTCTCTTTCTCTGTCTGAGAATATCGCTTCTCCACATCCATCAAACACCAACTTGTGTAAACAATGACTCTTGGCCCTCCAGTGTATGTCAGCACTTGTACTGCTCCTTGTTCTACAGGACTGCATCTGCAATGACCTACCTTGGTGCTTGTAGAGCGTAGTATCCAAGAGTTTGAGCACTTTTCAAGCTTTCATTAAGTGCTCCAAATGCACCCTTCTGCTCTTGGACAGAGACTAATCTTTCATTCCATCCTCGTCACCAATGTTGGATTCATCAAGGAAGACACTTAATAAGACTAAGATTTGATCTGATTCACCAACTTTATTCAGCCATCTCTGAACACAGATAAGGTCCCCCAAATAAATGCGATTTAATCTCCGTGACCCAATTTGTAGCCAGCTTGCTATTTCCCACTACATGCTTTGATCTTAGTCATGAAGCTACTATGTGGTTCTTTATGAAGCTTTATTGAAAGTCCTTGTATATTGCATCCACTACATTACCCTCGTCTACTTTTCCTGTTACTGTTTTCACAGAATTCAATCTGGTTGGGCAAGCATGACCTTTCCTTTTAAAATCCATGCTCACTTTTCTTTATCATATTTTAGGCTTACAAGGACCTTTGACCCTCCTGTCAGATTGTCTTCTATCCACTGCAGGCAAATTAACGTTTATGTCCTGACACAACTAGGGGAGACAATGGTGTAGTGGTATTGTCACTGGACTAGTAATCCAGAGACCCAGGACAGTTCTCTGGGGACCCGGGTTGGAATCCTGTGAAATTTGAATCCAATAAAAATCTGGAATTAATAATCTAATGATGACCATGAAACTGTTGTCGACCCATCTGGCTCACTAATGCCCTTTAGGTAAGGAAATCTGTCATCCTGAAATGGCCTACATATGTCTCTAGACCCACAGCAATATGATTGACTCTGAAATGGCCTTGCAAGCCACTCAGTTGTATCAAGTCACAGAAAAGGAATGAAACCATACGGACCACCTGGAAATAACAGCAATCCCTGTTGACCCTACAAACTCCTCCTTACTAACATCTGGGGGCTAGTGCCAAAATTGGGAGAGCTCCAGACCTGATGAAGTCTCATGGCATCCAGTCAAACAGGGGCAAGGAAACCTCCTGCTAATTACCAAGTACCGCCCTCCCTCAGTTGATGACTCAGTGCTCCTCCATGTTGAATACCACGTGGAGGAAGCACTGAGGGTGGCAAGGGCACAGAATGTACTCTGAGTTGGGGACTTTAATGTCCATCACCAAGAGTGGATCAGTAGCACCACTACTGACTGAGCTGGCCACGTCCTAAATGACATAGCTGCTAGGCCTGGGTCTGGGTCTGTGAGGGAACCAACAAGAGGGAAAAACATACCTGACCTTGCCCTCACCAACCTGCCTGCCGTAGGTGCATCTTTCCATGATAGTATCAGTAGGAGTGACAGTCATTGTGGAGATGAAGTCCTGCCTTCACATTGAGGATACCTTCCATTGTGTTGTGTGGTACTACCATTGTGCTAAGCAGATTTCAAACAGCTTCAGCAACTCAAGACTGGGCATCCATGAGGCACTGTGGGCCATCAACAGCAGAATTGTACTCGAACACAATCTGTAACCTCATGGCCCGGCATATCCCCGACTCTACCATTACCATCAAGCCAGGGGATTAACCCTTCAATGAAGAGTTCAGGAGGGCATACCAAGAGCAGCACCAGGCATACCTAAGAATGAGGTGTCAACCTGGTGAAGCTACAACACAGGACTACTTGCGTACCAAACAGCAAAAGCAGCAAGTGACAGACAGAGCTAAGCGATCCCGCAACCAACGGATTAGATCTAAGCTCTGCAGTCCGGCTACATCCAGTTGTGAATGGTGTTGGACAATTAAACAACTCACTGGAGGAGGAGGCTCCACAAATATCACCATCCTCAATGATGGAGGAACCCAGCACTACTGTGCAAAAGATAAGGCATTTGTTACAATCTTCAACCAGAAGTGCTAAGTGGATGATCCATCTTGGCCTCAGCAACACAGGTGCCAGTCTTCAGTCAATTCGATTCACTCCACATGATATCAAGAAGCGGCTGAAGGCACTGGATACTGCAAAGGCTATGGGCCCTGACAATATTCCAGCAACAGTACTGAAGACTTACACTCCAGAACTTACCGCGCCCCTAGCCAAGCTGTTCCATTACAGCTACAACACTGGCATCTACCCGGCTATGTAGAAAATTGCCCAGGTATGTCCCATTCACAAAAAGCAGGACAAATCCAACCCAGCCAATTACCGCCCCATCAGTCTACTCTTTATCATCAGTAAAGAATTGGAAGGGGTCATCAACAGTACTATCAAGTGACACTTGCTTATCAATAACTGCTCACTGATGCCTAGTTTGGGTTCTGCCAGGGCCACTCAGCTCCTGACCTCATTACAGCCTTGGTTCAAACATGGACAAAAGAGCTGAACTCCTGAAGTGAGGCAAGAGTGACTGGGCAGCATTTGACTGAGTGTGGCATCAAGGAGCCCTAGCAATGGGAATCAGGGGGAAAACTCTCCGCTGGTTGGACTCATACCTAGCACAAAGGAAGATGGTTGTGGTTGTTGGAGGTCAGTCATCTCAGCTCCAGAACATCACTGCAGGAGTTCCTCAGGGTAGTGTCCTAGGCTCAACCATCTTCAGGTACTTCATCAATGACCTTCCTTCCATCATAAGGTCAGAAGTGGGGATGTTCATTGATGATTGCACAATATTCAACATCATTCGCAACTCCTCAGATACTAGAGCAGTCCATGTCCAAATGCATCAAGACCTGGACAATATCCAGACTTGGGCTGACAAGTGGCAAATAACATTCGCACACACAAGTGTTAGGCAATGACCATCTCCAACAAGAGAGAATTTAATCATCACCCCTTGACGTACACTGGCATTACCATCACTGAATCCCCCGCTATCAACTTCCTGGGGGTTACCATTGACCAGAAATTGAACTGGACTAGCCATATGAATACTGTGGCTACAAAGGCGGGTCAGAGGCTAGGATAAAAGAGCGCGAGGAGAGCGGCAGAGACACAGGATAAAAGAGCGCGAGGAGAGCAGAAACACAGGATAAAAGAGCGCGAGGAGAGCAGAGACACAGGATAAAAGAGCACGAGGAGAGCGGAGACACAGGATAAAAGAGCGCGAGGAGAGCGGAGACACAGGATAAAAGAGCACGAGGAGAGTGGAGACACAGAATAAAAGAGCGCGAGGAGAGCGGAGACACAGGATAAAAGAGCACGAGGAGAGCGGAGACACGGGATAAAAGAGCACGAGGAGAGCGGAGACACAGGATAAAACTGAAAAAGTTTCGTCACAGGAAAGCTGTGACCTGATTGGTTAGTAGGAAATCTGCACCAAATTTGAAAAAAAACACTGCAAAGCTAATTAATAAATTAATTAACTCAGTCGAGATGGCTGGGCAGGTGATGTGCTGTAGCTGTGTGATGTGGGAGCTGGCAGATCCCATTGCGAGCCGCAGTGACCACATCTGCAGCAAGTGTTGGTTGCTGGAGGAACTCTGGCTCAGAATTGATGAGCTGGAGTCCGAGCTCTGGACGCTGCGGCACATCCAGGAGGGGGAGAGTTACCTGGATGCTTTGTTTCAGGAGGCAGTCACACCCGGTAGATTAAGTACCTCAAATTTGGTCAGTGGTCAGGGTCAGCAGGGTGTGACTGCAAGTGAGGCAGGCAGAGGGATCCTGTGTTCAGGAACAGAGGAGCCTCAGCTCTTGACCTTGTCCAACAGGTACGAGGTACTTGCTCCCTGTGTGGATGAGGAACAGGGCTGTAGGGAGGATGAGCCAGCTGACCACGGCACCGTGGCACAGGAGGCCATTCAAGAGGGGGGAGCAAAAAGACAAGTGGTAGTTGTAGGGGATTCTATGTTTAGGGGAATTGATAGCAACCTTTGTAAGCAGGTTCGAGAGTCCTGCATGGTATGTTGCCTGCCTGGTGCCAGGGTGAGGGACATCTCTGACCGGCTTGAAAGGATTTTGGAGAGGGAGGGGGAGGATCCAGTTGTTGTGGTCCACATCGGGACAAATACCATAGGTAAGACTAGGGAAGAGGACCTGTTTGGGGATTATCAGGAACTAAGAACTAAATTAAAGAACAGGGCCTCAAGGGTTATAATCTCCGGATTACTACCCGAGCCATGTGCAAATTGGCATAGGGACGCGAGAATAAGGGAAGTAAACACATGGCTAAAGGAGTGGTGCAGGAAAGAGGGGTTCCATTTCATGGGCACTGGCATCAGTATTGGAACAGGAAGGATCTGTACCGTTGGGATGGTCTCCACTTGAACCGATCTGGGAGCAATGTTCTAGCGAAAAGGGTAAATAGGGTGGTCAACAGGAAAGTGGGGGGAAGGGAAGGGTAAAATTCCAAGAAGTATGACTAATGGGAAACACAGCAGCAGGTTAGCATGTGGGGTGGCGGATTCAACTTCATGGAAAATTATGAAAAAACTGAAAAGGAAAGAGAGCCCAGAAGAGGCTATTAAAATCTCCAGAACACAAAATAGGACAGAGTGTTTGGAAAGGGCTAGGAATCTAACTTCAAGTACATCAGATAAAGGGACGACAATGAGAAGGGGGACGGGAAATACAGGACTGAAGGTGCTATATCTGAATGCACGCAGTATACGAAATAAGGTAAATGAGCTTGTGGCGCAGATTGAAATTGATGCGGTGGGCATCGCGGAGACATGGCTCCAAGGGGATCAGGACTGGGAGCTAAATATCCAAGGATATACATCCTATCGAAAAGATAGGCAGGTTGGCAGAGGGGGTGGGGTTGCTTTGTTAGTAAGAAATGAAATTAAATCGATAGCAAGAAATGACGTAGGGTCAGATGATGTAGAATCTGTGTGGGTAGAGTTGAGGAACCGCAAAGGTAAAAAAACCATGATGGGAGTTATGTACAGGCCACCGAGCAGTAGTCAGGATGTGGGGCACAAGATACACCAGGAGATAGAAAAGGCGTGTAAGAAAGGAAAGGTTACAGTGATCATGGGGCATTTCAATATACAGGTAGACTGGGAAAATCAGGTTGGTAGTGGATCCCAAGAAAAAGAATTTGTGGAATGTCTACGAGATGGCTTTTTGGAGCAGCTTGTGGTGGAGCCCACTGGGGAACTGGCAATTCTAGATTTAGTGATGTGTAATGAGGCAGATTTGATAAGGGAACTTAAGGTGAAGGAACCCTTAGGAGGAAGTGACCATAATATGATAGAATTTACCCTGCAATTTGAGAGGAAAAAGCTGGAATCAGATGTAACGGTATTACAGTTGAATAAAGGTAACTACAGAGGCATGAGGGAGGAGCTGGCGAGAATTGACTGAGAGATGAGCCTAGCAGGAAAGACAGTGGAACAGCAATGGCAGGAGTTTCTGGGAGTAATTTGGGAGAGACAGCAAATATTCATCCCTAGGAAGAAGAAGCATACTAAAGGGAGGATCAGGTAACCATGGCTGACAAGGGAAGTCAGGGACAGCATAAAAGCTAAAGAGAAAGCATTCAATGCGGTGAAGAGCAGTGGGAAGCCAGGGGATTGGGAAGCCTACAAAGACCAACATAGGACAACTAAAAAAAGAAATAAGGAGGGAGAAGATTAAATATGAGGGTAAATTAGCCAGTAATATATAAGAAGATTGCAAGAGTTTTTTTAGATATATAAAGGGTAAGAGAGAGGCAAAAGTGGACATTGGGCCACTGGAAAATGACGCTGGAGAAGTAATAATGGGGAACAAAGAAATGGCGGAGGAGCTGAATAGGTACCTTGCGTCAGTCTTCACGGTGGAAGACACGAGTAACATCCCCAAAATTCAAGAGAGTCGGGGGGCAGAGGTGAGTATGGCGGCCATTACCAAGGAGAAGGTGCTAGGAAAACTGAAAGGTCTGAAGGTGGATAAATCACCTGGACCAGATGGATTACACCCCAGAGTTCTGAAGGAGATAGCCAAAGAGATAGTGGAGGCGTTAGTGGTGATCTTTCAGGAATCACTGGAGTCAGGGAGGGTCCCAGAGGACTGGAAAATCGCTAATGTAACCCTCCCTGTTTAAGAAGGGAGTGAGGCAAAAGAAGGGAAATTACAGGCCGATTAGCCTGACCTCGGTCGTTGGTAAGATTTTAGAGTCCATTATTAAGGATCAGATTTCAGAATACTTGGAAGTGCATGGTAAAATAGGGCAAAGTCAGCATGGTTTCATCAAGGGGAGGTCATGACTGACAATTCTGTTAGAATTCTTTGAGGAGGTAACGAGCAGGTTAGACAAAGGAGAGCCAATGGATGTTATCTACTTGGAATTCCAGAAGGCCTTTGACAAGATGCCGCACAGGAGGCTGCTCAGTAAGTTAAGAGCCTGTGGTGTTAGAGGCAAGGTACTAGCATGGATAGAAGATTGGCTGTCTGGCAGGAGGCAGAGAGTGGGGATAAGGGGGTCCTTCTCAGGATGGCGGCTGGTGACTAGTGGAGTTTCGCAAGGGTCAGTGTTGGGACCACAACTTTTCACTTTATACATTAATGATCTAGATGAAGGAACTGAGGGCATCCTGCTAAGTTTGCAGATGATACAAAGATAGGTGGAGGGACAGGTAGTATTGAGGAGGTGGGGAGGCTGCAGAAGGATTTAGACAGGTTAGGAGAATGGGCAAAGAAGTGGCAGATGGAATACAACGTGGGGAAGTGTGAGGTCATGCACTTTGGTAGGAAGAATAGAGGCATAGACTATTTTCTAAATGGGGAGAGAATTCAGAAATCTGGAGTGCAAAGGGACTTGGAAGTCCTAGTCCAGGATTCTCTTAAGGTTAACTTGCAGGTTGAGTTGGTAGTTAGGAAGGCAAATGCAATGTTTGCATTTATTTTGAGAGGACTAGAATATAAAAGCAGGGATGTGCTGCTGAGGCTTTATAAGACTCTGGTCAGACCACATTTAGAATATTGTGAGCAATTTTGGACCCCGTATCTCAGGAAGGATGTGCTGGCCCTGGAGAGGGTCCAGAGGAGGTTCACGAGAATGATCTCAGGAATGAAAGGCTTAACATATGAGGAACGTTTGAGGACTCTGGGTCTATACTCGATGGAGTTTAGAAGGATGAGGGGGATCTGATTGAAACTTACAGAATACTGAAAGGCCTGGATAGAGTGGACGTGGGGAAGGTGTTTCCATTAGTAGGAGAGACTAGGACCCGAGGGCACAGCCTCAGAATAAAGGGAAGACCTTTTAGAACAGAGATGAGGAGAAACCTCTTTAGCCAGAGAGTGGTGAGTCTATGGAATTCATTTCCACAGAAGGCTGTGGAAGCCAGGTCATTTAGTGTATTTAAGACCGAGATAGATAGATTCTTGTTTGGTAAGGGGATCAAAGTTACAGGGAGAAGGCGGGAGAATGGGGTTGAGAAACTTATCAGCCATGATTGAATAGCGGAGCAGACTCGATGGGCCAAATGGCCTAATTTCTGCTCCTATGTCTTATGGTCTTATGAATCCTGTGATGAGTAACTCACCTCCTGACTCCCCAGAGCCTATCCACCATCTACAAGGCACAAGTCAGGAGTGTGATGGAATACTCCCCACTTGCCTGGATGAGTGTAGCTCCTGCAAGCACTCAAGAAGCTTGACACCATCCAGGACAAAGCAGCTCGCTTGATTGACACCACATCCACAAACATTCGCAGTAGCAGCAGTGTGTACCATCTACAAGATGCACTGGAGGAATTCACCAGGGCTCCCTAGACTCTCATGACCACTACCATCTAGAAGAACAAGGGCAGCAGATAGATGGGAACACCACCACCTAGAAGTTCCCCTCCAAGTCACTCACTATCCTGACTTGGAAATATATCACCGTTCCTTCACTGTCGTTGGATGAAAATCCTGGAATTCCCTTCCTTACAGCACTGTGGGTGTACCTACACCACATGGACTGCAGCGGTTCAAGAAGGCAGCTCACCACCACCTTCTCAAGGGCAATTAGGGATGGGCACTAAATGCTGGCCCAGACAGCGAAGCCCACATCCCATGAATGAATAAAAGAACAACAGTGGAAATCAATCCCAGTTTTTAATTTTGTTTCTTTCAGGATATTTTCTTTAAAAAAAAAACCTGCAACTGATTTTTTTTTTCCCAGTTGTAAGTCAGCCCGAAAGCAGCAGGAGATCCTGAGGTAGTGAGACAGTTCTTGGTAATGTTTCACTTCATGAGAAGCAAGTGGTCATTACTCAAGGATCAATTTTATGAGGAGATTGTAGGTAATATATATTTGTTGCTTAGGCCTTTTGAGGAGACTAATAAAGTTTGCAATTATTGAATATTATTTATTTCCCTGCTTAATGTCAAATGTTGGTTCATAGATTGAACTACACTCTAGTGGAGTTTATATCCCTCTAGATCCTAAAATTGAGGACATCATGTACATCCATTTCATTGAGACTAAAGGAACATGAAATCCATCCCTCTCATCATCCTCAAAGTTTAACAGATTACAACATGTACACATAGTGAGATCTGACCCTTAAAGGAAAAGGAATTGGTCAACTTGACACACAATCCTGGGTCTTAAAACAATTGGCCCAAAGCTGCTGTCTGTTTCATTATCTACACTGATAAGGGAAGGCAACTTAAGTTGAAAAAGAGACAACTTTTTAAAGGTTCAATACGAAGAAACAATGATCTGAAAACAATTAAAGGGAATGAAAATAATGCAACCAAATGGTCTCATACATCACAGCAAATTGTCATCTTTAAAAAGGATCTGTTGATTGTGAACCTGCTGCAGTGTGCTTTAGCTTTTAACTGTGTGGAGTGCCACATCAAGGGAACAACACATGAACATTCCCAGAGCAATGAGGGTACACAATATGTTCCTAAATCCATGCCCTAAAGGGACTTCTTGAGGAAGCACTACAGACCCAACAGTGAACCCAAGGCTAGTGCAAACCAACACAAACTGAGCGTCCCTGTTCTGTACCCTCCCTGTGTGACAAGTGTTTGTGCTGCCAACATAAGTGAGGAAAATGTTATTGCCCTAGATTTGAGAATGTTCCAAAGCTTCTCCTCAGAATCAGAATCAGTAACTGCAAGTTCTATTCTTAAGAGATAATTTTCTTTCCCTTCAGGAACGTCATGCACAGGATGTGGATGTTGGAAGTTTAGGCACATATTGAACAAGGTTTTCAGAAATCAAAGTTTACATGTAAATGAATTTCTGGTTGGTGCTACCAGTGGACAAGGCTCTCCACCAGGAGTAGAAAGCATGTAAGCAACATTTTCTAAGGCTGGGATTTTCCTGCCCTGTTGTGGATGGACCCGCCACGGCAGATTCAGCGGCCCAGCCAAAATTCCACTGACTTTTGGTGGGACTGGGCGATCCTGGTGGAGGGGTGCGGGGGTGGAAAATCCCACCCTAAGGGCAGAATTTTCTGGCTGACGTGCGGGTGGCGGAATCCCGACGTCAGCGCGTGGCATTGCGATATTTCGGTCGACGGGCACGCACAGCAGTGGGACGCGTGCCCGCCATTAATTAAAGGCCTCGTTAAGGCCCTTAACTTGCCAATTGTCAAGGATTTGGAGGGGCCCGTGCAAACTTCGGGTCGGCGCACGGGCCCAACGGGCAGGCAGGTAGGAGATTTTTTAATAAAACTCATGCACTGGTGGGATATGTGGACTCAGAGGGATTGTTCATGTTTTCCACAAAGTTTTAATTGCAGAAAGTGTTTTAAAGTTGCCTGTTTGATTGTTAGCAGTTCACATCGATTTCCAAGAGCTTTTTGTGTACTTTGAAATCGGTCTGCAGACAGTAGTCTTTCTTGGGCCTGCAGCTTTCCGGAGGCCTCCATTTAGCCTGGGGGTATGGGTTCTGACATCTCCACTGAAGGCAGCTCCTCTGAGGAGGAAGGGAGGGCTAGAATAAGGAGGAGGCCTGGACTGGACAATCAGCCTCCAGGGGAGCCACCTTTGGGAGGACAGGCGCAGGCACAAGGGGCGCAGGGCCAAGAGGTTGCCCAAGGTGGAAGGGGCCACAGAAAACGCCACTATCCTGCTGCTAGGGTATACAGGCGGCGAAGCAGCTACCTCAATATGACTGAGATGCAGTGCCGAAGGAGGCTCCGACTATCAAGGGAGACAGTCAACTATATCTGTCAGATGATTGGCCCTGAGATATCAACTGTGTGGGTGGACACCCCATGCCAGTGGCTCCGAAGCTCACAGTTGCCCTCAACTTCTATGCCTCTGGCTCCTTCCAGAGGTCGGTGGGTGATCTTTGCGGTGTCTCCCAATCAGCTGTCCACACTTGTGTCAAGCAGGTTACAGATGCTCTGTTCAGGCGTGCATTGACCTTCATCCACTACCATTGGGACCAGGCAAGTCAGACAGAGCGAGCCAGAGACTTCGCGGCCATTGCTGGCTTCCCCCGCATCCAGGGTGCAATAGACTGTACACATGTAGCCATCAAGGCACCAGCAGGTGAGCCCGGTGCCTTCGTCAACAGGAAGGGCTTCCACTCCGTGAACGTGCAGATAGTGTGTGATCACAGGATGCTGATTCCACAAGTCTGTGCAAGGTACCCAGGCAGCTCCCACGACACCTACATCCTCAGACACTCCCAGGTGCTGGAACTCTTCAGTGCTCCAGCCTGACTGGATGGATGGCTGCTGGGTGACAAGGGCTATCCCCTCAGAAGGTGGCTCATGACGCTTCTCCGCCATCCAAGAACAGAAGCTGAGGAGCGCTACAATAGGAGCCAGGGCACCACAAGGGCTGTGGTGGAGGGAGCTATCGGTCTTCTCAAGATGCGCTTCTGTTGCCTGGACCGCTCAGGGGGCGCACTCCAGTACCCCCCAGATCGCGTCTCTCTGATAGTAGTAGCATGCTGCGCTCTGCACAATCTTGCGCTGGAAAGGGGGGATGCAGTTGATGATGAAGACCTTGACGCTTTGGATGAGGCTGCACATGATGAATCCAGCAGTGGCTCAGAGGATGAGGAAGCACAGGGCAATGATGAGGGGCAGCACACCGACCCGCTATTACATCAAGGAAGCAGGGACACCCGGGACACTTTTAATCCAATGAACCTTCAGCTAGCTCCACACACATGGATCAGCAGGACCAGCATTGCCTGGCGCTTCCACACGTGGCACTTAGGTGCTACATCTTCCACTTCATCAGCTGCAACTAAGGGCTTAGTACAGAAACATCAATGTCCACTGAAATACTCATGATATGCCTGTGAAAAAGACAAATGCAGCACAAAGGAAACACCCTCATCCATGGTCAGAAAAGTGGACTTTATTATGTCCAACATATAACAGAAAAGTCTCTATTGCAAATATAAGTATGTTTTTCCCTATTCTAAAGCCAACACAAAATCACCAGTGACATACCCATTGAATGCCTAAAGTGCCTTATGCTTTTGTTTGCGTGTGCTACGTCTAGGTGCCACCCCATCGCTCAGAGTGGATTGTGAGACAGCCTGCTGACTTTGCTGTCCTGTTGGCCTCGATGACCTTGGTGGCCGTCCTCTGGCCCGTGAAGCCTGTGATGGCTCCGCCTGGGAAGGAGTGGCCAGTTCCAGAACTGGCACCTCCCCACTTGTCGCAGCCTCAACGGAAGCAACGTTGACTGGCAGAGGAGCTGCTGCCCTCATCCGGAGCGCCCTGAGAGGAGCTCGCAGCGACAACAGGCTGCTGCTGCACCGATGTGAGGTCTCATTGGACATCCCTGCTCACCGAGATGCAGGGGCACCAAGCGCTGATGCTTGGTGCCCACAACATCTCCCCCATTGGGAATGACCCACCCGTGGCCAGTACCGCTGTGAGGGCTCGGTCAGAGCGTAACCCAATCAGAAGATTCTCCATCCGATTGAACCCCCTCTCCATGAGAGTCGCCAATCTCTCAGTGGAGGAAGCCTGAAGCTCTGCCCTGAGGTTCATGCCTTCACGTGCACTCTGCCTGGACTCCTCCATCGCACAGAGCAACTGAAGCATACCCTCATGCAACCCTGCCAGATGCAAACACGCTTCCTGCTGCTTGTCCTGCAGCTGCTGCATTGGTGACAACTCCAGAGGCACATCATCACTGCCGGGCTCAGCATGTGCCTGGTCCCCTGCAGCCCTCCGGCTGCTGGCGCCATCGGCACTCTCTGTCTTTACCGTCTCCTCCAGCGATTGTGAAGTGCCCTCTCCACTGTGACCCGGGACACTAGCCGACGGCAAATTCCCCACCGAGGTGTTTGTGTCTGTGCTGGTGCCTGGCTGACTGAAATGATGTGCCACAAGTTGCACGTGTTGTGCCTCAGGTGCGGAGGGGGGAGCGGCGGTGTCTTTGGGCGCCGCCACCTCGTGGTGATGCTGAAATTAACAACAAGGACAGTGCATCAGTTAGCATACAGTCAGTTAAACCTTTCATCCCTTTCCCCCCCCCAACCTCATAAGTCGCTCACCCTTCAAGACCCCAAGGAGACGAACATTGGTGGGGTGGAAAAGAGTCAAGAGGAGCCCCAACCATTAGACGTGCATGCAGGCAGGCTGGTCAGATGGCCTCAGGAATGCCACACGGCATGTTATGTACCATTGGAGTGGGGAGAGTGCAGAGGTACCTGACCTGGATGCATTCTGGCCTGGATAGTTGCGGGGCTGAGGAAACATCGCAAACACTTGTGACATTTGCCGTGGATCACAGGAGATTGAGAGGTCACATCATTGACCTTCATACCGTTAGGAGGGGCATAGACCGGGTGGGCAGAAGGCAACATTGCCCTTTAGCACAGGGATGAGTAATGTGGTGGCATTTATTTAAGTTGAGTGCCATGAAGTTCACAGCTGAGGTGCTGAGGGCCTTTTGGACAGAGTAATGTGGGACGCACTGGCTGAAAGGGTGGTGGAGGTTCCAACCCCCCTAAGATGCAATAATTCTTTGGCTGTGCAGCAGCGATGCCATGGCATGTTAGGCCATGATGACAATGGTCACAAATGGGATAAGGTGACTTTGGAAGGTGGTGGAGACACGAATCCTCAAGGGGACGAGGGACCTTTGTGTATGACCCACACATCAGAGTGTCTCAGTCTGTGAATGAGCAGTGTTTCAGCATTAACGATTGCAGCAACCTTCAGTGGTTTGGATGGTGGGCAGACAGAGTGGATGGGACTGTGGACCTCAAATACCTGGCCGCTGGACCCCAGCCTCACCGCCACCTGCCGCCCTGGCCACCTGCCTCCTCCCCAGCTCCATGGCCTGCTCCTCAAATGTTGTGAGGCGCTGGAGCAGGGCATACCCACCTCCAGTCCTCTGGCACTCCCGCTGATTGTGTTCAGTTTTTCCCTGCAGAACAGAGAAGAGGGTTTATTGGGGCTGATCGCTCATGTACTCTGCATGCGCACGCCGCATCCCAACCACAGTGGCCCATCTGAGGCCTCCAGCGGCTCCTGTCCATACGACTAGTGATCAGTCCCCAGAAGATAGTATGGCAGCTCCCAACCCCCCTCCCCCAATGGCCACCTTGGACACATTCGGCGTCCATCACTTTGAATAACGCATGGGTCTTAGCGCCCATGGCAAGGCAGTGCAACTAGGTGCGGCGCCGAAGACAGCAGATGGCACTTGGCCACGACACCTTGAGGCTCCCCTTCCACCATCTCATCACCATCAATAAGACACGTGTTGGAGTTCTGAGTATGTGTCTAGCAGCCTCCCCTGCAGGTGGCCCCCAGACTACTCAAATGCGACAAACGCCAACATATGCTTTGGGGAGAACCCATCTTCTCCTCAACCACTAAGGCTGATGTGAGCATGGTCAGTACCCGTTTGCTGACCCAGCGTGCGCCAAATGCCCAATGCAGTAACGACAGCAAGACGTGGGGGGAATGGGGGGTGGGGTGGGTGTGGTGGTGGGTGGCTCAAAGGCTAAGGCTACCTTCTAGGTCAAATGGCCAAGGCTGACATGGTGCTCACCCTTCCAGAGCGCAACAAATCATTGCATCTCTTGCGGCACTGCTTGCCTGTGCGCTGCACATCATCATGGGCGCTTACACTGTCACCAACCTCCTCCCATGCCTGCCTGGTGACATGGGGGTCCCTCCTCCTCCCATCATTCGGATACAATATACCCCGATGGCTGGACACCTCTTGGAGGAGGACAGCAAGGCATGCATCAGAGAAGCGAGGGGCACACTGGCCCCCCGCTGGCCTCCTACAGCCTGCCCCCCTCCTCCTGCTCATGCTCCTGTCCTGTGACAGCTGCCTCTCTCTCTCCCCGAATGGCCATGGTGCACTGCCTCAAGCAGACTGCCTGGCCACTCTTTATACAGTCTGCCGGTTCCCCATTGGAACCAGCGGCCTGAGCACACCCGCCTCCGTGACAATTTTCCTGTTCTCCACAAGAGTCGCTAACCCACTGGGCGGGCCTTAATTGGCCTGCCCACGGAAAATAGCGGCGCGGTCTGTTTCGGCGGCAGCAATCAGCTACCCGCCCGCCGACGAGTCGGTCGGGCCCACCCGCCCGTCAAGGGCAAAATTCTGGCCTAAGTGTTTGTAGGCCATCTGAGAAACCCAGGATGTGAAATTTTCCACCACAAATTACCTCATCCAAAAAATAAGGAAGAATTCATATTTATTTTGAGTCTCATGGCATCAACATCCTTTTATAGCCAATAGAGTAGTTTTTGAAGTGTTGTAATGCAAGAAAGTGGCAGCCAATTCTCCTCATTTTAACTGCGCCAGTGGGTGGATCTTGAATGGGTTCAAATTGGGCCCTATTTTCATGCAGCAAGGTCCCTCAAATGGCAATATGATAATACCCAGATAATCTGTTTTCCGTCATGATGTTGGTTAAGGGATAAACTTTGGCGAGGACAATGGGCTGACTCTGCTGCTGTCCCTTGCACTGTCATGAGATCTTATATATCCACCTGAAAGGGCAGATGTCTCATCCGAAATATGTCGCCTCCTTTAGTGCAGCATCCCTCAGTACTGCACAAAAGAGAAAGGAAATGATAGAAAAAGAGAAAGACAAGGAAAGGAGAATTTCTGGGGCCTGAAATCAATTCCATTGCACCTGTTTTACAGATGTGGAATGGCTGCGAGGATGACAAATTTAGCAAATGGCCTTTTTCAATTGAGCTGGAGATTGTACATGACTAACAGTTCTTTTTAACTTACCTTAATGTTGAGTCAGGAAGAGCAAAATCGGTTGCACCAGCTAGATTGAATACATTTAATGAAAAAGGATATCGGTCATTTATTTCAATGATGAATTGAGTGCTTTAATCACGTCAGTGGTCAACAGGACTGCCTAAAAAATGCCTCTGACAAATTTAATGGTGGCCCAGGCATAAATCAGGCAGGGGTGATCGTTCTGCTAAACTTGCCATCATTGCACAAGTCCCACATCTGAAAAACAGTTGCAATATTATTGAATTTAGGTCCCAGCAATTCTCCTCTTTACCCTGTCTTTTTCTCCTTCATCTCCATTCTTCCATAGCAATTTTTCTATTTTCACCTTACCTGATTATGAGTTTACTGCAGGAGAGAAAACAGGGACCTCTCTAGCGGTGGGTCACTTTTAATTGTCAAAACATTCTCTGAAGAGAGTACAGCAAATTAGCATTCCCATTTCCCTTTCATAGCAAGATAATTTCTGAGGGACCCATTGTAAATATAAACTGTTGCTTGTATAATATTGACTGAGTCAGGTATTGCACCTTTGATGTTCCTAATAAACTAACTGTCGGCACTTTTCTACTTGTTGGATCAGCTGATAGAAACCAACTGATTCTCAGAAAATGATGCTCTATTCCATTAAGACCGCAGCTTAAATTGATCAGCCTGATTCGAATTAGAAGAAAAACAAACACAAGTTTTGAATTCAGTGTTTTTGAGCAGATTTATTACCATTCCACTTTGTCCAGATCAGTTAAGAAAAACAGCTCCGTCTCAAACATTCTGTGCCAAGAGTTTAGCAATTCCGGCAGAAGCTGAAAACATACATAAACCTACTTCTGTTTATTTTTGGAAATATGCTGAAATCTAAAATGATCCCTTGAGCATACAGCCTGTACTTTGCTGAGTTTACCTTTTCTTTGTTTGTTATGAAATTAATCTGAAAATATATTATGATCCTGAAAAGTGGTAAAACATTGGCTTTGGCGGTGAAGGATTCTGATTTTACCCTTACGCTTGAAAGAAAGGGCTCCTTTCTGATAAGTTCGGACTGCAGAGAAATGGAGTGGTAACTGTGCCTGATCTAACTGTTTGCAAAGATCTGGCTGAATAAGCGCCAGGGCCCAGTGGGAGAAGGGGCTTTTCACCTCCCAGCCATTAAAAACAACCAGTTTAAAGAGTCAATATCCCCGACAACACATTGATTTTATTGAATTACTATCAAAGCACATTGACACAGCATCTTTTCAGCCAATGTTTTCTGACTTGGAAGACTGCAGCTCCCTATAGATAATCCAGAAAAAAAGGTTTTTTAAAATAGTTACTGAGTAAAAGTTTTCCATGAAAAAAGCTGAACTTTCCACTGAGCTGCTCTTGTTACCACCCGAGTAGTAAAATCAGACAGGCACTTGATGCTTGCTGAAATCAAAATGTGAACAGAGGATCATTGTTGATCTCTACAGACTGTGCACAATGGAATGTCTTTGTGAGTTATTTGAGTATTAAACATTTATAAAATGACTCAAAGGTAGAGACATTCAAGAACGGGCACTCATGCTTGATAATCACCATTTTTTTATCATCAGTCACACGCTGATTAAACAAAAATCCACCAATGCGTTTAGGAGGCTTCATCCCCAGCTACTTGGAAATCCTCACAGGTAGGGGTACTTTTGATTTTGGGCAATATTGTAAAGAGGGCCTTTCGTGATAAGCCCGCCCCCACCCCCACTATCGATTTCTCCCGCTTTTCACTTCTGTTCAGTGAAAATGAATATCAGGAGAGATGTATAACAGGCAGTTGATCCAATGACATCAGGGGCTAGAGTTTTGCTCCTGCCGGGATTGGGATTGGAGGGGGGCAGTAGCTAAAAATAGCCCCACCAACCAACGTGTCAGTTCCCCTGCTCCACCGCGCCACTGGGCCATTTTTGCAGAGGTAGGGTAAGGGGAGGCAGAATCGCACGTGATGGGTGTCATGTTGCGATGTAAAGACACTAATCATTCATAAGAGTGAACATATTGTAGTTTCATTTATTAAGTCTAGGCACAGGCGAACAGATACACATGGATACAAATCTTGAGGACACCAGCAGCTGAGCTGACTGTTCTGTTTAAAAGCAAAAGTGAACGAAAACTGGATCGCATTACACATTTCCCTTCTGGTGACATCATGCTGCAATTCCTTAAAGGCATATTACAACATCCCCTTTCTTTTTCAAGATACTTCCCCCCCGTCCAACAAAATATAACGATTTACAATACGTGTTCATGTTTAGTTACCATTACATAAGTGTATAGAACAGATAAACCAATGAGTCTCTAAAGCGTAGAGGAAATCTGCTGGTACACCCAAACCTTATATTTGTAGCCTTATCTGGAGGTTTTTTAATTGCTCACAGTGATCTGGTTTCATTCCGGATCTGATTCTCGATGCAATAGGACTGCGTGATATTTGAGGAGCTGGAATGGATCTGATTTGTCCTTGGTTACCTCTCACCACTGAACCTTTTTGTGTAGTGACTTTATAGGACTTTGGTTCCAAACAAATCCTTGTCACCTCAGCTTGTTATGATGTGCCTTCTGTGGGATCCTGGATGTGAACTGGTTGCCCCAACTGTAAATTTGGCAATTCTGTACCTTCATTTTTATTGTGCACATTGGCTACCTTCTCTTGTAGTTTTAAAAGTTGCTCTCTAGCTTCTGAGAAAGTAGAATTGGTAAGAGTAGGTAGATTGGTATGCACTGGTCTGCCAAACAAGAGCCCTGCCAGTGCTGGAATAGTTGCACTTAAAAGCATTTCTCTCGGATGTAATACTGCAGTGTATAGATCTTGCTTGGTCTGTTTACCTTTGAGAATTAAGGCTTGCACCGTGTGAATCATCCATTCAGCTAGGCCATTAGATCTAGGGTAATGAGAAGAAGAAGCCGCGTGATCGATATTCCACTTCTCACACATATTCTGAAATGATTTTCCAATAAATTGCTGACTATTAGCGTAATGATCTTGCTAGGCACACCAAATAAACTGAAAATGGCACTTAGAGTTTGTGCAACAGTTGTGCTTCACATATTGTGCAATTGTCAAATAATGGGGTACTTGATAAAGTAGTCGACGATGATGATGAAATCAGTGCCATGGACATGGAAAAGGTCAGATGTGATTTTGGACCAAGGATGGGTAGGAACTTCATGCAGAATCAATGGTTCTTTGTGCTAACTTCACATATGCCCTTGACATGCCTTGCACTTTTTGAAGATGACTTCAATGTACCCAACCAATAAACTGTCTCTCTTGCGATTCTCTCATCTCCTCTGTTCCCACGTGTGAGTGATGAGGTTGTTGAAGAAAATAAGGTCGCAAAGGTTCTGGTATGATGACCTGCTGCCTTTAAGAATGACTGGGAGATGCCTAGCTCGTCCAACACATTGATTTTATTGAATTACTATCAAAGCACATTGACACAGCATCTTTTCAACCACATGTTCGTGGACATGCTGAATTGAATCAGGCCATCTTTCAATGATGATTTTCTGCAGCTTCTGTATTGTAGAATCTTTTGCCATTTCTTGTTGTAGTTGCTGGCATTTTGCACAAATGTACTAGGTCAATTGATATACTTGCATTCTCCCTTGTTGCAACTCCCATGAAACTGCCAATTTTGTCGAATCATTCTGGATATTTTCCTGCTAGGTTGTGAACTGAGGTGATAGGAATAGTTTCTGAGGTTGATCTATCTTGTGACGTCTGACTAATGCCATGAATTGTCACTAGTGCGAGGTCACAGCATGCCGGTAGACCTACAATCATCGGGCCTTCAGTCTCCATGATGTAGGACATTTGTGACATACAGGACAATTGATTGTACTTGCACTCCAGGATTATGGAAACTGCGCATGGAATTAGTGAACTGTTGTACACCATAAATTGCGCAGTAGTAGGTTTCGCCATGGCCGTCCATGCCTATGGATACATGTCTTTTAGAATTCACAGGGGTAGTACGTTGACACTTGTTTCTGTGTCAATTATGGCCAATAACAAGTAGTTACCAACTTTCTTAGGGCAGATAATTTGAATCTTAGCAAACACTTCGGATGGCGATATGGCATCCATGTTTTCCACAAGATTGACGGTGTGAAAGATGTTCACTGCTCTTCATCTCGTCGTGCATATCATCGTCATCTCCTCGTTTGTCAATGACCTCATGTATGTGTTTCTTAGAGATACAGGATGGTCGTTCTTATTGATTGAAGGTACCCGTTGTGTACGGTCTGTTTGAATCACTGCATAGCACTGCTGCTGCCAATGGCCCTTTCTGCCACATGCCTTGCAGAATTGATTAAAAGCTGGACATTTCCTTGGTGCATGCAGAAGGCCACACCTTCTACATATCTTGCTAGGTTTTGGTGTTCTAGTAAGTGCATCAGCAATTAGGGTTTTGCTTAGGACCTACAAACATTGCCACACATGAGGATCACTTCATACTTACGTCCATTCTTGAGTGCTGTATGTTTTCGACTTGTCTAGCAGATCTTTCTGAAATTCTTCCATGGGAATGAATGTGATCACCAACTCAACAATTCTGTCTGCTGGGTCTGCATCTGAAAAATCACAGCATGTACCCTTTTCACTGCATCTGCTCATGAAGTGGTCTATGGATTCTGTAATCTGCTGTTGAAATGACAAAAACTCTAGTCGATGAATGCAGCAGTTTAACCTGATACTGAACTGGTCTCCCAATGTAGCCTATATCTTTTGGGGATCCTTTAGCTCTCCTGCTGTTAATCCTGTTCAGCCAGTGTAGACCTTCATTACCAATTGCTAGGTGAATTTTTGTGGCTTGCTTATCTGGTTCAGATACACCTGCATCAAAAAGCCATAGTACTGTACACAGTTCAAACATTTTGAATTCAGATGGGAGGTCAGCTGCATCCCAATTTAAACAGGGGAATTTTGTGGACATTTTGACAATATCTCTTTGACCTTTCTTCTCCTATAGTTCCTGGGATGATTGTTGCTATAGCTGCTTTTGCACACTTTTCTGAAGCTCCACCTGTTATTATCACAGCCTTCTCTGACCCAATTTTTAAGACATTTTTTTTTATAAGGTTGACACTCCTTCGCTCACTATTGATCCGGGCCACACCCTGGTCATTCACCTTTTCCGACTGAGCTAACCTTGTGCTGGTCCTCTTGACACACTGTCCCACTGATGGAACTGACAAGCTATACACTGCAATCTCACCATGAGGGATCCGTCTGCTTACCAGCTCTTTATTGGAGTACTGTATCTTCAAAGCTTTTCTGTGCATTCACCACACTGCGGTTTCAACTCTCTTTGACACTATGGGCAGAATTTTGCCCTCGGATGGCGTGCGGGCCCCACCGGCTCAGTGGTGGGCGGACAGCCGACCCCTGCCACCGAAACGGGGCCCGCCGCCATTTTGAGTGGGTGAGCCAGTTAAGGCCCACCCAGCGGCCTTCCCGACAGGAAGCGCTGTGCGCTTCCTGTGCAGGGAAGGAGGGATTCCCTATCTGTCAAAGTGCGCTCTTTTGCGACTGCTCCCTGAGGCAAAGTCCAGTCTCAGGGAGATTCGTGACAGGTAAGTAAAATCTAAAAATAGATTAATATTGAAATTATTAACATGTCCCCCTCATGTGACAACGTCACACGAGATGGGACATGTTAATAATAAACACATAAAATTTATTAAATGTTTAAAAAATGGACATGAGACTTCATCCTGCCAGTGGATGAAGTTTCATGTATTATCAGAAGCCCGCTGGGGCTCCTGGCCTGCTTGCCAGCCTTAAGCTTGGAAGGGCAGGTCTTTAATTATCTTAATGAGCCTGTTAATGGCCTCAATTGGCCATTGACAGGTCGGTGGGCGGACAGCTGATTTCGCTGTCCGCCCGCCTTCCTAAAAATTTAAAGGGACCAGGATGACGTTGGGAATTCCTCCCAATGTCATCCCGTGTCATTTTCCCCTCGGCGAATTTTCGGCGTGTCATTTTCCCCTCCGCTCCCAAATTGCCAACGGGAAAATCCTGCCCTATGGCTTTTTTGCGGTCTGACCAAAATGTTGAGGGTTGTCTCATGCCATGTAGCCCAAACTAAGACTTGTTCACCACGTTGTACCTGTACTGAATCTTGTTACCAGGCTGAGTACCATGTTGATCAGAAGGAAGCACTGCTGCATATGAGGTTGTGTTTTTTCTAATGATACGAAGGCACCCAATCACTCAGAAGGGATCGGGTAAACATATTGTAGGTTCATTTATTAAGTCTAGGCACATGAGAACAGATATACATGGGCATAAATCTTGAAGACACCAGCAGCAAAGCTGTCTGTGTGTGTCCTGCTTAAAAGCAAAAGTGGTATGCAACAGTGCTTCCTTCTAAACAACATCTGGATTGCATGACACTTCCCTTCTAGTGATGTCATGCTGCAAAGACTTATTACAATAGCGGGTAACAATCATTGTTCATTAAGAGTCTATTGAGGTCAAGTGAAGGAGGTTTACTGTAATTTTCCAATGAGCCTGCAGGTTCCCACAGGTGGGAATTGGCCTTTACAGTTTGGCGGGTGTGCAGCTGCCTTGGGCTTGCGCCCGCCAAATGCAATATCTAAATGATGTGCGGTGATGTCGGGGTGCAATCCCGATGGCACCACGCGTCATTTTACGCCTCGATGAGCAGGCCCCGCCCCCACTCTCCGAGCCGGTGTGTAACCCTGGGCTGAATTTTCACTTTGGGGGTAGGAAACTGAAATTAAGACTGTTCTCAGGTCCTGGACCCACCCCTGTGGAAATACTGATTTGCTTCACAATTTTCAAGGGGGTGACCCCTTAATTGATATGGAGACACATTTGCTGTCCAGTTAGAGGTTATGTGGTGGGAATGGAGGCAGGTCAGAGGATGTACCAGCCTGATTTAAAGTCACCAAAGCAACCATGAGGTTGCCGCTTGACCAAAGGTGGAGAGCTCCAGAGACTTTCAGAGCCTTGGACAGCACTGGAATCAAATCAGATGTCAGAGGAAAGCTGGATACTTGGCATCCAGGGCAGGGCTGCCCTAGATTCTCAGATATGGACTTTGATATCATGCTTAAGGCTGTAAGGAAGAGGAGGAAGTGTGATCAAAGAGGCCTTCCGTCTAGACCATGGAGGTGTGGGTGGAGGTGGCAGTTGCAGTGAGTGGCCGGACCATCATTAGAAAGACATGGAGCTGGTGCCAAAAGAGGTTTAATAATCTGATGCACTCTGGCAAAATGAGTGCTACCCCCAACCCTCAGGACAGGCCTCAGTGTATTCACCCTCTAGCAGACCCAAGCTGAAGAGCCTCAGAGCACATGCTGTTCCTGAACATGGGTGGAGTGTGTGCCCAGGGTACTTCCTGACCCCTTAGAATGGCTCTGAACCAGGAGGCTGCTGAAGACCTGCCAGTATTGAAATCTGCAGCTTCTATTGGATAAAGCCACATGACAGTTGACACAGAAGATAGTGTCTTATATTATGACCACGGCTGATACTATTGCTGAGCAAGCCAGACTCTAGAGTGAAGTCTGTCTCGCTGATCATAAACCGTTTTTTTATTGTTAAAATGAGGAGGAAGAGCTACTGACCTCAAAAGCATAGAAGTCCAGTAAGACCTTCAGAACTTTAAAAATTAAAAGATTTATTAAAAGGGAAAAAACGCAAGATAAAAGTTACACAGTTGAAACAGTCTTATGGAACAACCCCTCAAAACATGCTTGGTTAAAAGTACACAACTAAACTACCTTTTTGGCAATAACCCTATATAGATTTTAACAATAAAAATCCATTAAATATTACCCAAGTTAAGGAATTGTTGTCACTTTAATAAAGGTGTATCTCATGACTTCTCAGGCACTTTCGCTCTGATGTGGAATTCCAAATGAAGGTTCAGAAACAAACTGTTTCTGACAACAAAGACGTTCCTGGCTTAGCACTGCGTTGCTTTCTTCAATTTAAATCTTTCACAGCTTTTCAGCACTCCAGCACACAGAAGCTGTACTTCAATGAGCACCCCCCCACCTCCCCCGCAACTCTCTACCTTTTGTTGAATATCTTTTTTCTCTTTCACCTCAGGTTCCATTGACCGCAAACATATCTTTGAAACTCAACTTCTCCAAATATAAAAAAAATCATGTTTTCCATTTTGCTTCTACTTTTAAGTCAATAAAATTTAATATACCGTCCCCTGTTTACTCCTGAATCCCCTATAAGATGCAAATATTCCCTGTCACCTCTGAACTCCCTTTTGAGATTCAACAGCTGAAAAATCAAGTTCCCAACTTATCTCACAATGCAAATTTCAGATCAAACCTATTTACTTGTAACTCGACCTCACCATAAATTCTGATTACAAATGCACAAACCTAACCCCTTTAATCTTTCATCTCTTAGACCTCACAGACAACTTGTCTCTTGTAACCTTTCCAATGTTTAATTAGCCCTTGACACACAGGCCCACAGCTCTCTACACAGAAAACATAATCACAAAAATATAAAAATATATATCTCTCATCACATTTATCTCCTCTTTTGTGCTCGCTCAGAATGTTCGAGAGCAGTCCTGGAGGGAGGAGGCATGCCATTTTTTTCACACCATTACCCCAGTGTAGAGGAGAGTCATGGGCATAGACAGGATAATGGATGAGTCATGAGCTCATGGTGGACCTGGTTATTACTCCACTACATTTAATAGCATGTCGCACAATAAGTTGCATTCGGAAGCCTCAGCTCTGCAGTGGTTTCTACTCTCCAAAGCTAGTTCTCATCATCTCCTCTTGTGTCTCCTGCAGGTGCAGATGTCCGACACGTGGCACCCTCTCCCCCTCCCTCTCTGGGCCAAGAAGAGCAAGAAAGGGATGAAAAAGCACCCTCACACCTTATCAGTGCACCATTCACCAGCGCAGATACAGTCACCTTTTGGGTCTTCAGGTGTGTAGATATGGTGGCACTGGGTAAGAAGCACAATATCATAAGACAAGAGGAGGTGCTAGATCCAGTGAGAGATGTGGTCAGTTCCCTCAAAGGAGGGAGGATGGACATAGCCCTGTTTGGCTAGGTACATATGCAGGCCCTCAGGAGTCATTGGAGAGGAGGCTTTACCTAGGCCAGCAGTTGGAGATGAGCTCCAAAATGTCAGTGATCCCTGAAGCAGTACAGTGTCATGGGCAGAGGATGGAGGAGTCCATCCGGATCATGTGTGCCATAATGGCTCAGGATTTGAGCACCTATGCAGCATCACTAAGACTGCATGCAGGAACTATGCACAGAGGTTCACAGGAAGCATGAGGCACTGTGTAGTCTGAACCAGTGAATGGATCTGGTGGCACAGACATCTTTGGAGGGGAAGCCAGCTGTTATCTTCCTTCAGGCATCTGAGTGCCCAGCAAGGGCTGAGAACCTCATAGCGAAGGATGAGAGTGCCAATCCTCACCTGACGCCCTCATCATCCTCGGTCTCCTTGATCCCTCTCTCTAAGGGACTGTGCAGCAGGACGAAGTGAAAGGAGGCTGGCCGTGCAATAATGCCAGTGCAGCAGTCTCTGGAAATGCTCACACAGACATCTTCATACTAGGATGACCACCAAATGCCTCAGCCACAGACAGAAACAAGCTGCCCAATTTCCCTGAGGACACAAAGGGAGAACTGTGTAGGAGTGGTCATGACTGGAGGCTACTCTATTGCACGGAACACTAACTGAATCACTGGGTATGTTCTTGCTGTCTCTGTCTACTGTTTTTCCTCTATTTGCACTGTATAAATGACGGCATTTAAGCCACACATCAGGGACTCCTTTTATTGCTGCTGTGACAGGAGAAGTGTATGAGGTGGTGGCAGGATCCTCCACTGTGAGGGAAAAGTGTCTAATCAGATGTTCTTCCTTCTTTGGTGGTAAGTGATTAGAAGTTCCAGACAGCGTTGCCCACTCATGTGTTAACATAGGTACCTCAGATTCCCTCCCATATCATGCTCCTTAATCAGGGTCAGAGGGGCTCATTTGAAACTTTCCTTGATCAGGAGATTCCTGATATTTTTTATCCTGACAAACCCTCCTTGCCCCATGTCATGCCTGGCCACATCGTTGTGCAGCCAGAGTACCTCTCTATTCATCTCTCTCTGTCTCCAGTTCCTCCTCTTCCTTCACCTCCTGCTGTTCCTGTTCTTCTGATGAACAGTCTTCTTCCAGGGCCTCACCATCCTTGAGGTCCACACCTTTGTGTCCTCCTGCTGTTCAGGGTTTAGCTCTTCCTGCAGAAGGTACTGCTCCTCAGCATGGCTGGGCCCAAATTCTGACAGTTGTGCCTCATTGCCAATTGCAGCCTTCCTTGTGGACAGGTGGCCACCCTACTGTGATTGGCAGCCTTGTCCCTCTCTTCAGTCCCCATGATGCCAGGAGGTTGATGACCCCATTCAATGCCTGAGCACTGACTGCCCACTCTCCCCACCACCTATGCTGCACCAAGACACCCCTCTTTCAAAAGGCTGAGTCCTCCTTTAGCTTGCTGACCCTCTAATGTGGCCAAGGTAATTACCTGGCAGGGGGTGAGGGGGCATGACTGGATCCCCATATTGTACTCATCTCCCTTATGCTAGTCAGCCTCAGGCAGCACTTGAAACCTGTGCACCCCTGTGAAAAATTTAACCTCTCCCCTATAACAGGTGCATAATGAGCTCTTCAACAACTTTATTGGCCTTAATTGGGAAGTGGATGGGATCACTCTCCCGCTCTCCCCTCCCCCTGGTGAACATTGCTGGAGCCGGGAATGATGTCTTAAAACTAATACACTGGCTGGTGCTGGTACTTTCAGCCCCTGTCCACCTCTGTTCCAGCCCCCTGTCTGCAACCTGTGTTCCCATCTATCAAGTGGGAGGTCATGGAATAGTGGTATTGTCACTGAATTAGTAAATCAGTAGACCCAGGGTAATGTTCTGGGGACCTGGGTTCAAATCCTGCTGTGGTGGAATATGTGTTCAATAAAAATCTGGAATTAAAGGTCTAATGATGACCATGAAACCATTGTTAATTTTAGTTGTAAAAACCCATCTGGTTCACTGGTGTCTTTTCGGGAAGTAAATCTACTGTCCTTACCTGGTCTGGCCTACATGTGACTCCAGACCCACAGCAAAATGGTTGTCTCTTAAATGCCCTCTGAAGAAGGGAAATTAGAGATGAGCAATAAACGCTGGCCTAGCCAGTGACACCCACATCCTATGAATGAATTTTAAAAAAGGCTCATGCTGGGAGCACATTGCAGTGAACTCACCCCTAGAGTGACCATGAATAACAAGAACAAATGTATTCATACCTTTTAATTCTTTTGATAACTTGAGCAACCAATTCCAAATTTATACTAAATCCAAACAGAAGTAGACTGATGTTAAGGCAATAAAAACAGATATGTGGGAAATGCTCAGTATGTCTGGCAGTATCTGTCGAGAGAGGAACACGTTTCAGGTCAGTGTGTCAGAATTGCGGGTGCTTAGAAAGTTTCCAAGCTAGCTAGGGAAATGAGGGAGGGAGGAAAGAGTAAACAGGAAGGTCTGTGATAGGTTGGAGGCAGGAAAGATTAAATGATGGAAGGGATGACAATGCAAGAGAAGAGGAGATGGTAATGGGATAAGTAAAGAAGTAAAAGAGAGGTGGAATTTAATCTGTGAGGTGTTGGTCCTGACCGTAGAAGCAGAAGTGGGCGCCACTTTGGCTTGCATGTTGAGAGCCAGCACGCATGGAATTTAATGGTAATTTTAAAGGGTGGGCAACAGTCACATGGGTCCTGTGGGATCACGCAGCTGGGGCAGGCAGGAAGTAGCTGAACCTGCTGACTGGTGGTTAAATTGCAGCTCTTGCATGCTATAAGAGTCCCCAGGGCAAGTATGTAAGCTCTGCAGGCAGGGAGCATGTCAGCAGGGGGGGGGGCGCAAAAATTGCAGCATGGAAAGGATATTGTTTGGAAGCCAAGCTTTCGTTCATCCCCTTTTGCAGCTGTAAACCTTGATGCAGTTGTATAGAGCTTTGGTGAGACCTCACCTGGAGTTTTGTGTACAGTTTTGGTCCCCTTATCTAAGGAGAGACATACTTGCCATAGAGGGAGTGCAACAGAGATTCACCAGATTAGTCCCTGGGTTGGTGGGATTATTTTATGATGAGAGGTTGGGGAGACTGCATCTGTATTCCCCAGAGTTTGAAAGAATGAAGGCTGATTTTATCAAAACTTACAAAATTCTTACAGGGTGATTTTAGATATTTCCCCTGGCTGTTGAGTCTAAAACCAGGGGACATAATCTCAGGATAAGGAGAAGGCCATTTAGGACTGAGATGAGGAGGAATTTCTTCACTCAGAGGGTGGTGAATCTTTGAAATTCTCTACCCTAGAATGTTCTGGAAGCTTAATCATTGAGCATGATCAAGACAGAAATCAATATATTTCTGGAGACTAATGACATCAAGGGATATGGAGATAGTGCTGAAAGTGGTGTTGAGGTAGACGATCAGCCATGATCTAATTGAATAGCGGAGCAGACTCAATGAGCTGAATGGCCTACTCCTGTTCCTATGTTCTACCCCATCATTCACTCCCTCATAATGTTACATTACCTCCTGGGCCCCCATCACTCCCCCGTCCATGAAATGTCTGAGGCTAGGCAAAAAGGGGCCCCACAGTTTAGTGATGCCTCCCTGCAAGTTTTCCTACAGGCCATTCAGGAATGGTGAGAGATGCTGTTCCCCTACAATGTCAACACAAGACCCTTCTACTTGAGCAAGGCAGCCTGGGGGAGATCAGAGGAGGTGAGCACCCATGGAGTCTAACCAAGATCCTGGGTGCAGTGAAACAAGAAGATCAACGACCTCCTTCAATTCACCAGGGTAAATGGCACATTGGCATTGCATCAACAAGGCTCGGATGAGGCCATCAAGCCATGTATATGTATGAGTGGAGTGGGAGGCCAGGCGGGTGGATATGTGTGCAGCCTCAGAACTGCATGGCACGTGATGTCAAACCATGTGACAGCTTTGTTTGAGAAAGAAAATGGGCACTATTTACAAATGACAGGCCAGTATGTGTCATGTGATTTCATGCAGACAATGGGGTTAGGTCTCACTTGACATGCCACTAAATCACCACTTTGTCCTGCAGAAGAAGCAGACCCACAATGCCAGAGAAGGGGGTCAAGAATGCTGGAGAAGTGTCAGCTTGATCCTGACCCCAGTAGAGAAGGAGATGATGGAGATTGCCAGGGAGCAGGGGGGCCATTCCATCACCGACGGTGAAGCTGGAGTGATCAGGCATATGAGTTAGAATGTCTCCAGCCTGGTGTCAAGACGTGGGCGAGACAGACGGAAGAATTTGATGAGCTAATAGACAGTGCTGAACCTTAATGTGTTCCTTAGTGTTCTCCACTGCAGATCCTCATATTCTGGACCTGATGCCACAGCCATCACATGATACGGCCACCTTAAGGATGATGAAAGCCAAGGCCAAGAGGATGCATCATCACTTGCCCCTCTGGAACCCTCCAACAATGCAGTGACACTCACATGGATTGTGGAGGCATCGCATTTAGAATTGGGGCCATATTCTGGTGAGCATGTAACATATACACCCCAGCAGCTGATGGAGGCTATGACAGCCGAGGTCCCTGACACTTGGAGAAACGTTGGGGAGCCGGTCCATGCTGAGCCCCAGGCTGATGATGAACTTCTGGTCGCAGCCACAAGAAGCCGACTGAACATGCAGAGACTGAAAGGGGAACTTCTGGCAGAGATGCCAGAGGCAATGCGCAGCCTCGCATGGACGATGGAGGAGCCAATTCAGGTCATGAGTTCTGCCATTTCTCAGGCATGTGAGTGCATGGCTTCCCCATGGAGAGTTTGGCAACTGCCATGGAGAGCCAGGTCGATCATATGATGCAAATGGGTGAAGACCTGCATTCCATCTCTCTGGCCATGGGTTCCATACAACATAGCTAGGCATGTGGGAGGCAAGGCACTGGGACCTCCTTCTCCTCAGGGAGACAGAAAGGTGCCAAAGTGCACCGAGCGGGATGAGGAGCATGAGTCAGCCACCCCGGGGGCAGCCTCTCAGGTCACTCCCAGGGTATGCAGCTGCTCCTCATCCCCTCCACTGGTGACCCCAATGCCTCCAGTAGGCGAGGCCAAGGAGGGTGCCCCTGCAGCAGTACAGAAGACCTCCTATAGTTTGGAGCCCTCAAGGCCCCGGACCTCCAAAGGATGGCCACCAAGATCATCACTGGCAATGGGGCATAGCACTCGGCAGGCTGCCTCCACTTCAACTGCTAATGTTGTAATGGGAGGAAAAGGAAAATTAAGATTTTTAGGAGGGCACAAAGGTGGCATGGGTTTTCAATCACTTTATACTTATTCACATGTAGATATGTCATGTTGAATTTGATTTCCTTTATTCACATGTGCATCAGGCTCATTCATTGGAATTCAGATCATCAGAGGGCAGATTCTCCTGGCATGCCTCATGCATGGTAATCACTGATGGCTGCAGGGATGGAGGGACATCTCAGATTTTGTGTAGGAAATAATGTTGTTGTGTGTTTGTGTTCAGTCTTTATTGGCTATTCATGTGCGTGGCAAGATTTGTAATATACACTGTAGGGGGCATGACTGAACATGCTGTCTCTGGTGGCCTCCCTTACAGGCAGTGGCAAAGAGGCTGGCTGAGGTTATCCACAGATGAACTGCTGTATGGCACTCATAGCCCTATCAAGATAGACCAGGACCTAAAGTCTTGGTCATGGTAGCTTTGGTGACATATGTCCAAGCACACAGTTGTCCTTGAGAACAGTCTTCCCTTGCAATTGTGTATGACAAAGCTCCCCTCTCCTTGCTCTTCTAGATGGTAGAGGACACAGTTTTTAGCTTGCTCCAGGGAGAGGCTGGCACAGATGGATGTTCATCTGGAACAGGCAATGATTTGTTAGCAATGGCGCGCTGGTCAGTTAGGTGCCTCAGAACTGCGCAAAACAAGTTAAAATCCAGTTGTCTCTGCCATGCCTGGCACATGTCCCCATGGCATTTGCTGCTTGGAAAGGTGCCACAACATTCCTGGACTCTTCTTCGGAATCCTCAACTGAGTCAGAGTGCAGCTCCTCCACGCTGCAAAGCAATACGTCCCCTTGTTACAATACCATGTTGTGTAATGCACAGCAGACTACAGCAATCCTGGATACCCTCTGTGGAGTAAATTATAATGCCCCTTCAGGCTTGTCAAGGCAGCAGAAGCGTATTTTCAGCAATTCAGTGGTCTGCTCCATGATTCTGTTGTTGTTTGGCCACAGCTGTCCTCTGGTGAATCCTCTCCTCCTCCTGCCAAGGCTGGGTTTATGAGACCCATTGCAATTCTACAAAGTGAGCTGTTGGAAGAGGGCAGGCAAAGATCTGAGCACCTCATGGCCTGCAGCAGCTTCAATGGGACTTACTAAGCCTCCCATGTTTCATGCCCAGGAGTTGAACCACTCCACAGTGGCATCCTCCTACTTGAACCTGGTCTTCTATGAAGCAACAATCTCATTTCTGATCTTCTACCAGCTGAACCTGTATATTTCAGATATGATGTTGGACATACTCAGGATAACCCTTCAGTGGCCAACTATCACTTTCTAGCCTCCCTCTGTTACCCCCAAGCTTCCACACATTGCATTTGACTCTCCCACCATCATCGTGCGCCTTCCCTCCATCACCCTTGCACATTGATCATCACCCTTGGCCCAGTGACAGTGACCCCAGACCTTCCAACTCTTACCCTCATCCCTAACCCTCTTACCCTCAACCTGCCTCCTGTGATCCTGGAGCATCCCTACAATATCATTGACCTGCCCTGTATAGCCCTTGACTTGCCATCAGACACATTGATCTGCCCTCTGTCAAGATAGACCTGCCTCCATCAAGTTTCAATTCCCCTCTCTGAGTTTGGACCTTCCTTCTGTGGGACAGCTGTCTCCCTTAGACACCCAGAACATCAGACAGGGCAGACCTCGACCCTGTAGGCCTGACATTTGCTCCAGTGAAAGTACCTTCTCTCCCTTTCCTTACACCCACACCCAACATGCCATGCCTTCGTGTTGCTCCTGTTCAGGTCCTGACCCCACCCGCAAGAACACCCCCCGCTCCCCCACTTTGCCGTTGCCACTAACAGTCCAGACTGCGAGAATTCCCCTGCTCCCATCCTCTTTTCCTCAAAGGTCAACAAAGACTACCATTTACTTATGATCCGAATGGACTATCTCGCCTGATGCATGCTACCTTTAACCAGTCGTAAATCAGGTGGCATGAGTTTCCCATTTGCTGCTGACTTAATCCTGAAGGTATGACTTAACTTGGAAAAGTGGTACTTTAATGAGTATTCATGGGATGCAAATATATGGAAAAAAGGTTCCTACAACTGGACACCATGAGTCCTGACCCGCTACTAAACCGCCATCAACTTAAACCCTTAAACTCAACCCGCCATCAGAAAGTTGAGATTTTGGCACTCGCCTGATTAAGTCACCCCATCCATCACATTTCCCACTCCCGGTGACTCCATTGAATTCCACCCAGTGTATCTAAAGGAGGTGTAAATGGGAAGGCAGAATCACCACCACCACAGCTGCCATCCAAACAACAAGGAGTTGAGTCCAGAAGGCTGCAAGTTGCCTAATCAAAAAATGAGACGCTATTCTTCAAGCTTGTGTTCAGCTTTGTTGGAACAGTGTAGGAGGCCAAGGGCAGAGAGGGAAGAGTAGGAGTTGCCTGTCATTTTAATTCTCTGCCCCCCTGTGAGATGGTGTCTCATCCTGACACTTAGGCCAGGTGACCTCCATTGTTTCTCATACCAGCATTGGCAACATCAGAGAGAAGTCATCCAATTTCCAGGTGTACAGTGGACATCCTTACAACTAGGGCTGCTTCTAGGGCCTGTCTCAACATGCCAGACAGTAGCTGTGGGGGGAGATGCTGTGTTCCTTCCATAGAAACCCCAGCAGCTCTCTTTGCCTTTGGAGATCAAGCCCACAATTCCACTCTAGATGCCAAGGTGGGGGCCACTTCCACTGTTTGGTAGCATGGTATACTGAAGGCTGATTTTACCTCTGCTGCCCACTCAAAATTGCCTGATTTAGTAGCAAAATCAGCAGGAATGTTAGGTAACAAGGCCTACAAACACCTTCTTGTCTCTACTTTAATTGCCTTCCTGCTGGTTCTATTGGAAACTGGTTATCAATTCCCTGCCCACAGAATTGGAGATATCAACAGGGAGTCAGGCCCAGGTTTTTTCCTCCTGTCCCTCTTACCACCAGTTTCCAGAATGCCAGTTTAACTCAGGTGGTAGCACAAAAAGGCCCCAAAGTCCTTGGGTAGAAGGACATAATTTACTCAAAGAACCACCCTTGTATTTTTGGCCTCTTCTGGCTGTAGCATCATTCCTGCTGGTGGAGAAGCAACCCTATAAAGTGAGTCTGACTTCAGCTCATCATTATATTTGCTGGACTGCTGATTCTTTTGTGTCTTTTATAATCTTCCCAACAACTTGCCTTGGTATCCTGAATTCAGATGAGATTGTTGCTTCATAACTCTACACAAATTGCAAAACATTATCCCAAAATGCTAATTGTTTTTTATTTGTCATGGGATGTGAGCATCGCTGGATAGGCCAGCATTTATTGCCCATCCCTAATTGCCCTTGAGAAGGTGGTAGTGAGCTGCCTCCTTGAACCGCTGCAGTCCATGTGGTGTAGCGACACCTACAGTGCTGTTAGGAAGGGAGTTCCAGGATTTTGACCCAATGACAGTAAAGGAACCGTGAAATATTTCCAAATCAGGATGGTGAGTGGCTTGGGAGGGATCTTGTAGGTGGTGGTTGTAATAAACTTGGAATTCAGGGCTGTTTTTTTGTAAGAAACAGTAAACTTTATTTACAAACTCCTGGTGAGGCTACAGGAGTGATTGTTCCAAGACCAAGGCTAAAAAGCTCCGCCCTTAAGATTCTCCACGCTTAGGGCTGATTTGTTTGTACAGTCAGATAATCCCCATAACAGTATGAAAAGGTTTAATTTACAATTACTACATTCCTCCCCCTTTAATTTTGTTTTACCCTCTTAATTACAAAAACATCTTAACCCATTTTATATACAATTATATACAGTTAATGCCATTATAAATTTAGTCTTTCAGGAGGTTTTTCTGCTTCGGGTAGAGTAACGCAACTGTACAACTGGAGGTTCTTCCATTGGATCGACTTGCACAGGAACTGCAGCTTCAGGGACATCCCTAGGCAATGGCAGTTCAGAATTATTTACTTCAACAGAGACATCAGGTATGTCTATTCTTTATCGATTTGACACCTCAGGGGTCGAAGGTTCGACTTCGATTTCAGGTGGATTAACTGGTTGTTGGAGGGTATCTCGACTTCTGAGATGATCCACGTGTTTCCTAACAATCCTGTTTTCTACTTCTACTTAATAAGATAAAGGTCCTGGCCTGAATTTTACCTTTGGCCGGTGCGCGCAATTGGCGGGCCTGGGAGCAGTCGGAGAACGGGCCCCTGACCGCGATTTCACATAATGACCAGCCAGCGTAAAACGCGCTCTGAAAAGCTCAGCGCTGTCAGGGTGGGGGGATGTGGAAGAGGGCATGGAAGAGGGCGTGGAAGAGGGCGAGCAATGAGGTTTCTGCTGGTATGGGTGAGCACTGTGAGAAAGGTCCCTGATGGCAGACAGCTGCCTCAGGTAGCTGCAGGCCTGAAAATGCTATAATAAAGGTTTAAAAAGCGGCAAAAAAAATGTCCATGCATCACAATCAATCAATCAATCAAATATAGCTGATAAAAATTCTGTCCATGGATATTTATTTTAATTTTATTTCGTAAAGGAAACTTCATCCCACCCTTGGATGAGGTTTGATGAAAAATGCAAAGGCCTCCTGGCCAATTCACCCGTTCGCCAACCGTAGGGTTAGATGAGCCACGAAAAATCAGAGTCAGTTGCGCTTTTAATAGGGTAATTGCCTTCTTAATTGTCGGTGGACAGTTCAACCCCCTGTTTCAGAGATGATTGTACCAGGAACCCATCTCGGTCTGGTTGCAAACTTTCATGCAAAAACTGTCTCTCCCATAGTAAACTCTCGACCTTTACTGTGAATGTCATAATTCACTTTCCAACTACCCTGGTTTCTCTCCACCTTCCCCTTTAAATTAGGGAATACTAGACTCCAGTCTTGTACAAAGTTGATGCTTCCATAGAAATTCAGAAGGTGTTAAACCAGTGGCCACATGAGTTGTGCAATAGCTGAACAGAAATCTTGAAATTTGCATTTCTAATGTTCCCTCTGATAGTTTCTCCTTGCCTGTTTTAAAGGTTTGTACTGCTCTTTCTGCTAACCCATTGGATGAGGGATGATATGGTGCTGTTCTGACGTGTTTCATGCCATTTAGGTTCACGACTCTTTGGAATTCAATACTAGTGAAAGCAATATCATTGTTTGACACAATAACTTCAGGTAAACCATGAAGACCGAAACTCTGGCACAGTTTTTCAATGGTTGCAGATGAAGTAGGTGATTTCATTTTAAACAGGTCCATCCACTTTAAATGTGCGTCGATGATCACAGCATACATGTAACCTAGAAATGGACCGACATAGTCTGTATGTAGTCTAACCCAGGGTTGGCCAGGCCACTCCCACGGCTGCAGTGGAGCTGAAATGGACAACTTCTGCTGCTGCTGACACTGGAAACAGCATTTCACCATTTTTTCCATATCACTGTCTATACCTGGCCACCAGATATAACTTTGTGCGAGCATCTTCATTCTTGAAGTACCAGGATGCGCCCTATGACGTTCTTCCAATAATGTTTCCCTTCCTTGCACAGGGATAACGACCCTTGCTTCCCATACCAAGATACCATCTTTACAACTCAAATCAGATCTACAGGCAAAGAATGGTTTTAATTCTTCAGAGACTCGTGCATTTGACCATCCTTGCAATACCTGTTCACGGACCCTTGATTAAATTGGATCTCGATTTATCCAATTCTTTATCTGTCTCGCGCAGACTGGTGAGGAGTCCAGGAACTTCAAAACAAGTACTATCCCTTGGGGTGCTGGAACACGTGTAATACTATCTGACAAAAGGAGACGACTGAGGGCGCCTGCCCTTGATCACAACATGCCCGAGCCTAAAATGACACATGATAACGTCGGGCGTGTGTCCCAATGTCATCGTGCAGTCTTGCGATATGTCATTTAGCAGGCATGCGCCGGAGTCAGCTGTGTGCTGGCCGATAATTGAAAGGCCTATTAAGGCCATTAACAACCTCATTAACTTGAAATTTACACTGCCCGTCCAACCTAACGGTTGGCAGGCAGGTGAAAAGGCCAAGCGGCCTTTACATTTTTTAGGAAACCTCATCCACGAACGGCTGCACGATGACTGCGACTTCTCGACTGCCCCCACCCACCCCTGCTGAGCACCTCTGCCAAAGGCAAAATCCTGCCTGTTATCTCTTGTAAAGGCTTCCTCTTGCTGTGCCTTCCAGGACCATCTGCGGTTCTTCTTCAATAATAAGTGTAAAGGGGCTAACACTGTAGATAGATTAAACATCGACTGTAATAGTTTACCATGCCCAAAAAAGACTTAAGCTCAGTGATAGGAGAGGGCGCTTCCTTGACTGACCTGACTTTCTCCCCTAATGGATGCAACCCTTGGGCATCCACTCGATAACCCAGATACTTAATTTCCTATGCTCGGAAGGTGCACTTATTTTTTAAACGGACGCCAGCCTCCAATAATCTCTTCAGAACCTTTTCCAGGTTGGCCACATGCTCTCCTTCCGTGGATCCTGTTGTCCAGGTACACCGTAACTCGGGGAAGTCCTTGTAGTAAGCCTTCCATGGTTCTTTGGAAAATTGCAGAGGCAGAGGACACACCAAAGGGCAGGTGTGTATATTGGTACCGGCCCTTGTATGTGTTTATGGTGACATAACTTCTTGAGGTGTTGTCCAGCTCTAGCTGTTGGTATGCATGACTCATGTCCAGTTCAGTGTAGGACTTCCTCCTGCAAGTTTAACATACAGATCTTCAATCTTTGGGATTGGGTATTTGTCTAATTTTGCAGCCTGGTTCACAGTTAATTTATAATCTCTGCATATGCGAATGGTTTGGTCCGGTTTCATCACAGGGGCTATGGGTGCTGCCCATTCTGAAAATCGGACTGGCTGCATTATTCCTAATTTCTTCAAATGACATAATTCTGCATCTACCTTTTCTTTTAGAGCGTAAAGCATAGATCTTGCCTTAAAAAACCAGGGTGTTGCTTCAGGGTCCACATATATTTTAGCTTGCAGACCTTATTTTTCCCAAACTCATCTTGGAATACTCTGTCATACTTCTTCATCAACTCTGGAATTCCTCCTGTCCTGACCTGAAAAATTTCTGACCAGTTTAGTTTGATTTCCTTCAACCAATCATGGCCCAGAAGGTTAGGTCCTTCTCCAGTTACCACAGTTATCAGTAGCTGAGCCGTCTGTTGCCTGTATGATACAGGTACAGAGGTGATGCTTTTCACCTGTATTACTTCTCCTGTATGTGTTTTTAACTGAGCAACAGTTTTCTCCAAACTCAATGGCTGTGTGCCTTCTCTGAGCTAAAGATGTGTTCTCCCACCACTGTGGCCAATGCTCCTGTGTCAACCTCCATGAGCAGAGGCTTTCCATTTACCTGAAGGGTAACAGTGATTGGTTCAGTTTTCTTGGCCTTCAGATTGTGTAGGGAATAAACATTAGCCTCAGTAAAATCTGGCTCATCTATATTGTGCACTTCGTTTAACTTGACTTGCTGTCTGAATGGCTGTCTTGATCTAGCCCTGCACTGTTTAACAACATGCCCTTTTTTGTGGCAGTAGTGGCATTCTGCCTCTTTAAATCTACTGACTTCAGGTTCATGATTTCCTCCACAACGATAACACTTGAACTTCTGGATTACTGGTGAGCTGCTTCCAGTATTTATTTTTATTTTTCCAGTGGTAGGGACCGTGTCCCACTTTGCGGTAGCCTCCCTGATCTTTGCGCCACACCTGGCAGCAGGTTCCCACCCTAGCTGCAGAACAACGCCATGTTGCATACTCTGTATAGGCTGCAAATCCCTCTTAGCACTCTCCATTTCTTGTTCAATCTCCATGGCGCACCTCGAGTCTATCTCAACTTCTGCAATCAAACGGCGCTGAATGGTATCGTCGTTTATGCCGCAAACCAAACGATCTCCCAACATAATGTTTACAGTATCAGTAAAGTCACAGTGCTCTATTAACTGTTTTAACTTCGCAATGTACATTGTGATCGACTCACCGGGAGGCCCTTACTCAAGAATTAAGCTTGAATCTTTGCAGGACCACCGAGGGTTTCGGCTGAAAATATCCCTTCACAAGGCCTACTAGCTCGGTGAAGGATCTGGAATTTGGCACATTCAGAGCTGTCAAACTATGGATTAGGTTATAAATTTTGCTCCCGCATACACTTAGGAGAATTGCCTTCTGATCCTCCTCCGTCATTATTTCATTAGCTACAAAGTAGAAACCTAGTCGCTCAATGTATTGACTCCAGACCTTGACAGATGAGTCATACGGGTCAACTCTGCCAAAGAGAGGCATTGCTGGTGAGTATACTTCTTTTCTTCCCTTAAAAATCAAAATCCTCACAGTCGTAAGGCGAGGTGCTGCGTCGGTGCTATTTATCCTCGTCGCCAATTGTAATAAACTTGGAATGCAGGGCTAGTTTCTTGTAAGAAACAGTAAACTTTATTTATGGACTCCTGGTGTGGCTACGTGCTTGTTCCAAGACCAAGGCTAAAAAGCTCCGCCCCTAAGTTTCCCCACGCTTGGGGCCAATTCGTTTGTACAGTCACATGATCCCCATAGCAGTAAGAAAAGGGTATGACTTACAATTACTACAGTGTTGTTCCCATCTGTCTGCTGCCTTCATCCTTCCAGATGAGACTCCGAGATCCAATATAATAAAAAGGATTTTAACTTATTCAGTCACCTTGAATTAATAACCTTGGTCATAGGCTAGAACCCTTTTAAACACTTCAGCCTGCATTCCCTCACCCAATGTTGGGAAATTATCAGAAGTTGGAGACTTCTGAATCCATCCTGTGAATATAATGTCACCTCAATTAAGACAGGATCGTGGTAGCGTCACATGAATGGGTGGAAGTTCTGCTCTAGCTGCCACATTTCTAGTGGGTGGAGAAAACTGCAGGCTCTTAAATATCTATTCTATACCAGAGCTCTCAGACCTTATAGATATTCCCAAACATGCACTGACATCTTTAAAATTATTTTTAAAATTCTCAATATCAATGCTGTTGAAATTCTTGCTGTTTCTAAAAAGCATGCGAAAGCGATAATGAAAAAGTTCTCTGCCAATGCTGCAGCCAATGCTGGGCATGCGCAGTCAATTCTGTTGCTCCTTTATGTCATAGAGGGCGATGGAGTCGGCTACAGCCAGGACCAAATAATTCAAATAATCACAGCTGTGTTTTCTCCCCTTGATCCGGTAGTTTTGAGTATTCGGACACATCCATTACTTTCACCCATACATCTGCACTAGGTATTTAAAAATAACATTCCCATTCATCATTCTTTGTCCATGTCAACTTAATTTGTTACAGTCACATACGTAAACAGTAATGTTTCAGTGATTCGCACATTTTACTAACGTGAGTCAGTTTTAGCATTTACAAATTAATAATAAACACCCAGTAGTCGAACATGTTTTCTCTTGAACAAGTTTTACATTTAATTTACACATTTAAGCCGAGTCCATCCTTTCCCACTTCTCAGGCAGTAAACTTTGCAAAATAGGAAAGATCCAAGACATTAAGTGTTACTGATCAACATTAAAAAAAATGAAAATGCAAATGTAATATAAATGAGTTTTAAGGTTGGCTAATAGTTTGGGAATCATTCCTGTCAGTCTTTGCAGAATTAGCAGATACTTTCTTGCAATCGATTCAAAGGTAACAAGAGAAAATACCATAACAAAAAGGGTACAGAGTCTAGATAATTGTGTATAAACCTGGCATCCTGTGGCATATTAAAATATTGTTGTTTATTAAATTATTTGTAACTTATGGAACACTGTCTTGCCTTTCTCTGAAGATTCCGTTCAAAGCTTTCAGCCAAATATTGTTTTTGCAATCTAGAACCTTGAAATATTGAGCCTGAACTCCCATGGAGTGGCCATCTGAGTCAGATTGCCTCTCTGCTCCTACCTTTTTAACCTTAATATTTCTTTTCACCCAACCTTCCAACTCAGGCTGGGCGGGAACTGCACAGGATAATGTATTACCAGAATCAGACACAAAGAGGCCTTGCACCCTTTTTGACAGCACTGGCCGCCGTATATCAGGTGAGTTTAAAGGTCCAGCCACCTTTAGCCAGATGAAGTTAGGTTTGTCAGGTAAGTGGTTAGAATTTGAGGAGGGGTCAGGGGAGGGGGGGCAGTGCATCTTTGGGGTACCCTCTAGTTATACTAAACTGGAGCTCAAAAATTATGGCCCATTAGCTGGATTCATCCCATTTGCTGGAGAAGCAAAGGCACCGCTGAGATTCAAACTTAGCATCTCCTGTTTACTAGGCAGGCACTTCAGCCCACTAAGCCACAGTGCCAAGCTGCAGCACAGTTTAGTAATGCAAAGTTTTGAACTGTATCCCACTATTTTACTGCAAACACCATTGTGAATTATTCATCTATTATGGGGCTGTATAACAGTGCGAATTGGGAACCTTCATTTAAAACTTCGTCTGAACACTGACGTGAATCTTGAAAAAAATCAGCGCAAAAGGGATAGGGAAGATGGAAATCACATTTGCTGATTTTACGGATTATTGAAATTGGAATGGGAAATTAAATAACTCTAAATGCCATGCCATCTCCAAAGATTGCACGAAAGCCGCTTTTTCTTAATAACTATTGTCCAATCTTTGGCATCTGACAGGATTTCACTGTACGTTATCTATATGTTGTTTCCCCTTTTCATACGTAGGCCAGGAACAGCAATAGCCTTAAGAGCTTTTACTGAATAATTCTATTTTTAAAAGTATTCTAAGCTCTTGGGTTGACCCACGCATGTTTCTAGCAGCCTTTATGTTGTAAGAAAGGTATTAAGTAATGCATTTATAGAGTTTGTTTATTAATAGTGTCTGACAAGACCTTTGGAACTATTTATGCATGTGCAGAGGTGTATTGGCAGGCTGGGTACAGCGGAATGGTGGTCAGTGTCGTTCTCCACATGCGTGGCCCAGTGTACATATGCAGAGCAGCCATCCTGCACTGACAGGAGTTACAGTGAATGAAACATACTGCTGGAAGACAGGGCATTGTCAATCTATGTTTAATATTTGTTGATATTTTTCATTGCCATCAATAAAAATCGGCCGTTTGGAGCAATTCCGTAATTTGATCTAAGAATGTAACAACTATATTGCATTAACAGAAATTCATGGCTGATCTGATTGTGGCCCTAGAGCCACTATCCTATCTACCCCGATACCATTTGATTCCCTTGTTAGTCAAGAATTTATCTACCTCTGCCTTAAAAACTCAATGACCCTGTCTCGACCGCTCTCCAGGGAAGAGAGTTCCACAGAGAAAAAATGTCCCTCTCAACCGTTTTAAATGAGAGACCCCTTATTTTTTAAGTTGTGTCCCCTAGTTCTGATCTCTTCCACAAGGGGAAACATCCTTTCAGCATCATTATCATAATATCATTATTATCCTCAGATAACAACCTCAGTGCCATCATCATTCAAGCAGGAAGGAAAGATGAATTGAATTCTAATTTTGCTTTGTATTCATTGACAGAAGGTGGGCGGAATCATCTCAGATTTGCACTAAGTGCGGTAGCAGGTGGGAAAAAGGATATTTTACTGCCAGCCACAATGGCGGCATTTCACGTCGTATCATCCCAATCACATTTCACTAATCATGCACTCCCTGGAAACACGCCATTTTGATGCCAGGCGGACTCCGATTCACTCTCCACGCTGTCACCTCACCGCTTCATCACGCTGGGCGCCACATTTAAAGTGCAGCTGCACGCACACCTCTCAGTGCTTCCAGCCCAGGACTGCTGCACAGAAGACATGGCCCCAGAAGGCAAGAAGACTGCAGCCCCCTGTTTAGTGATATGCCCCTCGAGCACCTTTTGGACACCATGGAGGCCTGCCGTGATGTCCTCTACTGCCGCTCTGGCCGCAGGAGGGGCAGCAACATTACCACTCTGGCTTGGTGGGCCATGGCAGTGGTGATCAGTGCCAATGCTGCACAGAAGAGGTTGGCCATCCAATGCAGAAAGAGGATGGATGATCTCACCCATGCCACCAGGGTAAGGCAACTATCTTATCACTCTAAACTCACACACTCACAAGCCCATCACACATTCACTGGCATCTCATCCACTGCTCAAGGGACATCGTCACTCATTTTGTTACAGACAGCCTCATATCTCCATCTGACCTAATCTACTCTGGAGACTGCCTCCTCAGCCCTCACCAGCTTCAAGCCACTTGCATAGATCAACTTGTGCCCCCACACACAACCAGGGATATCCTCTTCCTCAGTACAGCCCACACCCTGCAGCCTCTTCCCATGCCAGAGGCCACTTGTCCCCCTTCCCCAAGCAAGACCTAACCCTGCAGCTATTGAAAAGCCACCCACACCTTATGGCTGGTCTGGTAGATAGAAACCGGCCCCAAAGCCCCCCTAAAAGTGATGTGGTGCTGTCTGCGAAGCCTGGCACTGATGACCGCGAGTGCTGTCTGAAGCAAAGCAGGCAAACAATCCTCGAAGTCCCGAACGAATGCAGCTCGCCAGGTGCATGTTGTTTATGTGCAGTTGTGAAACACGTCAGTGTGCAATAATGTTATGCAGAAGTATCACAATGAGGTCCCCGATGTCCAACAGTGGGAAACACAGCCCGCCATTGGCGGGTAGAGTGTACGATTGCAAACTGGTTTCACAGCATCAATTTCTAGCCTTCTCACCATATTGTCTGCTCAAACACGCCCGACGCTAGCGGGCAGGGAAATTCCCCCCCCGGCGTTCGCACGCATCCCTTATTGCATGCGGCCTATCCAAGCACCATCTTTATGGAGATGAGAGGCTGGAGACAAACTCTCAAATTTTAAAAATTCTTTCTTGTGATGTGGGTGTCGCTGGCTAGGCCAACATTATTGCCCATCCCTAATTGCCATTGAGAAGGTGGTGGTGAGCTGCCTACTTAAACTGCTGCAGTCCATATGGTGTAGGTGCACCCACAGTGCTGTTAGGAAGGGAGTCCCAGGATTTTACTCAGCGACAGTGAAGGAACAGCAATATATTTCCAAGTCAGGATGGTGAATGACTTGAAGGGGACATGTTTTTTTTCCCTTATGTCTGCTGCCCTTGTCCTTCTGTGCGGTAGAGATTGCAGATTTGGAAGATGCTGCTGAAGAAGCCTTAGTGAGTTGCTGCAGTACGTCTTGTTTATGGTACACATTGCTGCCACTGTGTGCTGATGGCAGAGAGAGTCAATGTTTAAGGTGGTGGATGGGATGCCAGTCAAGTGGGCTGCTTTGTTCTGGATAGTGTCAAGCTTCTTGAGTGTTGTAAAAACTGCACTCATCCAGGCAATTGGAGAGTATTCCATCACACTCCTGACTTGTACCATGTAGATGGTGGACAGGCTTTGGGAAATAAGGAGATGGCTTACTTGCCACCAAATTGAGTACAACTTTCAGTAAAGAAGAAAAGACCAGGATGACAAGTATTCTGATCTCTTTTCCTTCCTGAATGAAAGTACCTCGCCACTGCTGACCATTTTTATTGATCATTTTGCCATAAAGTTCTAACTGGTAATGCTTAACTGTTTTGAATGCAATTTGACATTTTTCTAACATTTCTATTTTGACACTGACATACAATAGATCAGAAATAATTTTTATAATTTAATATTGTTTTGAGTTTAATATTATGTTTAACTGTAATAAGATTTTACTGACAAAGAGTATTCTGTCACACTCCTGACTGGGGAGTCAGAAGGTGAGTTATTCGCTGCGGAATACCTGGCTTCTGACCTGCCCTTGTAGCTATAGAATTGATATGGTTGGTCCAGTTAATTTTCTCCTCAATTGTGAACCCTAGGATATTGATGGTGAGGGTTTCAGCAATGGTAATGCAGCTGAATGTCAAGGGGAGTTGGTTCCCTTCTTTATGTTCGAGGTGGGCATTGCCTGGTACTTCTGTGACACAAATGTTAATTACCACTTAACCTCAGAAATCTGAATGTTGTCCAGGTTCTACTGCAATGGATCTGACGCTCACAACCACCAGCTCAAATACTGGCGCTGCACGTACTTTGCAGACAAGTATGACATTGGGATCAGCATGTGTTGAGTAATGCAGGCATAGGTGGGCTGCTGTCAGGCCATAGATAAATGATAGTTTGTGTCGCACCCAAGTTTGCTGCCCACAATTCAGATGATGAGCATGCACAATAAGATGGTGGGCGCATTGTCTTGCCAGGCAGGCAGCCTCATGTCACTGTCAAAGAGCCTAAGTCTCCAAGTTGGTAGAGGGCTTTGTGCAGAGTTTCCCCTCTCTGCAGTCTCTGTCCCAACTCCATGTCATGCTGTACACCCAGGGACACAGCCCCCCAACCTACTGCTGCCTTTGTGTCGTCACTTGCTCCTCTGACCATACCCCATCGTCCCCCACCTTCCCTTCTGCGTAGGCAGCAAAACTCCCTGGCACATATAGGAACTTACCACAGCACCTCCAAAAATACTCCAGAGTATTTCCAGATACTTTGCAGTAGGAGAAGATCTTAAAAATCACCTTGCCTGGAATTTGAATACCTGGTCCTTTAAACATAAGTTCACGGCCCATCTTGCAGCAGAAAACATTTTGTTTACGGAGTGTTCTCTGAATTTGTTAGCAGGAGTAGCATTGCCCAAACCATAGCCTAAGATCTAGCTGTGGTATGCAGAGGAATTTTACACAATTTATCCCTTCCTGTCATATTCTGCTTATCTTTATTCAAATCGCTATACTGCCCTCTGGCCTTGAATTTTCTCTTCATATTTTTAAACTTCCCATCACTTGAACCCACCCTCCCACCCCTTTATTAGTTTAAACTCCTGTCTTACACTCTAGTTACATAATTCGCCAGGACAATGGTCCTAGCCCAGTTTAATTGGAGCCCATCCCAATGGAAAAATTTCCTTTCACCACTACTGACACAAACCTTGACACTGTCCCATGAACTGAGATCCCCAAGTCCCATACCATTCCGCAGTGAACTCTCTAATCTGACCCTAGCGTGGCTAGGTAGTAACCCAGAGATGATTGCCTTTGAGGTTCTGCATATTAATTTAGATTCTAGTTCCTCAAACTCCCTCAGCAGATTCTCATGTGTGGTTAGTTCCTATATGGACCACAACACCTCCCCCTGTCACTCCAAGTTCTTCTCCAGCTACAAGGAGATGTCTTTAACCACGGCAACAGGCAGGCCCATAACCTTCCGAACTCCTAGTTGCAGCTGCAGAATACAGCATCTATCCCCCTGACTATACTGTGCCCTCCTTTTCCCTCTGGCACTTGAATGACATCCTGTACCATGGTACAGTGATCAGTTTGCTCATCCAGCCTCAGACTTCTCCCTCATCCACGCCGGCAGCAAGAACTTCATACGCTGTTGGATAAGGCTGAGGCTCCTCCAGCAATGCACCTGGGGCTGACTCACTGTCTCACCATCCTTTTGCTGGCCACTATGCAGATCTGTACCATATTCTAATTTAAGGTGTGAGTGAAGCTGCCAGCCGGGATCAAAGTGCCCTGGTAACCCTCCCCCTCATGCTTCAGACTCCAGCTCAACAATTCTGAGCTGACACTCTTTGAGATGCAAACTGTTGCTGCAGACTTGGTTGTCCAAGGTCACAATTTTCTCCAAAAACCCCAACAAGCTGCATTTGTAGCACACCACCTGCATTGTCACCCCTATCTAACTTGCTTATTTATTTAACCAGCAGTGATCCACAAAACATTTGCAGTCAAATTAGTGCCCTTATTGCAACAGTGCTTCTTTAAATGAAGGATTTCTAGTTATTCTTTCACCAAAGACTTTAACAGAACCAAAACATCTCACTCTGGAAAAATACATAAAGCTGTCCATATGTAAAAACAGACCTAGGAATATAAATACAAATTTTGTCCAGAGACTGGCGCTGTGACTTGCTTATAATTATAGAATACTAAAGTCATTGGGAACTGTTTTCTCCTAAGTTGAAAAGGCAGCTTTATATTTGATGGGCTCAATATTATTAAAGGAATAGACAAATAGACACTCTGGATGGAATCGTCCCAGACTTGCTCTAAGTGTGGTAGCGGGCATGAAAAAAGATGTTTTACCCACCGGCTGCAATGGGGGATTTTCATGACGTATTGTCCTCTTCTTCCCTCATAAATTATGCAGCTACGGGAAACACGCCAGATCACTAACGGCTTGCCTCCGATTTTCCTGCCACACTGTTACCTCGCTGCTTCCTCACTCCGGGCGCCATATTTAAACTGCAGCCGCGCGCACAGTTTTCAATACATGCAGCTCAGGACTGCTCCAGTGAAGACATAGCCCCAAAAGCCAAGAAGAGTGCCGATCCCTGATTCAGTGATGCATCCCTGGAACTCCTTTTGGACACCGTAGACTCCAGCCGCAATGTCCTCATCGCCACTCTGGCCATAGGAGGCCCATTAGTCTCATTGCTCTGGCTTGGGAGGCGGTGGCAGAAATGGTCAGTGTCAAAACTGCACACAAGAGGTCGGCCATCCTGTGCAGAAAATGGGTGAATGATCTCATCCGTGCCGCCAGAGTAAGTCAACTATCTCATCACTCTAAATTCACACACTCACAAGCCCATCAAACATTCACTGGCATCTCACTCACTACCAGCTCAAGGGACATCACCACTCACTCTCTCACACATCCTCACGTCTCCATCTGGCCTCATCTCCTCTGGGGATCTCCTCCTCACCCCATCCATGGCTCCACTCAGCACACATGCATGCCGGGCATCCTTCTCATTTCGCCTGACATGCACCTTGCTCACACTCTCTCTATCTGTTTTTATGCAGCACAATCAATGGGAGAGTTCCCAGACCTGGGGGTGGAGTGTCGGACACTCAGGTCCTCACTCTGTTCAACAGTCATGCATTGGAGCTGACCGGAGAGGATGTGGACTGTTCCTGCAGCGATGGTGAGGTCGGTGGCAAGCATCCACTTAAGGATCCTACACCACATCACCGCTCTGTCAATGCTACTCTGAGTCCATTGTTCCATGTGTAATGCGACTGCCAAGCACTAATAATCTCCACTTTCTCTCTTAGGCACATCGCTCTCAGGCAACCGTCACCCCGGCCCCAGTGCTGAGAGCATCTCGGCTGAGGACCCTGAGGGCAGCACCGTTGAAGACCTGTCACGGCGTCACCCATACCCTCCACCAGCACAGCAACACACAGCTCAGTAGGATCTAGATGCTGAGCAGCCTCAGGATCACAATCTGGTGAGCAGAGCACACAATCTGTTCCACAGCAGGCAGATGCAGGAACACCTGAGGTCGTCAGCACTCGGGGGACTGCTGGAGGCAAGGATTCCGCTGAGTCTGATCAGATGATGAGCCTCTGGACTCGGTCCTCAATCAGTTTTTAGACCTGCAAAAACAATCACCGGAACATCAGGAAGAGATGTCTGGCACACTCCTCAAATTGCAAGGACAACGGAGGAGTCCGTCCACCTTTAGTCTGATGTGACGGTGCCAGCATGCCAACACTCACAGGATCATGGCCACCATGGAAATCTTGGTCCAAGACATTGGTCCTGCACTACTGCATGAGCTGAACTCCATTCTGCTATCATAGCTGGCCTCCAACAGCGTCAATGCGAGAGGATTGTGAGGCAGCTCGATCTCACTCAGCTTCCCCTTGTCCTCAAGGAGTCAGCAAGGGGCCTTCGGGCACCCACAGGGAGGAGGACCAGCAGCTCGACACTCCAGGGCCACCCACCCAGGCGACTCCGGGAATGCCCAGCTGATCCGAATCCCCTCTTCCTGTGACGCCATCATCTCCAGCTGCGTAGGCTGAGGAGGGTACGCCTGGCCCACAGCAGGATACCCAAAGCAGGGTGAGGCCTTCCAGAGGATGCTATCCAGTCTCAGCCTTCCAGAGGATGCCTGCCAAAGTCATCACAGACAACAGGGCCTAGCTGTTAGCAGGCCTCCTCCATCTCCACTGTGGATGTCGGGGGAGCACCAAGATGTAGTGACAGGGTTAGGAAGGTTAAGAAGATAAAGTTTCACCGCATGGGCACAGGTGTTAATCACTTGTGCATAATATTCACTATTGTAAATGAACTCCTAAGAATTATCTTTGGCTGCTTATTAGTTTGTGTCATTCAAATATGAAACCTTGGCCCCTGTACAAGATAAAGGCAGGTGTCTCAGTCCAGGGCCTCTTCCCTGTGCTGTGTATAACCTTCAGAGCAAAGTGATGGTCTGGCTTCGCACTCATTGGACACATTACTGACGCCTGTAACTCGATGGTGCATGTCATTGCTGCCAGAATGCCGTGGGTAGGTGTCACAGAGTTCCGTCATTCTCTCTGTGTGCTCTCAGCACCTTTGAGGTGGGGCTGGCCCCCAATCTCTTCAGTATCTGTGTCTGGTGACAGTGTGCTCCTGAGGGAGGCAGGTGCTGAAAGCTGCAGAAAGATCAGGTGCACTTGAAGTTTTGGGGCTGCGTCTCCATGATACGTCCTTGATCACAGAGCGCAAGCAAGTTGCCCTCAGCCAGATAGGTGTCAGGCATTCACAGAGGCAATGTGAAGATCTATGGAATGTCCTCACTGCATGCTCTCATTACCCTCCTGAAATCTTGTGACTATCAGGGCCTCCGCTGCGTCCCCATGACATGAGCCTGAGCACTGAGGGTATGCGTGCTGCCATCACCCACACAGGGGTCAAACATTCACAGGTGCAAGATGAGGATGTCAGGACTGTCCTCACTGCATCCCGTCACCATCCTCCATGAATCTTGTGGATATTAGGGCCTCACCAGTGCGCCTGACTCATCTGGTCAGCGCGATGGCCTCATCGCTGGAATCCTTCCTTTCACAGACCTCATCACGCTCATCCCTTCGACACCCTCCTTATCATTGCAGTGCCAGGTAGTGCAGTGTGTAGTAAGCTACGATGATGCGTGACACCCTCAGTGAACTGTATTGCAGTGCTCCACCAGACTGTCGAGGCACCGGAACCTCATTTTTAATATGCCTATTATTTGCTCCACCAAAGCCCAGATGGTGGCATAAGCCTCACTGTACCGCTGCTCCTCTGCAGTCTGAGGCCGCTGCACGGGTGTCATCAGCCACGTCCTCTGTGGGTAGCCCTTGTCCCCAAGGAGCCAACCCTGCAGCCTCTGTGGACCCTGGAAGATGTCAGGGGTCTGAGACCTGCTAAGGATGAGCATGGACTCCCCCTGGGGATCGTGCGTAGACCTGTAGGATGCATTTGTGGTGGTCACACACCAGCTGAGCATTCAGCAAGTGGAAACCCTTGCAGTTGGCTTAGTTCATTGCTTGTTGCCATGGAGATCTAAGTGCCACGTGAGTATAGTCGATGGCACCCTGCACCTGTGGAAAACCAAAGATTGCCACAAATCCCAGCGCTCTTGCTTCCTGGCTTGCTTGATCCCAGTCGAAAGGCACAAAACTCTGTGCTTTTGTGGAGATGGTGTCTGTGACCTCCTGTATGCATTTGTGTGTGGAGGCTTGCGAGATCCCACACAGGTCACCTGTGGAGCCCTGGAAGGAGCCACTGAAGTAACAATTGAGCACCACAGTCACTTTCACAGCCACTGGCAGTGGATACCCTTCCTGCCTCCGTGGTGCCAAATCCTACAGCAGTTGGCATATGTAACGGACCAGCTCCCTAGACATACACAGTCTTCGGTGACACTGGGTCTCAGTCATCTGCAGGATTAACAAGCGCCATCTATAGACCCTCGGTCTAGCAAGGCCCCTACAAGCAACGGTTCACTGTGGATCTTCAGCTGCATGTGCAGCAGGCCCTGCCACCCTTTCAACTTGAGGGTGGTGCTCCTCCCATTGGTGAGACGGGTGCCTCCGTTGCACTCTTTTCCTTCCTCTCTGCTCTCTGTAAGCCATGGGCCATACCGCTAGATCACCAGGCTCATTGATCCTGATGTTCTCCTCCTGCAGGATCAGAGAGAGACGTGTGGGTTAGCATCTATGTCCTAAGAACCTCCCTCGGTTAAGTCTGAAGGCTCCTTCACACATGCCAGAGAGTGCTGGTCACCATTTGGATGGCCAGTGTGTAGTGCACTTCATGGCTATCTGAAAACCCACCCACATCCATCCCACCCTACTTGACCGATTGGCAGTAGCTTTGCCCACTGGACTGCATGCTGTGCTCTCAGCACAGGTGCAGGCATTCTCCTAAGCTGCACTGCAAGGCTGCGCTGTTAGATTGAACTATGAGGAATACTGGTCCAAACCTTAATAAAGACATTGCAAGGGGAAGTGAGTGCCTCTACCCATTGACTGTGTCATGGCCACCTTTCGCAAGAGGATTCTACAACATGCCCAGTTAGCCAATTATTCTGTAGCCCCTAAAACGCACATTAATTTTCAGTCTGCGCCTGAGGAGTGAAAAGTTCTGGAGCATTTGGTGGTACATTTATGCTTTTGCGTCACTTGAGTGGGCAGTAAAAGCTTCAGAGGCCCGACTCCAAGCACGTCAATGGAGCTGCAGCTGAATAGTCTCAGCTGCAGAAGAATGCTCACTTTTAACAAGATTTTCCAAGTGTGTGGTCACTTCCCTCACCCCCATCCTCCTCTCCCAAACCTCACCACACCCAGCAGATGGTTGTGTACTTCCTTCAGTCTGTGTGGCATTGCGCACCACCACCGCGCACCCCCCATTCCCCATCCACACTGGTGCCCTTGCCCCGGCATCACACTGAAAACCAGCCGGGAAAAAGTGACATGCCTGTGTCCTCCCCTCCAAATGCGTGGCATCTCTTCCTTGATGCCCTATGGGCGATCCTCGTAAGTGCTGCGCATGATTGTATGTACTCAGTGGTTCAAGAAGGCAGCTCACCACCACTTTCTCAAGGGCAACTGAGGATGGGCATTAAATGCTGGCCCAGCCAGCGAAGCCCACATCCCATGAATGAATAATAATAAAAAACCTCAGAGTTCCCCTCAAAGTTCAGCTTTTAAAGGCAGTCGTAAATCACACTGTTCTGAAGTCATGCCGAAGTGAGAGGTAAATTTGATGTGGGGGCATGATTCTGGTGTGCAGCCACAATGATAAGATGCAAACGTATTGAAATTAAGTTCCCGAGGTTGGACGGCAGGAAACATGACCTGCCTTTGATGGGCAGAGTGGACAGTCGCAAACTGGTTGACAATGACATAATACCGATGTTTGGCCTTCTCACCATATTGTCCGCTCATGGCCACCATGACGCCTGCCGCCAACGGGAGCGGAAAATTCTGGTCTCTATTTCCTTGAATTATGCCTGCTATAATTTTAGCACCAATCATTAAAAAAAAAATTTCCTACTACCAATCTAGCTCCATGACAAAATCCTTACAGGAACATAGTACTTAGGAGCAGGAATATGCCATGCGGCCCTTCAAGCCTGCTCCACCATTCAATAAGACAATGGCTGATCTGGTTGTGGTCTCATCTCCACTTTCCTGTCTGCATCCCATAAGACTTGATTCTCTTGTCTAACGAAAATCTATCTACCCTATTTAGGATTTAAGTTTCGTAGCAACAGTATAACTGCTCCTCCCTTGAGTCTAAGGCCTGAATATTTGTGGGGATGCAGAGGGTCTCCAGTTCAGCCAAAATGCTCCTGAATCCCAAATCCAGAAGTCCTTCCCACAAATCTGGCGCCCACCATTTTTGCCAGCAGGGGAACTGGGGTGGGTTGTAGTTTGCACATACGTGGTCCAGAGTAGCAGCTGCATGTGTAAAGACACAGGTTCCTTCAGTCAGATGCAATTTTTGTCACACAAGTTTCTGAAATAAGACTTGTGGGTTTTACACTTTTCATGAGAAGGCCTAAACTCACCAGAGTCCTTTCGAGAGGTAGGGTACCCTTTTGGAGAGGCCCAGGGACCACTTTGGGAGAAGTCAAGTGCCCTTTGGGCGAAGTCATGTGCCCTTTGGGATTGTTAAAAGTAGGCATAAATGTACATAAAAATTGGATAAACTTATTGGAACTGTCAAGTTGTCAAGGCATTTAAATCTCCTGCCCTTTAATTTAAAAAAAAACAGTCTGCAGTTTAAAGAAATCAGTGTCTGCTATTTCGCTCCATCTATTAATATAAACTTGAGGGTTTTCACTATGGAATTTGTGCTGTATGACTGATTTCACAATATAGCATTATCACAGTGGGTGCCTGTCAGTTCACAGTTTGATTGACAGCTCCAAGTGCTTATAAAGTCTTTAATGTGGGGCTATGAATATAAATGCTTGTTTTTTTTACATAGGATTAAGTACTTGAATGAAATGTTTTTATAAGGGATTAAGTAGATGAAGGAATTTAATGTAGGGCAGGATTTTCCAGACTTGCAAGCAGCAGGAAACATGGTGGACAGGGGCACTCAGTTTGGCTCAATGCAAAATATCTGTTTCCCGATGACAGGATAAACTGTTTGAATTTAGTTTTTCTGGCTTTTAAGGCAGATTAAAGGTGGGTTGAGCTTCCCAATGAACAATGTCGGGAGCCTAATTTGCATCCATTAACATCTGATGCATGGTCATTAAAAGGCTACCTTGCTGGAATTAATTCCACCCTCCAAATTAAGTTCCCTGACAGTGAGAATTTAGAATCTTCATGTTTATGTTTGTATATGCATGGTGTGCGCCTGGTGAGCTTAATCTCTTCCACAACTTTGAGGTCAGTAGAAGCCGCTTTTGCCTTCATGGGGACTGCGCATAACTTCACTCACATCGAGTGCCGGTAGCTAAAGCTGTGCCAAGGCTGGACTTTGGATGCAGGCTAAGCAGAGAAGGAGGAGGATGTGTCTTAGAGGGCAAGGTCAGTGATGTCAATGGTGGGGTCCTCAGGGTAGTGGTGATAGGAGGGAACAGTCACAATCAGAGGGGGGAGTGTGATATGGTAGGATGGCAGGTCCAGGGTGGGAGTGGTAAGTGAAGGTCTCATGGTTGGGGGAGATTATAGAGGGGTCAAAGTCAGGGTGGGTATGGGGACGGTAATGGGAGCCAGCTCTGAGGGGAGGGAAGGCATGTTTAGGTGGATCATAATAGGGTCTAGGGCAATGGGGGTAGATTTAGGTGTGACAGAGGGGAGAGGATTGGTGATATTGGGTCAGGGGTGGGAAGTTGGTGGCTAATCCCCCCCAGAATGAAAATTAGAACTTCTGGGGCACTTTCTCCCAAGTTGGGTTTGTGGAGTCGGGACTTCCCCCAATCTGCGCTCCCAACATGAGAGCAAAAATCGAAGCCTAAGTTTGTGTGGTGACATGCCCATTGGAGTTAGACTGTCGAAGCTCTAGAGGGTAGAGATTGCCAGCATCTTCTTTGTCTATAGAATCAATGATGATATATTTTTTATAGTTCATCTGACAGATTTTCTAAAAAAAATTTCATTCAAATCTAGTGAATCTTCATTTTTAGCAAAATGAATAGCTTTCAAATCGTATGTTGTATCAAATAATCGTCCCTGTCATTTTATCACAATTAACCAAATCCATCAGCTTATCCACCCTCCCTATGCTAGCCCCATCCCATGCCATTCCATCAAAAACTGAATATTATTATTTAGATTAATTTATTAGATATTTTTTAAAATGTAGCTTATAGTTTTTAATCTTTTAACTAATTACATCTTCTAGTTTAAGTTATAGGTAGATTAAATTTAATATTTAACTGCAACATGAACCATTACAACATTGCAAGCAAAGAAGCAGCACCTCCTTTCCCCTTAGCACTTCATTCCCAATCTTTACAGTCTAATTGTGATTTACTCCATTCTGTAACCACTTTGCACGTCAGCTTATACAGTTTACTTTTATTGCCTTTTTTGAGCAACACTTAAGTTCCAACTGTTGTTCACAGCAATTAGTATCTATTCAGGCAATCACTTACAACTGCTGCTAATTGCGGTTAATTGCCACTGACAGCCAGTGTCTTTTAGAGTTTTAAAGTTGTGAGTTAAGTAAAAAAAAAATGAAACTAAGGCCCAGATTTTCATCCCTGGGTCGGGGTTGCCAATTTGGGATATTTCCCAACCTAACCTGTCCGCCTGCAGGTCAGAATTTTGGTGGGGCGGGTTGGGGGGACTGGTGGTGGGGTGGGGGGAAGGGGAGAGGGGGCGGGGTGGCAGGGTGGGAGAGGGTGGGGATGGTGGGCTGAAACAGGAGTCGGGTAGGCACCCCCGGAATGAATGCCTAAGCTGCCGGGTGAGGAGGTGGGCTGGGTATAAGGCCTGCCTCTGTGCCCTGGCACTGTGTTTAAGCAAATAAAAGATAATAATAAAACCAAAAACATTCCTCCAGTCCTCACAACCTCACACACTCCCCATACCCCATCCAGGCTAACCAATGCCAACCCATGTCCCCCCACCCAACCCCATGGTCTCCATGGCCCCCATGTCAACTTAGTGCCCCTGTTTCCACCCCCATGGCCCCCATATCCCCTATGCAAATTTAGCACCCCTCTTCCCACCCCCATGGGCCTATATTCCCAATGCCAACTTAGTGCCCCCATTTCCCCCATGCACCTATCTCAACTTACTGCTCCTCTACACACCCACATTTCCCCATGCCCCCTATGCCAACTTAGTGCCAACTCAGGACAACTCGTACCTACCACCATTACCCACTCCTTGCCAACTCACCTAGTTTTTTGACAGCTTTGACACTTCCTACACAGCTTTGACATGCTTGACACTTCCTGGATAGCTTTGGCAGGTTTGACAGCTTTGACACTTCCTGGATAGCTTTGACAGGTTTAACAGTTTTGACACTTGCTGAAGAGCATTAACAGGTTTGACAGCTGGACAGTTCCTTGACAGCTGAACAGTTTTTTGACAGCTGAACAGTTCCTTGATAGCTAGGCAGTTCCTAGACAGCTGAACAGGCCCTTAGTAGCTGGACAACTCTTCAACATTTCCCTGACATCTGGACAATTCCTTGACAGCTGGACAACTCTTTAACAGCTATTTGACAGTTGGACAGTTCCTTGACAGTTGGGCAGTTCCCAGGCAGATGGACAGCTCTTTAACAGTTCCCTGACAACTGGTAAATTCCTTGAGCTGGTCAGCTCTTTGACAGCTTGACAGTTCCAATGATTTTGTTCATAAAAAGTGCCTAACTATGTTCACTTTTAACAATCCCAAAGGGTGCCTTATCTCTCCCAAAGGTGTCCTCGGACCCTATCCAAAGGGGTACCTTACTTCTCCTGGTGATCCAAAACACCCACCAAGTTTAGATTCCTCTTACCTGTTCTATTCCGCACACTCTGGATTCCACACTCAAGTTCTCCCAAAATCCCACTTCAGTAGAGGTAGCTGGTAATTTAAATGGCCAACTGCCTCCACGAATTGTACATGCGTGAACCCTGGCCCAACTTCAGCCCCGCCCCCATGAAGATGGGAAATGCTGGGTCTGCGGGCTCTCTGTCGTGGCAAAAATCTGGGCCTAAGTTTCAGAATGACAATACTCACCCACTACTGCTTACCAGCGAGCTCCACTTGTACCAAATTCCCAACTTTTACACTCTGTTTATGATGTATTCTGCTTACAACTGCTCCCTGAAGCCACTCTATAATTGAAACAAATCAGTTGCCAAGACCAGGTCTCCATATTCAAAGACACTTAACTTGAACTGAAATGAGGCACAGATAACAATGATTGCTTTCTCCTGTGACATAATCTAAATACTCCACCTTACAAAGGAATGCGGTCTGCAAAACATTGTGTTGTGGAATAGGATATAGGTTTACCTCCATGTTTCCCATGGCGAGCTTTCATCTCAGATACGTTGTCCTCAGGCAAAGAGAATTTATGAACTAAACCTCACATTTCTGTCAGCTAAGATTCATATTACCAGAACCATTCAACTAAGTTACTGTTGTAATGTCATCAAAAAAGTTGATACAAATGATGGAAGCCATGAAGTTCATCTTTGTTTACCCAGTCAGAAAGTTAAAGATTTTTGCCACCATTTCAAGTGTGAATCATTCTTTGCAATCCATGATCAAATGTGTTCAAGGCTTTGTAAACCTAACTACTGGATTGCAACATTTTACAACCCCATTGGGCCAAATCTTCCAGTCTCTGGGTCATCAGAGACCGGACATATGACTGAAATGCATGCTGGGACCCTGTAGAAGTCCTGACACACGGACCTACATGGGAATTGCCCGAAAAGTTTAAACTTTCAATGGGCAATTTACCTGCTGCCTGGGATTCTGCGCCAATGTCCCTGCCTCTGAGCTAGAGTCAGAGACTTGGGGGAGATCCACAGAATTTACCTGGATAGTAACCCAGGAATGTTAGGCAGAATAAAACCTAGTCTAACACCTGGGTAACTGCACAACCGATTCCAGCTCAATCAACTCCTGCTGAAACCCCAACTATTCCCTGATCCCCGGCTACCTCCTGACACCCCACCCCCCGCCCCGCCACTCCCCCCGACCAACTGCTCTCCCCGACTGCCCCTCAACCCCTTGAATACCACTTTGACCACCTGACAACCCCCCAACACCCCCCACCACCCAACGCAACCTTACTACCCCCAATCTGACCCAACACTCCGGACCACCTGATTATGCCCCATGACCCCACCCAACTACCCTCAGACTTGACCCGACTATACCCCTGGCCAGACCTTACTGAAACATCAAACTTAATAACCCTCCCAACCACTCAACTATCAACTACCCTCCTGACACTACTTGACTATACCCCTGACCCGACTACCCACTAACTCATCTACCCACTGTTTACCCGCCTCACCCACTTACCCATGTTACTCACCCATTCATTCACCCACCCATGCACTCATCCATTCACTAACATTCAAAGACTGGACATTTAAACGGTAGCTAGCACTGTAAAAAGGGGCCCTTATCATGACTTCCCCTGACTACTCCACACCAATCAGATTCCCTGAGGGATGCCGCGCTGCGCATTTCTGTGAAAGCGGGGATCGGAACACCCTGGAAGAAAAGTGCAGCAGGGTCAAGTCAGGGGAATTTACAAACCCAGCGCCAAACCACTTGCGAAAGAAAAAAATGATCAAATTGGATCTTAGAACTCTGGTAGAATAATGAAATTGAAGAATAAGATTGCAGAACCTAATTTCTGCCACTGCATGTCACTGTTACGCTTTGTAATTATGTTGCAGAGTATTTACAATGTGTGTTGACGTCTAGGCCTAGAATGTCCTGCATATTTGAGCCTGGAGATGCCTGTAACTGGGGCACAAATCAATACACAGACTAAGAGACCAGGGATTTTGGGTGTAAATAACTTCTGCACATTATTACAATGTTCCCAAATCTCCTTGCTCTTTTACATTTATCAATCCATCCACACACAAAACCAACTCCGCTCCAACTTTCAAATCTGAGTGTCGTGCAAATGTGCAAGTTTGGAGGTTGTGTACAAATTGTGATCGGATTTCAGGTGCTCAGGTAGCTTAGCCACCTGAAGAAGGCTCAAAATCAGCGGACCCATGAGGCACTGAAGGCAGTATCATCCTTTCTCATACTAGCCAGCCAAATTAGCATTCAATTTTGAAAATAAAAAGTTAAAAGATCACTTTTGCTGCCTCAACCCCTGCTTTATATTACCATTGAGAAGGAGGAACAAGAGAGAGGACCAGAGGCTGGAGGCCTGAAGACAGCACCACATTTGAAGGTAACCTGACCCAGAGATATATAGACATCAAATCATCACCCAGAAGGAAAAACCAGTAAAACTTGGAAATGGTTGGTACTGGTCTGAACTGGAGTTTGGACCAGTTCCAGTCATTTCCCAAATTTAACTGCTTTTCCTTCTGGGCAAGTTCTAGATGTCAAAGGGGTTGGCTGTTTAATGGCTGTAATTTACAAAGGATGCCATCAGCTAACTGTATGACTTGTTTAGGCCATTTTGGGTCACGATTAGTGCAAGATTAGTCAAGGGGCTGCAGTATTGATCTGCAATCTTGGTCATTAGCCTGGTGGGTGGAACAATGCTAGCTGCTAGATCCTGCAAGACCTCAACATTAAAATGGAAGCCACAACCCATCTTGTCCTCCAGTCCTAAAGCCTGAAGGTCAATACTCTGAAAGTGGAAGCCCTGACTGATTTCTCACTGTCACCTACTGGGCAACCTGTTGCATGTCCCAATGCTCTAACACCGCCTATGTAACATTGGCAATGGGCATTCCCTAGCCTCGGAGACCATACCAGTGAGAAGCTCGTCCAATAAAGGAAAGCATTCCAAATGCTTTCTTTACCATCTTATCCACCTGCCCTGCCACCTTCAGGGGCCTGTGGACATACACTCCAAGGTCTCTCACTTCCTCAACCTCTCTCAATATCCTCCCATTTATTGAGTATTCCATAACTTTGTTTGCCCTCCCCAAATGCATTACCTCACACTTCTCTGGACTGAATTCTATTTTCCACTTTTCTGCCCACTCAACCAAACCATTGATATCATTCTGGACACAACAGCTATCCTCTTCACTATTAACTACACAGCCAATGTTTGTGTCATCTGCACATTTCCCAATCGTACCTCCCACTTTTATGTCCAAATCATTAATATATACAACAAACAGCCAGGGCTCCAACACTGAGCCCTGTGGAACACCACTGGAAACCGTTATCCATTCGCAAAAACATCCATCGATCATTACCCTTTGTTTCCTGTCGCTGAGCCAATTTTGGATCCAACTTGGCACCTTCCCCTGTATCCCATGGGATCTCACTTTTCCGACCAGTATGCCATGTGAGACCTTGTCAAATGCCTTACTAAAATCCATGTAGACAATATCCACTACATTACCTTCATCAATCCTCCTTGTTACTTGCTCAAAAAATTATGTTAGTAAGACTCGATCTTCCCCTAACAAAACCATGCTGACTGCTCCTGATCAACCTGTGCCTTTCAAAGTGACAGTTTACCCTGTCTCTCAGAATTTTCCCACCACTGAAGTCAGGCTGAAGTTGGTCTATAATTTTCTATCCCTTGCACCCGTTTTAAATAATGGTACAATATTTGCAGACCTTTAATCCTCTGGGACCTCACCTGTATCTAGTGAGGATTGGAAAATGATCCTCAGAGCATCGTTATTTCCTCCCTGGCTTCCATTAACAGCCTGGGATACAATCCATCCAGCCCTGGTGATTTATCCACTTTCAAGGATGCCAGTCCGTCCAGTATATCCTCTCTCATTAGGCTTATTGTATCTAAAATTTCACCCTCCTCTTTAACTAGAATGTCTGTATCATCCCTCTCCTTAGTGAAGACAAAGTATTCATTGAGAACCCTGCCCACATCTTCTGCATCAAATCACACGCTACTATGTACACCTCTGATAGGCCCTACCCTTTCCTTAGTTATTCTCTTGCGCTTAATGTACTATTAAAACATCTTTGAGTTTTCTTTGATTTTAACTGCCAATATTTTTTGTATCGTCTCTTTGCTTTCCTAATTTCCATTTTTACTTCACCCCTGTACTTTTTATATTCCTCTTGGCTTTCTACAGTATTACGTCTTTTGTGACCGTAATAAGCTTTTTCTGTTTTATCTTAGCCTGTATGTTTCTGGATAACCAGGCCACTCTAGATTTGGTAGCACCACCCTTTTTCTTTGTGGGGGCATGTCTACACTGTGCCTGTAGAATCTCGCTTTTGAATGCCTCCCACCGATTTGACACTGTTTACACTTCTAATAGCTGTATCCAGTCCACTCACGCCAGTTCACCTCTGAGCTTCGTAAAATTCGTCTTTCCACAATTTAGTACTTTCACTCCCCTTCTATCTTGGTCCTTTTCCATAGTGATGCTAAATCTGACTGTATTACATTCACTATCTCCAAAATGGTCCCCCATCCCCCACTGCTACTTCATCCACTTGCCCAGCTTCATTTCCTAAGACAAAATCATGCTCTTCTGGTGCTCCCTAAGCAAGTGCCTTGTCAGGCATGAATTTCAAATCACATCCCACTGGCTCACCAATCTGTGACTGCCTGCTAGCTGGTCTTCCTAAAGAAGTGGCAGCAACCTGCACCTTTTGCCGAAAATTATCTTCTGATACGGGCTGGAAATGTTCGCTCACCCTGGTGGAATGCAACTGCACTGGGATCTAGCTAACAAGGGATGAGTGATTGACTCTGCTTGAGGGTGGCCTGAAAGTTGGTTGGGCAGGGGGTGGGGGGAGGGGGGTGGGGGTGGGTGGTGGTGCGATATAAGGTTACTTTCCCAAGAATGAATGCAGGCGCAAGGCTATCGATCCATGATTTGACAGTACTATGGGCATGAGCTGCAGGCAAAACCAGAATCGTCTCCCTCAATCCCTTTTGGAAGCTGCACCATGTCCCTCTGCCTCGGCCACACCACCACCTCCCTTTCCTCTGCCTCATCCTCTGCCTTCTGAACAGTGGCTGCCTTCTGACATCTTGACTGAGCTACCAGAAGAAAATAACAGCAGCTTAGAATGTCTGCCATTGCCATTCCTGAGATGCCGTGGAGTTGAGAGTGGCAGCGGCTGGTGGCGAGGAAGCCTCTGTCAGAGAGAGTTAGGAAATGGACAGATACCCACTTGGCTCTGGACTCTCCCATTCCTCCCACCTCAGCCTCCACCACAGAAACAGGATTCCAAGTGCTCAGCAGCTCCATTACCTTGCCCTCAACATGATGATCAGTGTGGGATATTCAATCCTCTCCCCACTCTTTGCGCTTTGCTGTCCAATACTAAGTAAACATACCTTATGCAGATCAATTATCTTACTAACCTATAAAGATGTGAGAAGAAGGAAAACAGGAAATGCATAATTGAATATCTAGTACCTGTCCCAACTTGACATGCCATAAAATGTACTCGTATAACCTCTAGCATGTTGTACTGAACCATCATAACCATTACTCAAAGCTTATCCTGTCAGTTCTGTGAGGAGAGACAGAGGGCACTGAATGTTTATCGTGCAGAATAATATTCGGAAAATCCACACAGGACCTTTATAATTCAAACTGTTGGTGCCCAATAGAACTTAATACAGGAAATCCTTTTAATGTAGCCTAGCTTCATGAGACATATCCTATTAGCATCAGATAGGCTGAGCAGAGGAACAGGCAGTGTTATGTCTCTGCCTGCATTACACAAATTTGTAAAATCTCAAGTCTATTTTTTGTTTGGCACATATGGAATGAAATCAAAGAGATCAGAGAACTTTTGGATGAGGTCCCAAGCACTAAAAAAGTTTCACCAAATTTGAGGAGGTCACTTTGGTCCAAAACATGAGAATCTTGATGGGCTAGGGAAGAATGAAGCAAGAGGCTTTCTATAAGTTACAAGCTAGTATAATTATGCCTTGTACCCTACAGTCACTGACATACAGGCATGCATTTGTCTTCAAAAGTGTCACACTTAGTGTATTACAATGCGAGGAGGCATTTGTTTGAGGTAATATTTTGGCATATGTTTGTCTTCAATTTCATAGGCCTGGAAGAACAGAGTGATAGAACTGTTAGAGTTCCTGAACAGACAAGCGTCTCATAGCACCTTGCTTCAATCTCAGCTCCTCAGTCAAAATCTAAAGACGACGACAATCACCATTGAAAATCTAAATAATGAGCTTGAGAAAGTAGCAATATAAGTTACAGTGGAGGCAATTTTAATCGAACCTGCCCATCAGGAAACAGAAAGGATCGGGTACAATATTGATTTTCACACTGGGCGGGATTCACCTTTTATTGAAACAATGGATGATAACATTGAACGAGGTGCGATACCAGCATTGCACCTGATTCCATCAGTTTCTCTACATACAGGTTAGGTAAAAATGTCTGCACAGTATCTGTGAGGAGCAGGCAGTGATAGTTGGAGCTGAAGAGCAGGCACCTGCTTCTTTGGGATTTGGGGAGGTTTTATGTCTTGGATAAATGTGTTCGTGGGACAACCGAACTCTAACTGCACGCCATCCTACGTTCTCATCAATTGCTGCTTGCAATCAATAACAGGGAGAGACTGATCTAAGAATGAACAGTGATGGTTTATTGAGACATAGGGCAAAGCACCAGATCATACGTGCTCCAGAACTAGACTGACAGCTCCCAGGTGCTCGCACTGTACAGTGATTCGTCAGTGCTGTCACATGATCAGTGCACTTGCATTCTCTTAAAGGGACAGGATATCTCACTTTACCACATCGCTCCCCCTTTACTTAAAAGTACAGCTAACAAACTTAAACCACATTAACTATTTACACAATAACTATTTACAGGTCAAGTGTCTCAGGAGGCTTTCTCGGACGTGCTGAGCACCTCGGCTGGTTTTTCTGAGACCTCCTCTCTAGGTGACAGTTGTCCACTAGGTTCCTCAGATGGCAGGTTTGTCTCCCTGACCCCCTCGGGTCCCACAGGCCCCACCGGTACTTCCGAAATGTGTGACCTGCCCTCTACATGCGGTACAAACTCAAGTATAGATGAAGACTGCATTTCTTCTTGTGGAACTAGTGTCCTTTTGCGGAGATGACCCATGTGTCATCTAATTATTTGGCTGTTTACTGATACATTATAAGGCAGGGGTCCAGTTACTGCACTCACCTTGTCTAACAACCAATTGGGCCCATCTCCAAAGTTCTTCGCGCGGGCCACATCTCCCACCATGAAAGTTCTTTCGCGACCATGACCATCGTGCCTGGCCTTCTGCACCTCTTGGCTTTTCTCCACCCTCCCCTCTAAATTCAGCCAGATAAGGGTCAGGCAGGTGTGGAGACATCTCTTCATTAGTAATTCTGCAGGGGCAATGCCAGTCGTTATGTGTGGTGTGGTCCGGTATGTGAACAAGAACCGGGACAATCTCGTGCCAATGGAATCCCCTTCAATCTTTTTCATCCTGGATTTAAAGGTTTGGACTGCCCGCTCAGCCATGCTGTTCAATGCTGGGTAATAGGCTGAGGTTTTGATACGGGTAATGCCATTAACGGTTGTGAATCTGTGGAACTCCCCGCTGGTAGAAATAGTACTGTTGTTGGACACAACAACCTCTGGCAGCCCATGTACTGCAAAACTCTACTGTAAACGGTCTATAGTGGCAGCCAACGTGGGCGAACGGACTTCACAGACATCCATCCATTTGGGATGGGAGTCATTCAGTAAAAGGAACATTGTGCCCAGGAAGGGTCCCATGTAATTGACGTGGAGACGCACCCATGGCAGCCCCAGCTATTCCCATGGGTGCAATGGAGCCAAGGGGGGAAGCTTTTGCACCTGCTGGCATTGAGGACAGCTTTTGACCAGGGTTTCTATATCCAAGTCCATGCCTGGCCACCACAAATAGCTGTGTGCGAGCATCTTCATTCTGCTAATGCCCAAGTGAGTGCTATGTAGCTTGGCTAATAACGGCCTTTGCCCCCTCAGGGGCATGATAATCCTTGCTCCCCAAAGTAATATGTCACCCTGGCAGGAGAGTTCATATTTACGATCAGAATAGGGCTTCATCTTCTCGGATTTAGATCCACCTGATCAACCATTGAAGACCTGCTCCCGGACGTTAGACAATAGTGGGTCCCAGCTTGTCCACTCATGGATTTGTCTGGTCTGAACCGGGGAGGGATCCAGAAAATTTAGCACTAAGGCCAGTTCCTGGGGAATTGGAGCCTTCCTGTTATTAGCTGGCAGGGGAGGACGGCTTAGTGCGTTGGCATGTGCGATTTGAGTTCCAGAACAGTGAACAAAAGAGTATTCATAGGCAGCTAATATTAGTGCCCATCTCTGGATGCGAGCCAATGCAATAGATGGTATCGCTTTATCTTCTCCAAATAATCCGAGCAGGGGCTTGTGGTCAGTTATAATATGGAAATGGTGACCGTGGAGATATTGATGCAACTTCCGGACGCCCTCCTTTTCGTAGAGTTAGAGAGGTCTACAGCATAGAAAAGGGCCCCTTGGCCCATCGAGTCTGCGCCGGTCAAACAAGTACCTAACTATTCTAATCCCACTTTCCAGCACTAGGCCCATAGCCTTGTATGCCATGGCCTCATAAGTGCACATCCAGATACTTCTTTATTGTTATGAGGGTTTCTGCCTCTACCACCCTTTCAGGCAGTGAGTTCCAGATTCCCACCTCCCTCTGGGTGAAAAAATTCTTCCTCACATCCCCTCTAAACACCCTGCCCCTTATCTTAAATCTATGCCCCCTGGTTATTGATCCCTCCACCAAGGGGAAAAGTTCCTTCCTGCCTACCCTATCTATGCACCTCGTAATTTTATACACCTCAATCATGTTCCCCCTCAATCTCCTCTGCTCCAGGGAAAATAATCCTTGTCTATCCAATCCCTCCTCATAACCAAAACTCTCCAGCCCAGGCACCATCCAGGTAAATCTCCTCTGTACTCTCTCTAGTGCAATCACATCCTTCCTATAATGCGGATTCCAGAACTGCACACAATACTCTAGCTGTGGCCTAACCAGCATTTTATACAGTTCCAGCATAACCTCCCTGCTCTTTTATTCTATGCCTCGGCTAATAAAGGCAAGTATCAATCTGGGAATATCATCACTCTGCGAACTAAGTTGTGTGAGATGTATAACCAATGGGTCATTCGCAGCCATCCGCCATACAATGTGAAAGGACAGCCTCTATTCCATAAGGGACACGTCACATGTTAAAACTAATTCCTTCTTGGTGTCAAAGTAGACCAACAAGGCTGACGATCTTTATAATCGCTTCACTTTCAGGAAGGCATCCTGGTGCGGGGCTTGCCAACTCCATTTCTGGCACTCCTTAAGCAGGCCGTACAATGGGGTCAGCACAGTCAAGAGGTTTGGGAGGAATTGGCCGTGGTAGTTTACCATGCCTAAGAAGGCCTTAAGCTCTGTGGTATTTCTTGGGGCAGGTGCCTCGCGAATGGCCTGGACTTTTTCTTCCACAGGATACGAGCCCTACACAACAACCTTGTGGCCCAAGTGAACTACCTCCTCAGCTTTGCCTCATAGAGCATAAAGAACTGGTTTGGCTCTTGTAAATCTGGGTTTTGTGTTTGGGTCTACATAAATCCTGGTCTGTAGCCCTCGATTCCTTCCTAACTCATCGCTGAAAATGGAAGCATAGTTTTCAACAATTCCTGTAAGCCTTTTGTTGTAATTTGAAAAATTTCAGCCCATTTCAATTTAATTTTTTCGAGCCAGTTGCCGCCTATTAAGCTGGGGCCCTCTCCAGCTGACACTAACAATATGAGCTCCATATGTCGCCGAGACTTGATATAACCCTTTCAGTCTTATTTCCCGTGTATGTCCTCAGCTTTGTGTCTGAAACTTCTAACTGCAAAGGATGGGTACCTTTACTCTGATATCTAAATGTGTGCTCTCCAATGACGGACATTGACACTCCCGTATCAACTTCCATCTAATGGGTTGTCCATTAACTGTAATGACTACTTGGATTGGCTCGGTTCTACCCACTTTGAGGTCATATAACAAATGGATGTCTGATTCCGTTTCTTCTAGCCCTTTCATGAGGCATATTTCATGATTTTTCCTTCTGACTTTATAGTGTTTTAGTCTTTCTCTGCAGTGCCGCCTTATGTCCCCATAGTGGTGGCAGAAAAAGCACTCGGCTTGTTTGAGTTGTTGTTCACTCACTGGAGGCCTGGATGTATTTCTCTCATTCATTTTGTGGGTTTCCACTGAAGTATCGTTGTTTTTCGATGGTCTGGAGCTAGAGAGCATTTCCCGCCTGTTTGTGGAGTCCAAAGTTTTCGCACCTATTGTTGCCGGATTGTCCTGCTCGACCAGATGGACGGCGCCATTTTGTGTATCTTTTGTAACTTCGGAATTTCTAACAGCACTCTCCATCGCAGTAGCTAATTCTAATGCCTTATTGAAGCGTAGACTATGTTCAGCTAGCAAACGCCTTTGGATGGTATCATCTCCAATCCCACATATCAGCCGGTCTCTCAACATATCACTAACGAACGTTCCGGATTCGCAATGCTCAGTTAATGCCTTTAAAACAGCCATGTTGTCAGCAGTTATCTCCTCTGGAAGCCTGTTCCTTGAATTGAACTTGAAGTGCTGAATAGTAACGGAGGGCTTTGGTTTCATGTGGCTCTGTACAATTTTTATTAACTTGTCGAAAGTCTTCGAGTCTGGGACGCTAGGTGATGTAAGGCTGTGGATCAGCCCATACGTTTTGCTCCCGCATGAGGACAAAAGAATCGCCCTCTTCTTCCCTCCCGCGATGTCGTTAGTGGTAAAAAAAGACACTAGGCATTCAACATACTGAGACCAATCATCTGAAATGGGGTCGAATGGATCAGCACGCCCGAACTGCGGCATTGTGAACGACTGCAAGGGGGCTGCACTTCTGATAGGCTTTCTAGGTAATGATGAATTTAGGTATTTGGCTTACCATGGAGTTACGCTCTCTCTGGGGCCTCTTATAATTTTCTGCCCATAGCCATTTTTCATGTATTTACCAGTTTAAATGCATTGCTGCTTTAAGAGCAGTCACTTTTTTAAAACTCTGTCTGTGCAGCTGTCGGCTTTTCTCTGCTGGGTTTTGTGCTCTTTTCTAGTTTAGGCAGGATCCCCACAATCGCAATTCTATAGGGTTTTTTAAAATTTTAAACTGCAGCACTGCTTTCTGCTCTGATTGCTGGCTGTCGCCTATTTTATAAGTTAAGTACAGATGCTTTTTCCAATGATTTGCTCACCCATATTGAAATTTATTTTCTTCTGCTCTTTATTCTTGCTGCCACTTTTATGTCTTGTGTAAATGAGATCGTTGGCCAACCAAACTCTAACTGCGCGCCTTCCTATGTTCTCCTCGGTTGCCGCTTGCAATCGATAATGGGGAGAGACTGATGTAAGAATGAACAGTGATGGTTTATTGAGACATAAGGCAGAGCACCAAGTCATACATGCTCACTCAGAAACCCACAGAACTAGACTTACAGTTCCCAGTTGCCCACACTGTACAGTGACTCATCAGTGCTGTCACATGATCAATACGCTTGCATTCTCTTAAAGGAGTAAGGTGCCTCACTTCACCACAGGAGGTCAGACTGAGAATGAGCAGCATCTAAGATTTAATGCCATTCATTTTGCCTATAAAAGGATACTGCTATATGATCTGAATCATCAATTTGGGCCAATTGTGTCCATATAAGTTATCACACCTTCAGAAGGATATATTGCTGTTGAAGGGAGTGAAGTGTAAATTTGCTAGAATGATACCTGGACTCAAAGGATTAAATTACATGGAGAGATTAGACAAACTAGGGATGTTTTCCCTGGAATTTAGAAGGATAAACAGAATGATTTGATCAAAGTTTTCAAGATGTTATGGGGAACTGATAGGATAGATAGAGAGATATTGGGTGGAATCTTGTGAAGGTCCCAGGAGCAGGAAATGAGGCAGATGGAAGCGCTTAATTGAGCAGGAGGCAAAATGTCAGCTCCCCAGTGAAGGGAGGAAAGTTGATTCTGAATTTGCCGGTGAAATGAGGGTGGATGGTGTTTCCCGATGGCTAGTGGTGGGAAACTTTTGAATACGTTAACATGTTATCAAAACACAACTCTGCCAGTTAAGCTGTGCCTTTGGATTTAACTCTGCAGCAAATGTGAAATAGGTGCCTTCAAATTCACAAGAGGTTAAAGGTTGCACGCAGCAGGTGAGGTCGTCTTCCTGGTCAGTAGGAGTTACTTTTCTTTCATGGGAAGCTTTGTTGAACCTGGGAGAGGACATTGATGCATTGAGATCAGGTGGCAGCTGTGAAAGGGAAAAGCCAGCATGGCTGACTGAACGAAGGAGGTGGCAGCCCTACGAAGGCTTGTGGGGGAAAAGGATATCAACAGCAGAAATGGCTTATGGCACTTGCGCAGAACTCACAAAGCCCTGCAGAGGAGAGGAACGATGTCTCCCATGACTCAGCAAGGTCAACAATAGAGCAGACCATCGGAATGCTGAAGATGAGGCTCCGCTGTCTGGACTGCTCAGGTGGAGCGCCGCAGTGCTTGCCACAGAAAGTCTCCAGAATCATTATAGCCTGCTGCACCCTACACAGCCTTGCAGAGGCAGGGGGTGGGCGTGTTTGCATGCAGGGCGATGGAGGAGCTGGGTGCCTCCTCAGACGAGGAAGAAGGGGAAGAAGCTGATATTAATGATGGAGTGGATTGTGTGGCTACACCTGCAGATGCCAGGGCAATAGGGTGACATGCCAGACAGGTCCCTCATTGCATGCAGATACCAGCCAGAATGAGGCCCCTGCAAGGTCTCTTGATCTCCTCACGGAAAGTTGCTGTGTAAGTGCCAACAAATCCGGGGATTACAAGCTCCTCACAAACAGCCAGACTGATGCCGCTGGATGGCGAGGAGTGGATGACTGTCTGGGTGCCATTTAAATATGGCGCTGGGGCCTTCGACCCCATGAGGAACTGGGGTTGGCAAATTCCTGCCCGCCCCCATCGCGTGATTGGTGGAGGCCCTTCCTTCTTCATATCTAATTGGCTGGCCACCTTGTGATTGCATGTGGCCAGCTGATTTCGCCACTGCCCACTATTCCTGTTGATGGGGAGTCTGGAGCTAGGGGGCATAGTTAAAAAAATAAGAGCCAGACCATTCAGGAGGGAAGTTAGGAAACAACTTCTATGTGCAAAGAGAACTCTCTTCTACAAATGGCAATTGATGCTAGATCAATTATTAATTTTAATCTGAGATTGATAAATTTTTGTTAATCAGTCCATGAAAATTGCAAGGGTTCTGAAATCACCATCCACCAGTGCATCCACTGATATCAGGGTTGCTGTATGCAGGATTGTGACCTTTACCTTATCCACGCTCTTAAAAATACACATGATACAAATGTAGCCCATGCTGCACAGCAATTGGATAATACAATCACATGGTCAATCTGCTTACATTCTCTGAAAGGTGTATTGCACCTCAGATTACCACAACCCTCCCCCTTTACTCAAAGGCACAAAATACAATCTTTACAATATATCAACTATTTACATAAATAAACTATTTACAAACTCAGTCTCTCTAGAGGTTTCTTCAAATGTGTCGAATGTTATAGTTCTACGACTTCGGATGGCTTATCTGAGGCCTCCCTCTCAGGAATCATCTGTACACTAGGTTTTCCAGTAGGAACCTGTAAGTTTGTTTTTTCGACTCTCTCAGGCTCAACAGATCCTACAGGTATTTCCAAATCAAGGGGAGTTCCTTTCACATGTGGTGTAGAATCCAACAGGAATGCTTTCACCCTCTTTCGCGTGCACTCCTGCTGCCCCTCCCCTCCTAGTTCAACTATATGAAGGTCAACTGTCAGGAAGATTCTCAAAATCAGAATGTTGGGCAAGGCTAAATTCAATATGGTATGATCAGCTTCCTGCTGTGTAAAAAAAAAATTTAGGGGCCTTGTTAGTAATTCCGCTTTTTCTTCCTACATATCTTCTTTTGATGTTTGATGGGTTTTCTTCTTGGCAACGCTGACTTTAATCTCGGCCTTCTTTTCAATTTCCCTATGGCCAGACTAGGCCCAATTTGAGTGAACTCAGTGGTTGAGTCTTCCAGCATTTCCTCATCTGTCAGCTCCTTTGAAAACTCAGGGGTCTCTATTTTTAAAGCTTCTTGGCTTCCACGTAGTTGATTCTTCAGCGCTTCCATTTCTTTTTTATATTTGTTAGTTATTTCTTGGAGAATTAAGCATTGTGTTTTCTCAGCTAATTTTTTGTTCATCTCGGCCAGAGGTATGGGGAGTTCTTTCTGTTCTTCCTTATACCTTTTTAGTGGCACAAATTGGGATCTGAAGGAATCTTGCAATATTCAGCAGATTTTCTTTTTCTTTTTGGAGGTTACTGACTTCAAATCGAACTCTGCCCTGAAGTGTCACCTCTACGAGCTCCTTTTGTTGAGTCTTTACATGCCGCTTTTTCCAAACAGTAACATTTCCTGTTTCTAATTGAGATCTCAATAGTCTCTCAAGATTAATCGCTCTTAACTTTCAGCCGAAACCCTCGGTGACAACATCTACTAATCAATCTCTTAGCATGTCGTTAATCGATGTCCCAAACTCACAATTCTCTGTCAATTGTTTTAAGGCTGCTACATAGCAAGCAACTGTCTCTCCAGGGGCACAACACCTCAAATTAAATTTAAAACGCTACTTTGTTACCGAGGGTTTCGGCTGAAAGCAGCTTATCACTAGATTCACCAACTCATCAAAGCTCTTGGAATCTGGGGCGTTGGGTGCCATTAGATTACGAATGAGGCTACATGTTTTACTGTCACACATCGATAAGAGGATCGCTCACTTCTTCTCCTCCCCAGATAAGTCGTTGGTTAAAAAGAAGTAAGGCGTTCAATGTACTGTGACCAGTCATCGGTGGTCTGATCAAACTTTTTGATATAGTCAAACTGTGGCATAATGGAGAGGGATAACTCCGATGACTATGATGAATGTTGTACTTACAATCACCTACAAGGTACGGCTGGTTTGCTTCTGTTTAACTCCTGCGGCTTTCCTTGTTGTCAACTGGTCGCGTTTTGCCTTGTCGCCAGTTGTTATGTTCCTTCTATCGGGTCGCTTGTTTAGTGAACACAGTTGCATGCCTATCGACCGATAAGTGAGTTGGTAATCAAGATGATGTAGATGAAGAGACCATTGTAAAATGAAGCACATGCTGTTTATTGACTTAAGTAATGGAGTATTAACACATGTGTACTTCTCAAACCAAAACCCATTCTAAAACTAATGATTAACATTGTAGCCCATGCTACGCAGCAATTGGGTAATACAATCACGTGGTCAATCTGCTCACATTCTCTTAAAGGTGTAATGCACCTCACAATACCACACCTTTAGTGCGAGGGGCTTGGAGTACAGGAATAAAGAAGTCTTGCTACAGTTGTACAGGGCTTTGGTGAGACCACATCTGGAATACGGTATGCAGTTTTGGTCTCCATATTTAAGGAAAGATATACTTGCATTTGAGGCGGCACTGTGAATGTTCACTAACTTGGTCCCCAAGATGAGGGTGTTGTCCTATGATGAGAGGCTGAGTATATTGGGTCTATATTCTCTGGAGTTTAGAAGAATCAGAGGTGATCTCATTGTAACAAACAAGATTCTTGAGGGGCTTAATAGGGCAGACACTGAGAGATTGTGTCCCCTGGTCGGGGAATCTAAAATATGGGAGCACACTCTCAAGATTAGGGGCCAATCATTTAGAACTGAGATGAGGAGAAATTATTTCATTCAAAGGGCTGTGAATTTGGGATTCTCTACCCCAGAGGGTTGCGGATGCTCCATTGTTGAATACATTTAAGGCTAGATGGACAGATTTTTGGTCTCTCGGGTAATCAAGGGATATGGGGAGTGGACAAGAAAGTAGAGTTGAAGCCCATGATTGTAGTGAATGGTGGAGCAGGCCTGATTGGCTATGTGGCCTATGCCTGCTGCTATTTGCTGTGTATGGAGGGTTTTGATAAAGTAAATAAGGAGAAACTGTTTCCAGGGGCAGAAAGAACAGAGCTAGAGGACACAGATTCAAGATAACTGACAAAAGAATCAGGGATGATATGAGATGAAGAATTTACATGGAAAGTTGTTATGCTCTGAAATGCACTGTCTGAAAGGATGATGGATTCAATCATAACTTTTGAAAGGGAATTGGATAAATACTTGAAGAGTAAACATTTTTTGGGAAAGGGCAAATAACAGGAGGTGTAGGGCTTATTGGATAGCCCTGTGAAAGAGCTGACATAGTGGACCAAATGTCATATAATTCAATGATTAGCCAATGCTGAAGAGGTTGGTCTCAATATACCAGGTCTATCCTTCTAGTCTGCTAATAAAAGAATGAAGAAAGGAACTTGCATTTAGCTAGAATCTTAACACATTCTCAGAACATCATAAAGCTGTTTTCAATCACTGAATTATATCTGAGGTGCAGGCATAGCTATGCAGGCAAAATGAAGGCAAAGCAATGGACAGCAAAATTCTACAAAAAGTAAATAATTGCTCAGTCTCTGATGTTTGTGCTTTTGACTGAGAGAGTGAGAAATGACAGACTTGACACAGGGGAGTTCTGTACTCTTCTTTGAATAATTCTATGAGAGAGAATTTTCCCGCTGTCGGGGGTGTTGTGCGGGGGCAGTTGTGGGCGGGCGCAGATCTGATCGGCGCCCTTGATTGGGTCCATGCCGCCATTTTACATGGGCAGGCCAATTAAGGCCCGCCCAGCGTGATGTGCACCCGGAAGCGCTGAGCGCTCCCTGTGCGGGCGGAGGGGTGGAGGGGCAGGGCCTCACCCCCATTCGCCGAGGTGAAGATTCAGCCCATGCTTTCTTTTATTCACACATGATTGGACCTTGGTTTAATCTTTCCTTTAAAAGTTAACATCTCCAAGCATGAGAGTGTTGTGTGATCTGCTTTCGGAAGACCTGTAAACAACATCAGCACTGCACTGAAGTGTAAGCCTAGATGATGTCTCAAGTCCTTAGTAAGGCTTTAACCCACAACCTCCTGAGTGAGAATTGTGAAAATGCTAATGAATGAGCCAGGCTGACATTGCCATCAGATATACCTAACATACGTGATTTCTTAAGATGAAAGCATCACTGGTGATTCCCAGGAAGCAAGCATTGACTTGCATAATAGTATTGGTGGTCAAAAACCTGCTGCAAATTGATAGCATAAAACCTCTTTTTGTTCATGTAGGTTATTGCACCATGGATATACAAACAGTGCCATAAATCACCCCTGTATTTAAAAAGGGTCAGCACTCCAGTGAAATCAGACAGTACCCAAAGCTGGTCAGTGAGAAAATCAGCAGACACTTTGATTGATGTATCCATGAACATTAATTGGTTGATATTACAGCTAATACTGTCCTGCACTAGCTTAGAAGGAGCAGAGAAATACCGATTGAGGGCTATCGCTACCCGGACAAATGTTGGAGGTTTGAAATTGTCTGTCAGTCTTTGTTTTGGAGGTAGCACAACTCTGTCATTGCCTCCCTGCTAAGCTGCAGTCTCTGGTGGTACTGTTCTTCAGTTATTACCAGGTATCTGTACCCAGTTCTATATAAGCAATGGCTGGTAAACTGGAAAACCCGGATAGCAGGCAAATGGATCTCTCTAACCAATCCTTGATGCTGCTCCATCTCCCTTAAGTCAAGTGCCAGGAGAGCACTGAAAGTATTCTCTATCGTAGTAAACATTCAGCCTCGAGAAACTTAGTGACAGTATTTCCCTTCAGAATTCTAACAAACAAGAAGCTGGCTCAATGTTAATGCCTTTCATATGGGGCATCCCCCATATATATTATTAATAATACCAGAATCAACCACAACAAGGTTAATGCACTGCCTAACCATAACAGGACATGAAAGGCTTATTATATACACAATAATTTCTGACAAGTTGGAAAGTGGGCAGTTTACCACACTCCCCATATTGCATAACACTATTACACATTTGTTACTGCTAGAAAGGTTTAGGCCTACAGTAATTCCTAGGTTATGCTTTTCAACATTCCTTTTCTTCCCTCTTTATCTGACATTGAGCATTTCATAACTTCCAGATGACGTCACCCTTCTGTCGTAAAACATAAAAATAAATCACACAAATCCAGTGACAATCATGCCTGCTTCAAACACATTATTCCAAGTAACACTTAACTAGTTTTATTGCCCTTAATATATGACTGAAATACACACATTTAAATAACTACATCAAATATACTATACAGGAATAATATTGTGTTATGAATAACCTAATCAAGTGTGATTAAGTGATTTGTAGCTGTAGTCTGCAGTCCTGGAACTACAGGCAAAAGGCTGATTAGTGTGTCTGCAGACAAAAACTTTCAGTCTTCTTGGTGAGGTTCACTACACTGAGGAATATTTTCTTAATATTTAGGAAAAAAAAACACACCCCCTGCCAAGATTTGGCACACTTCACATGGCATCAGTTGTCTTCAATGTGAAGTGTTTAAAATGCGATTTATAATTTTCACCAGTAAAGAGAAAGGTACTGTGTGTTATTTGGTGGTAACTGTAAGTGGAAATATAAAGTCCTCCAAGGAAAGGTTTATGTGGTTTCTCTGTAGTGCATTTGATGCTGTTTTTAAAAAAAAAAGAGCTGGGAAAAGACCCATATACAAAGACAGCTATCTCTCTCATTTACTTTTTGCTGAGATAAAGGTACCTAAACATTATTAGTATAAATATTATGTTATGTCTGGAATTAATATATAGGTTACTTCACAAATTCATGGGTGGTGGTGGCACATCGCCATGTACCATAGGGCACAGAACAGTCCTCCTTTTCTTCCCGTTTTCCATAAGCACGATGGGCTTTTCAGCTTTAACCAGATCTCAGTTATCAACATGAGGTGAAGTGAAGAATGTCTCCAGGGGCCTGTTCCTGGTGCTTTTTAAAAAGGTGGGGCCCACCCCACAGCAGTTCTTGGACTTGTTTTCATATTTTAAGGAAAATAGGCTTTCTGTAATCTATAACAAAAACTGAAAATACTGGAAATACTCAGTTGGCCAGGCAACACATGTGAACAGGATAGAAGAGTTAGCATTTGAGGTGGCTGTTCATCAACTCCTGTGATCAACAATGTCTATGATGGTGGCTATGGATTTTGTGGTTTAGTCTGCCATTTTTCTGTGATTGAAAATAACAATGCAAGGATATTTGCCCCAGAAAATAACTTTATTATGTTAATTGCTGTTCTGCAGAGCAACTCACCCAGAAACAGTGGAAATGTATGCGTATTCACTATGCTACTAAGCTGACACACACACTTCCCGCTTATTAATACACTTGGATTCTGTACTAATTCTGCAAGTATCCGTGTCTTTTTAGATTCATTTAGAACTGTTTGAGTATTTAAGCACAAAGCTAAGTGCTTTCAAATGGTCTTAACAGACCTATGCAACAACATGATGATAAAATCTAGGCCTGGAAATTGGACCCCATTAGAGACCCTTTTTCAGGTTTGAAAGTTAATATTCAAGTGAGTATTTACAGAAGAATCTTTACCCCACCATGATAACAAATCACAGCTGTGATATTCTATTCAAAGCTATCTAAATGTGGATATGGAGCAAAACAGCTGTGAAATAAGCTTTTCTCTAGTCACATGATAACATTCTAATGTGAATGCTTCTGTTCCAATAGCAGCAGTGAGTGTATATATGAGAGAGTGAGATAGAGAGAGAGAAAGTGAGAGATCTTTGTGGACTTCTATTGACACGAGGGCCGCCATTTTCTGGACCCACTGTGACCTGACCCACCGTGGGGGATGTGGCGGGCCAGCCAAAAGTCCATTAACTTTCAGCGGAACCGGAAGATCCTAGCAGCGGGTGGGGCTGGAAAATTCCAGCCCAAGTTATTCCAGTTGAAGCTACCTGACAATTTGAAAAAGTTTCCCAGGTATGCCCTATCCAGCAAAAACAAGAGAAATCTAACTTGGCTAATTAACACTCTGCCAGCCTCTTCCCAATCACCAGCAATGTAATAGAAGGAGTCATCAATCATTCTTCAAGCATCAGGTACTTATTACCTTTCGATTTAGAGTTAATACACTTAATTCTTTGACTCTCTGTTAGGTACTTTAGAAAGATATTGAGAGCTACAAATTAAACCAGTATTTTTTCTGCAATAGTCCAGGCGGTCATCCATGCAGTAGGAGGTTGACTGTAAAACACGAAAGGCTTTACTAGTCTTGGCACTAATGGTATGCATGTGTCAGTGCTACTTTGGTTTGACTTGGAACGGATATGCTACAAGTGGCTTTTGCTTGCATTCCTTCCATTAAAATGTGGGTCTCCACAATATACTTGAGCTCCCTTTCTCATTTCATAGAAGGGTGGTCACACACTTGGCCGTGTTCTTAAAGGTTTCATTCTAAGTACTCTCATTTTGCCTTACAGTGATTCTCTGTTAGTAATGTCTTCCAGGCAACAGCAAAAGCTGAAGTTTCTTTTAAATCACACCAACAAAAAAAATAGTCCTTTTTTATCAGGATGTCAGATATCTAGGTATTGTCAACTCCAGGTAAGCACATGAATCACCCAGGGATAAACTGATCTGCACATACAATTCCAACATAACCAACTGACGTCTAGACTGTCGAATGTAATTTGATTTTTGTGTAACATTTAAATTCAAAACCTCTATGTAGGCGTCAAATGTTCCCGAATTATCAGTTACCTAACACTGATTATGCTAGATGTCACCTGTTTATTGGGGAATTTTTGCCTCATCACCTGTATATTTGTGCAGCTGATTTTTTTCAGTGTTTTCAGGGGATGGAATTGCTGCAATGCAAATATCAACAAATGGCCTACCCCGGCAGTTTATAAAACTTTCTATCTAAGCACAGTTCCTGGGAAATTATCCCTACATTTATCAACATTTCACTCTTTTGTATTCTCATTAAATAAAAATGGATAAGAATATAAACTCTGATTTTCCGTTGAGGCCTCCATTTGGGAGTAGGGGATTGTTAATATGTCGACTGCTTCAATTTCTGGGGTCAGCCTAATTTACACAAAGTGTAGGTGAACTGCTAATATCAACAGCACCTCTTGTTAGAAGCTTGTTCACGAATGTGGGTATAACACGTGCTGACGGCAGTTTGGGAGAGGCATGGCATCTCCTGGCAGGATGGAGAATTAATAAATTAGAGAGGTGACTTTATTTAGCCATCCAGAAAATTCCCTGATTTCCTGACAGGACAACAATGGAGTGGCCCAGGTCTCTATTTGGATTTTGTCACACATGCCAATGGCCATCAACTTATTCAGTGTACTTAACTGAAGAAATTTAGCATGTTATGATTCCCTGAGAGACCGAAAACTTTAAAAACGAAACTGAAACCTTCAGTTATTAACTGAACGGACACAAGATTTCATGCTTTCAGACATTAACTGTAACAAACAGCAAAAGAACTATTGACTAAACATCATTTTTGTAAGCAACTTATACTTTAAACTACAGAACAGAACTTTTAATGCAACCAAAAATAACACACTATTAGGTATATGTTACACTTTTCTTTAAGTAGACATTCAATTCTCCAAGAATCAGGCTAAAATGATTCATAGCTTCTCAGGGTTCACTTCTGTTCTTTTTCTTTTTCAGCCTGGTAACTTCTAACCCTAGAACTGTCCTTCATGGTGAGTATATTACTGGAGATTCTCCCTCTAGTGCAAGCTAGATGAAGCTTCCAGCTTTGTTTCAACTCTTCAGAAATTTGGTCTTTTAATTCCAAGTGCAAGATTCCATCCACATTCTGGCATAGAGAATTTCAGCCTTTCACTGCTCTCCCTCTCCCAGATACTGGCATGACTAACTTGTCTATGAGTTTTCAGGGATATCTTAGAAATCCTTCCCCTCTCAAAGTCATGTAAATCACATGGATCTTGTATCCAAGTAGAGATGCTGCCACAAGTCATACGACCTCCTTCACTTTACCTTAAATTAAAGACACAGGCTGGTAATTTCCAGCCCTAGTGACATCAGCTGTCATGGTTGGGGGCAGGGGAGGGGGGCGTCGGCGGGGGGTCGTGGGGGTGGTAGACAATATGGTGAGAAGGCCAAAAATCAGTTTTACACTGTCATAAAACTAGTTTGCGATCATCCACTCCACTCATCAATGGCGGGCTGGGTTTCCCACCACCGCATGTCAGGAATGCCGTTTTAATATATTTACATCTAATTATGAGCCCTGCTCACTGGAGTCATCCCCTCCGCATCGAATTTACAGCCCACGTTGGCGTGACTTAGAATGGCGTGCTTCATGACAGCCTTTCAAAGGCATGCACCTGGCGAGATGGACTTTGAGGGGAGCTCGGAGATGGAAGCTCACAACATTGTGCAGCGCTTGTGCGTATTTACGGAGGCACAGGCAAGTTGCATTTTCCCAGCTGACTCTCAGTGTGGTGCCGGGGCAAAAGCTCTAGTGTGGGTCAGACAGGGTGGGGGGGACAAGGCAGCACAGACTGAAGGAAATACTCAAGCACATGCCAGGGGAATGGGATGGGGGGGTGGTGGGGTGGGGTGAGGGAAGTGGCCATGCGCTTGGAAAACTTTGTCAAAAGTGGACATTCTTCCGCAGCTGAGGGCATTCAGCTGCAGCTCCAGTGACATGCTTGGAGTCAGGCCACTGAAAATTTTCTGCCCACTCAAGCAATGCAAATGCATGAAAGTTCCACCATATGCTCCAGAACTTTCCATCCCTCAGGTGCTGATGGCAAATTAATGTGCATTTTAGGGAGCAGCAGAGCAATTGGCAAACTGGGCAAGTTCTACAATCCCCTTGCGCAAGGTGGCCATGGCGCAGTCACTGGTGGAGGCACTCACAGCCCCTTGCGATGTCTTTGTTAAGGTATGGACCAGTATCCATTATGGTTCAAGCTAACAACACAGCCTTGCAGTGTGGATTAAGATAATGTCTGCGCCTGAGCTGAGAGCACAGCATGCAGTCCAATGGCTGAAGATGTTGTCAATCGGTCAAGTGGAGTGGGGCGGAGGTGGGTGGGGTTTAGGACAGCCAATGAGCGCACAACACATTGGCCATCCAAGTGGTGGTCAGCACTCTCCAGCATGCATGCAGGGGCCTTCAGACTTAACCAAGAGAGGTTCTTAGTACACCCATGCTAACCCATGCTTCTCATTCTTTGACCCTACAGGAGAATATCAGGATCATGGTGCCTGGTGATTTAGCGGTATGCCTCATGGCTTACGGAGAGCAGAGAAGAAGAAGAATAGATTAACGGAGGTGCCTGGCTCGGCAAAAGGAGGAGCACGCAGCTGAAGATCTACAGCGAGCCGTTACTCGTTGGTGCCTCGCTAGACCCACGGCCCATGCAAGACTCCTGTCATTCCTGCAGATGACTGAGAACCAGTGTCACCAAAGACAGCGCATGTCTAGGCAACTGGTCAGTCACATATGCCAGCTGCTGCAGGATTTGGCACTAGGGACACATGATGGGCATCCACTGCCAGTGGCCGTGAAAGTGAAGGCAGTGTTCAATTTTTACACCAATGTCTCCTTCCAAGGCTGCATAGGTGGCCTGTGTGGGATCTCGCAAGCCTCCATGCACAAGTGTATCTGGCAGGCCATCTCTGTGAAGGCACAGAACTTTGTGCATTTTGCTCAGGATCAGGAAAGCGAGGAAGCAAGACCGCTGGGATTTGCGCAGATCTCTGGCTTTCCACAGATGCAGGGTGCCAATGACTGCACTTGCATGGCACTTAGATCCCCGTGGCAACAAGCAGTTAACTACGCCACCCACAAGGGCTTCAACTTGCTGAGTGTTCAGCTGGTTTGCGACCACCACACATGCATTCTACAGGCCTGTGCACAATTCCCAGAGAGCGTCCATGGTTCCTACATCTTTAGCGGGTCTCAGATCCATGACAGCTTCCAGGGTCCAGAGAGGCTGCAGGATTGGCTCCTCAGGGTCAAGGGCTACCCACAGAGGATGTGGCTGATGACGCCAGTGCAGCGGCCTCAGAGCGCAGGAGTGCGACAGTATAATGAGGCTCATGCTGCAACTCGGACTTTGATGGAGCAAACATTAGGCATCTTAAAAATGAGGTTCCGGTGCCTCGAAAGGTCCGGATGAACACAGCAACACAGTCCCCAGAGGGTGTCATGCATCATCTTCGCATGCTGAGCACTTCACAACCTGGCACTGCAATTGAGGGGAGGACCTGGCTGAGGAGGAGATGGAGAAGCTGTATGTATCCTCCGATGAGGAGGACATTGAAGGTGATGATAATGATGAGGTCCTTGAAGGCAAGGATGCCGGCGAAGAGGCTATCGTACTGGCCAGACGAGGCAGGCAAGCTCAGGAGGCCCTCATAGCCACAACATTCATGGAGGATGATGACAAGATGCAGTGAGGACAGTCCTGACAGCCTCAACTTGCATCTGTGAATGTTTGATTCCTGTGTGGCTGATGGCAGTGCACATACCCTCAGTGCTCAGGCTCATGTCATGAAGGTGCAGTAGACGCCCTAATAGTTGTTAGATTCCAGGAGGATGATGACGACATGCAGTGAGGACACTCCATAGATCTTCACATTGTCTCTGTGAATGTTTGACTCCTGTCTGGCTGAGGGCAGCTTGCCTGCACTCCGTGATCAGGTCATATCATTGGAGACACAGTCATGAAACTTTAAGTGCACCTGATCTTTTTTCAACCTTCAGCACCTGAGTCCTTCAGGAGCACACTGTCACCGGTCACATCTGCTGAAGAGATGGAGGGCCAGCCCCATAATAAAGATGCTGAGAGCACACAGAGAGAATGACGGAACTCCTGCCTACCCACGACAATCTGGCAGCAATGACAAGCACCATCGAGATGCAGACATCACTAGTGTGTCCAGTGAGTGTGAAGCCGGACCATCACTTTGGTCTGAAGGTTACACACTGCACAGGGAAGAGGCCCTGGACTGAGACACCTGCCTTTATCTTGTGCAGGAACCAATGTTTCACATCTAAGTGATACGAATACTGCTCATCAGAACAAGGAGCCATTGACAAGGAGATATTCTTGGGAGTTTATTTACAATGATGAACATTAAGTAGAAGTGATTAACACCCATTCAGAATGGCATCCATCTTCTTAGCATGAGTAGATCTTTCCCATGCAGGGCAGGCGTATTCGGCAGTGGAATAGCGAAGAACAAGTGCACTGGTTCGCAATGTTTTCGAACTTGCTCCCCATTTTGTGTTAGTGAGCTTATTCAGGATGTTGTTTCGTGTGCTCACTTTTGCCTTTGTCTTTTCGATGTGGTTCTTGAAGGTGAGGCATCTGTCAAGGGTGACTCCTAAGTAGATAGGGTGCTCGCAATGCGTCCGACTTATCACAGGTTGTTTAAAACCAACAAACACCAACAGCTTATATATCCTGGCGGGTATCACTCCCCCTGATATAAGAAGAGCGGTAGCCAGCAAGAAAGAGCGACTCCGTCAAATATCAGATGAGAGATGCCTCTACATGGTCATACACCTACACCCAGCCCCCTAAAGTCAAGGAAGAGCTTCAAGAACTATGTTGTTCCATTACAATCAACCCCATCTGAAGCCCGCATCGCCTTGTGGAAAGACCGGCTCGCCAGTCTCGAACAACCCCCAGCGATGGAAATTCTACCGGATGAAAGCCTTCCCCCAGGAGCTAATTGCAACTGGGCAACCTGGAAGTGCCTTAACAGACTTAGGACTGGCGTAGTTCATTCAAAGGTGTCACTAAGCAAATGGGGATATACAACCAGCCCGACAACTTGTGAATGTGGAACTGAGCCACAGACTATGCAACATCTCCTGCAATGCCTATCACTAGAGGAACCCTGCACTGTTGCAGATCTTGCTGAATTCAACAACAAGGTGAAAAAATGTGTCCAGTTCTGGCTGGGCCATGTATAGACTGTCCATGGACACGATAAAAAGAAAAACAAAAAAAATTAACACCTGTGCCCAAGCTGTGTGACTACATCTTTTTAACCTTCCTAACCCTGCCGCTGCATCTTGGTGCTCCCCGGACACCCACACCCAGCAGAGTTGGAGGCAGCCTGCTGACAGCTACGCCCCATGTGTAATGACCTTGGAGGGTGCCCTCTGGAAGGCTGAGACCTGGAGGGTCCTGGCCTGCTTTTGGGGTCCTGCTGTGTGGCAGTAGCACCCTCCTCGACCTGTGAAACTGGAGCTGCTGGGGTCACAGGAAGAGAAGATTTGGATGGGCCAGACACTCCAGGAGTCACCTGGGTGGATGGCCCTGGGGTGTGCACCTGCTGGCCATCCTCCTTATAGGTGCCCGGGGGCCCTTGGCTGACTCCTTGAGAAAAAGGGGAAGCTGGAGTGAGATTGAGCTGGCTGCACTCCTCTCGCTTTGACACTGTTGGGGGCCAACTATGGCATCAGCAATGGAGTTAAGCCCGTGCAGCAGTGCAGGAGCGATGTCCAGGACCAAGGTCTCCATGGCAGCCGCCTTCCTACCAGTGCTGACGTCAGTGCATTGGCCTACCGGCACTATTACCTCAGCCTGAAGGCGGATGGATTCCTCCATTGTGCCTTGCAATCTGAGGAGTGCAGCAGACATCCCTTCCTGATGTTCCTGAGCTTGCCTTTGCAGCACCAGCAACTGAGGTATGACCGACTCCAGAGGCTCCTCATCTGACTTGGACTCAGCAAATTTCTGGCCTCCAGCAGTCCTCCAAGTGCCAGAAACCTGGGAAGTCCCTGCCTCTGCCTGCTGTGGATCGGACAGTGTGATGTGCTCAGCAGACTATGACCCCAAGTCTACTCTAGAGCTAGGTCCCACCGAGGTGTGTGTCTCTGTGCTGTGGAGGGTGTGAGTGAGCGCTGTGATGGGTCTTCAAACAGGGTGTCATCTGATTCTTCTTCAGAGGTGTCTTCAGGGTTGGAGTCAAGGACCTGGCTCATGGATGTACCCAGATGTGCCTGCGAAAACAAGAAGGGATAATTAGTGCATGGCAGGGACTGTGGAACAGGGGAACTCACTCACAGCATAGTTGTCTGATGGATGTTGCACTGCTGGATCCTCACTTGGTCGAGCACCGCCGCCGACATCATCAGCACAAGAACGGTCCAGATTGTCATCGGCCAGCTGGATGTCTCTATTTTCAAAGTCTGTGAGGACCTTAATTTTAAGCATTCCTCCACCAGTCTGTGACTGCTTCCTTTTTAGTGTGCCTGCTTGTGCTGCATGAATAAAAATGGAGAGAGTGTAAGGAGAACACCTGCCAGGCCAGGTGATTAGGATGCTTGGCATGTGTGGGTGGTGAGTGGTGTCATGGACGGGATGAGGCCATGATCCGCAGGGCAGGTGAAGGTGTGTGTGAGAGAGTGAATGGTGATGCCCCCTGAACTGGCAGTGAGTGAGATCCCTGTTGATGTGCAATGGGTTTGTGAGTGTGTGAGTTGAGAGCGATGAGAAGAGTGACTTACCCTGGTGGAACAGATAAGATCATTCACCTTCTTTCGGCACCGGGTGGCTGTTCTCTTTAGTAGTGCTGACCACCGCTGCCACCGCCTCCCATGCTGGATTGGTGACCTCGCTTGTTGGTCTTTGCCCAGAGCGGGGCTAGAGGACCTCACGTGCCTCCGCTGCATCGAGTAGGTGCCCGAGGGAGGCATCTCTAAATTTGGGGCTGCACGTCTTGTCCCTTTGGCAGCCGTGACTTCGCAGCAGCTTCCAATCCCTTAGAGAGTGGAAGCTCTGTGCAGGGGCACCCTCTAAACCTGGCATCCGGATCACTGAAAACCTGAGGTGACGGCAGGGCACACCAGGAATGGGCGATATGGTGGGAACATGCCATTGTGGGTAAATCGTCCTTTTTCCCATCCCCTACCACACTTTGTGCAAATCTGGGACGATTCCGCCCACAGTCCCAAAACTTAACAATCTTATGGGCAGAATTTTGCCCTCGTCGGGCGGGCTTGGCGGGAGCGATCAGGAAGCCTACTGTCGCCTTCGATCGGGGCTGGACCATGATTTCATGCTGGTGGGCCAAATAAGGCCCGCCCAGCATGAACGCCGGCTGAAGAACCTCCAAGAAAGGGCGGGCAGGGGTGGGGGCCTGTTGTCCACAGGGGTCCAATGGCAACCTGGCGTCTGGTTCAGAAACAGCGCAGGCAGCTCCAGGGAGGCTGCCCGCGTCAGAGTTGCAGCAGCGACATGGCTGCAAATGAGGATGCAGAGACCAGGCAGGAGGTGAGGTCGGCTGGGCACTCAAACCCATGTTTATCCAACGAGTGCCTCACCGCCCTCCTGGAGGAGGCGGCTGCCAGGAGGGACACCCTTGTCCCCAGAGATGGGAGGAGGTGGCCACCACACCTCACAAAGAGGGCGTGGGAGGAGGTGGCAGCCCGGGTGAGTAGCCACGACGTTGTGCGGCACATCTGGGTGCAGTGCCGGAAGCGCTACAATGACCTGCTGTGCTCAGGAAGGGTGAGTACCGTGCTGGCATGGGCCAGTGTGTTGAATTATTTTGGCCTGCCATCGCCCCGCGGTGCTCAGGGGTGTTAGAGTCTGAGTGCCAACTGTCAATCGTGCCTGAGCTGGCCAAGGGCGTGAGCCCTGGCTGCTTTGACTGATTGTCTTGTGCCCCGAGGGCCACAACTCAGATGTGCCCTGCCAGGTCCTTCTCAGCTGGGGTTGGCCAGGCTGCAATGGTGCTGCAGGTACAGAGTGGACTAATCAATGCTCCACTGTCCTTTCAGGAGAAGACATCCCATAACAATATTGAGAGGTCGTGGACTGGCAGAGGACCTCCACACCTCCTTATCCTCTCCCGGTACGAGCAGGAGGCCTTGGATCTCGAGAGGTGTCATGCATCTCGGTCAAGTGACCGCGGCGAGCCTGGGGTGCCAGACGAAGGTAAGAGCGCACTGCACTGTCATGCTATACTAGTGCAGTCTCTTCATTGATGTGAGCCTCAAACCCATTGATCATTGAAAAATGAGGGCACCATGGTGCAGATCTCCATTGTCTCACCAGGGTGCCTGGCATGCACAGTGACTGTGTGATGACTTTAACTAATGACATGTCCTTCTTCTCCCTTTTAGGTTTGCCAGCAGGCGTTCGCTCTCCGGACTATGAAAGGCCGCCCCTGACATCGGAGGACCAGCACGCTCCCCAAGCACCCGTGTCACACCTGCTCTCTGAACCAGGCACCAGCGCAAATACCAGCACCTCGGTGGGTATTAGTTCAGCGGCTAGTGTCTTGGTGCACATTGGTGAGGGCATTTCACACTTGCTTGAGGTGTAGGCGAAGGCAGAGAGTGCCCAGGGTGCCGGCAGTCGGAGGACTGCTGGAAACCAGGACGATGCTCAGTTGAAGGCAGATGATGAGCCTCTGGAGTTGTTCATTTGGCAGCAGATGCTGGATGTCCAGCAAGATGTGTGGGAGGATCTGGCAGAGTTTCATGAGGGTATGCATGTCATGGTGTCCATTGTGGAGGAGTCGCTGTGGAGCATGAGTATTGCGACCCTCACGGCCGAGCACAATGCCTCCTTCATGGAGAGAGTGACGACTCTCATGGAAAGGCTGCTCTAGGGACAGAATCAGGGGTTCCTGGGTTTGTGTTCAGACCTGCAAGCCCTTACACAGGCACTGACCTCAGGTGGTCGGTGTCCGTGTGTGAGATGGATGTGGCACCCAGTATCCCAGCTAGGTGCCCATTTATTAATGGTAAGCAGGGAGGTCCACAGCGACCTCATGTTGGCGCACAAGCTGCTTGTCATCTCTGTGGGCTCCTCTCAGGGTGCTCCGGATGATGGCAGCAGCTCCTCTGGCACTCTGCCAGTGACTGTGGCATCTGATGAGGCTGCAGCGTCTGGAGAGATGCCAGCCATGGCACTGGCCGCTCCCTCCCAGGTGGGGCTAGCACAGGCTCCACCGGCCAGAGGACTCCAAGGTCATCAAGGCCAACAGGAAAGCAAAGTCAGAAGGCTGTCTCCAATGCAGGTGCCAGCGAGGGGTGGGGGGGGTGCTTCTAGATATAGCACCGGTAAATGTAAGTTTAAAGCACCTTAAGCACAAGAAGAACTGGTCACAGGTGATCTTTTGTTCCCCCATTTTGTTTTTTTCTTTTTTTAATGGTGTGACTACTTACATCAGATATTGTTCCCTTAAATACTATGTGAGTTCCAACATTAAATTACATTTGCTTTTGTGTTATTGGCCTGAGTATGTTTCATTTGTATTGTAGGTGCAGGGTAGGCCAATATGTAAGGCTGGACATGGGTGGCTCAAGCCTTTATTGCACAGGCACTGAGTGTATCTTGGGGGCCAAGGAAAGGGTCATTTGTGTGATCCACGATGGAGGCAGCAGCCCTGGCATGAGGTGATAGTTCTTATTTGGCAGCCAAGCTGAAGGAGCATTGGATCAAGGCATCCCTGGTGGTTACCGAGGTCTGGCTCCATGCCTTCAGCATTCTCCTCACCGTGCTCCTCTTCTGACTCACTACTGGACTCATCATCTGGGGCCTTTGCAGCTGCGCCAACATACTCTTCCTCCAGTGGGTCCCCCCTTGCCAGTGCCCAATTGTGGAGAGCGCAGCATGCAACCACTATCAGTGACACCCATTCTGGTGGGGGTATTGTAGTGCTGCCCCTGGATGGTCGAGGCATCAGAAGCGCATCTTGAGAAGACTTATGATTCTCTCTACCGTCACCCTTGTGGAGCCATGGCTCCTGTCATACTGCTGCTCGGCCTCTGTTCTTGGGTAGTGGAGAGGCATAATGAACCACCATTTCATCGGATAGCCCTTGTCATCCAGCAGCCATCCATCCAGCGAGGCTGGAGCACTGATAGTTCTCGGAACCTGGGAGTATCTCAGGATATATGTGTCATGGGAGCTGCCAGGGTACCTCGCACAGACTTGCAGAATCTGCATCCTATGGTCACACACTATCTGCATGTTCAAGAGTGAATTCCCATCCTGTTAACGAAGAAACCCAGCTAACCCACTGGCACCTTGATGGCCACATATGTGCAGTCGCTGGCACCCTGGACTCGGGGAAACTGCATACACTGCAAAGTGTCTTGCTCACTCAGCCTGGCTGGCTTTGTCCATACGGAAATGAAGGAAAGTCATTACCTGCCTGAACAGAGCTTCTGTCACCAGCTCGACGCAACTGTGGACAGCTGACCGGAAGACAGCAAAGATCCCCCACTGAACCCTGGAAAGAGCAGGAGGAATAGAAATTAAGGGCCACTGTGACCTTCAGAGCCACTGGCATGACCACCCACACAGTTGGAGCTGATCTCAGGCCCGATCATCTGACAAATGGAGGTCACGGTCTCCCTGGAGAGACGAAGCCTCTTTCTGCATTGCACCTGGGTCATACTGAGGTAGCTGAATCACTGCCTGTAAACCCTGGCAGCAGGATAGTGGCATCTTCTGTGACCCCTTCCACTTGGGCTACCTGCTGACCCTGCGCCACTTGCGCCTGTGCCTCTCCTCCCACAGGTCTCTCCCCTGGAATCTGCATTGGGACACCTGGCCTCCTCTCTCTTCTGCTCCTCTCTTCCTCCTCAGAGGAGGTGCCTCAAGCTGAGGTTACAATCCCCATTTCCAGGGTAAGGGGAAGCTGTCTGACACTGGAAGGGTCCACACGGTCTGGATCCTCAGGGGGCCTTAGCGACACCAATGAGTCCAGAAATGAAGCCTGGAAATGCTAAGAATGATGCCCCGATCAGAGATTAAGCTGCCAAGTCTCAATAAGCCACCAGCAGCAAGTTATCTCCAAAACTCCTCACTACTCACATTGACAATGCTGCTGACCCTTCTTATCCCGCCTGTGGATAAGGCTTTGCAAATTGTGGCCTGCCCACCTGCCCATGCGACAAGCGAAAACTCGCATGGGCAACATTAAATCGCCGTCAATTGGGTTGTCAAGGGCCCTAACTGGCCTGTTAATAAATGGTGGGCACAGCTCCGACTCCTGCCCATGTCTGCTGAGCAAAATATCGTGTGAGTGCGAAATAACGTTGGGGGCTTGCCCGATGTCATTGCTCGTCGTTTTATGTTCGTTTGGGTTATGCATGGGCCCGACCAACGAGCGGAAAATTCTGCCCTATAAACCTCATAATTATAACAAGTGGCCTCTCTAGATCCACCAAAGATGGAAACTCCAGCATCACCTTATAGGAATGCTGTGTGTAGAGCATGTGCCTAGATTTACCTCTCCCTCACACAGTTCTACAGTATAGTGTTATCCTAATGATAATATTGATCTATCTTTCTCTAGGTTCACCACATGAAACTGAAGCTGAGCCTTTTGCATCTTGACCTAGCAGCAGCTCAAGCTGAAGTGGAGAACCTTGCCAAAGAAGCAATCTCACTTGTTTTTATCCTTTCAAACAGCAGAAAAGAAATCAGCAGCCCACAAGGTCCAGATCGAGATTGAGAGGAGACTGCACTGGGTGCCTCATCTAACACAGGTAAGCAGGAAAAAGTGCAAGTAGAAAGAACAGCCCAGGAAATGGCTCACCAGGTACCAAGCTCAGGTCCTAGCTCTGCTGAGGAGGAAAGAGGTACAAGCTTTAGAGACTCAGCCTTTCTAAGAAAGGCAAAAGCTAAACACTGAGAATGCTGAAAATCTGAAAAGAATCAGAGAATGCTGCAAACACTCAGCAGTTCAGGCAGCAGTTCCTCAGGGCAGTGTTCTCAGCCCAAGTGTCTTCAGCTACTTCATCAATGACCTTCCTTCCATTATAAGGTCAGAAGTGGGGATGTTCGCTGATGATTACACAATGTTCACCACCATTCGCAACTCCTCAGATACTGGAGCAGTCCATGTCCAAATGCAGCAAGACCTGGACAATATCCAGGCTTGGGCTGACAAGTGGCAAGTGTCAGGCAATGACCATCTCCAACAAGAGAGAATCTAACCATCACACCTTGACATTCAATAGCATTACCATTGCTGAATCTTCTCTATCAACATCCTGGCGGTTACCATTGACCAGAAACTGAACTGGACTAGTCATATAAATACTGTGGCTACAAGAGCAGGTCAGAGTCTAGGAATCCTGCAATGATTAACTCACCTCCTGGCTCCCCAAAGCCTGTCCACTATGTACAAGGCCCAAGTCAGGAGTGTGATGGAATACTCTTCATTTGCCTGGATGAGTGCAGCTCCAACAACACCCAAGAAACTGGACACCGTCCAGGACAAAACAGCCCACTTGATTGGCACCCAATCCACAAACATTCACTCTCTCCACCACCGACGCAGAGTGGCAGCAGTGTGTACCATCTACAGGATGCACTGTAGGAACTCACCAAGGTTCCTTAGATAGCACCTACCAAACCAACTGCTACCATCTAGAAGGACAAGTGCAGCAGACACATGGGAACAGCACCGCCTGGAAGTTCCCCTCCAAGTCACCCACCATCTGGACTTGGAAATATATCACCGCTCCTTCCCTGTTGCTGGGTCAAAATCCTGGAACTCCCTCCCTAACAGCACTGTGGGTGTACCTACACTACAGGGACTGCAGCGGTTAACATTTCAGGTCAATGATGCTCCAGTTCTGATGAATTATATTTGACCTTGAATGTTGACTCTGTTTCTCCCTTCACAGATACTTCCTGACCTTTGAATGTTTCTAGAATTTTCTGTTTACACTTTAAAATACTTTCTGTGTAACAGCAATTGTTCAATGTATAGGATTGCCAGCCAAGGAGCTTTCACAGCTCGTCAGGGAATGTGAAGGGCCCACCATCAACTTGTGTATGATTTTGGCTCCAATTTCTGCAGTCTGAATCTAACTGTGGAGTGTGTCTCCATCTTAATGGGTGTTGCAGCTGGGGCCTCCGTGCAAGAGTCCCTGACACAAGTGGATGCATCACACAGGGGCCATTCAGGCTTTCAGCTTTATTAATGCTTTGGGAGATCAAGGGCTCCAACATCCTTTGAATGGCAATCAGCGTCGGATTGCCAGTCCATGCCCAATTACTTACGTGGTTTTGCTTCTGATCCTGTCTCTCCTGACTCTGGCCAGACAAGATCCAAGCAGTGCAGTTCATCCTCAAGTCCCAGCGTCGAAGTCCAGTTCCGTTGAAGTGAAGGAGGACACGTCCCATTTCTTACGGCACTAGCTGCCGTAAACCAGGTAAGTTATAGGTCTCATTGAAATTTGAAGGTCCTTGACAAAACAAGGAGAAGGCAAGTGTCTAAGACAAGTGGATAGGATTTGGGGCCTGGTGGTATCAGAGTTTCCGGGGCAAGGGGGGGACCGGAATCGGAGGTCGGGGGATGGGAGGACCTGTCAGGGCTGGTGTGGGCACGGTAGGATCTTGCAGGGGGGATTGTGGGCGTGGTTGGACCTCGTTGGGGGGTGTCAAACCTTCGTGAGGAGGCTGGGGTGGGATCAGACCTTGGTGTCATGAGGGTGGGGTTGTCAGACTTCATGGGGGTATCAGACCTCAGTGGGGGTGATGGGGGGTTCTATTCTCGGTATAGTGGGGATGGGGTCCTCGGGGTGGGGGATGGGTGTCAGACCTGTGGGGGTTTGGACCTTGGTGGGGGCAGTCGGACCTTGCAGGGAGGTGGGGTGTGGTCAGAACTCAAGGGTAGGGTCGGACCACTGGAGGGTGGTCAGACCTCATGGGAGAGGTGGGAGTGTTGAGGGAATCGAACCTCGGTGGGGGGAGTTGGAAGGGTGCCAGGCCTCAGTGGGGGGTTGGGGGGTCGCACCTTGGTGGAGGATGGGTGGAGGGAATCGGACCTCGGGAGGGGGTAGGTGGAGGGGGTTCGGGTTGGGTCACGTTGGGTCAGTGGTGGGCTGGGGGGTTGTGTATGGGGGGGTTGGGTCAGCTCTGGGCTTGCGGGTCAGGTCTGGCCTGTGCGGGCGGGGTGGGCCGGGGGTCGAGTCATGTATGGGGGCTTTTAGTCGGGTTGGGGGAGTCAACTCGTGAGGGGACATCAGGCCTCCGGTTGGTGTGGGGGTGACAGTCAGGCCTGCAAGGGGGCAGAGGAGTCCCATGGAGCATCGGGTGGTTGGGGAATACCATGGGGGGGGTCATTGGTCAGGGGTTGGGTGGGTGGGAGTCCTCTGAGGGGTCGAGATTATGGGGGGAGTCCTGTCGGGGAGTGAGTCTGGGTCTTTACAATAGTTACCCAGATGTTAGAAGAGGTTTTCATTTTTCCAACTTCTGAGTGTAACACAGTTGGAACCATCCAAAGTTTGTGATTTAAATCCCATTTTCAGATGGGTCCCAGCGTGGGGCAATTGCCCTGAGGATTTATGTGCTTTTGGGCAATTGCAGTACAAACCTTACCTGTGAAGTTCCCAGAGGGGTTCCCCAGTGCATCTTTGGGGTAACCCCCTCCCCAGTTTGATGCTGGGGAGCTCGGAAGTTACAGAGCCAAATGTTCTGGAGTTTCACATGGATAGCAGATTCCCTATAATTTGACCTCCCATACACACCAATGGGTGTGATCCAGAACTCTGGCAGAAGCAGTCCTGCTATGGATAGAGAATGTGTTGCCATCTCTCAGGATGACAACTTGTCTGGACTTTTACCACCTTTTCTTCCGATGACCATGCTGGTGCCAGAAGGCTGGCTTTGTTAGACTAACCTGCCTGTTACCAAGTTGCCATAGTCAGTTAGCGGTCGAACACATAGGACAGAAATTTTCGCTAGGCAGGTGGGTGCGCACCCGACCCACTTGAGCATGTAATGATACGTGTTGATGCCGGCTGAGCGTGCTGACATCAACACGCAGTCGCCTGATAATTCGGTCAGTGGGCGTGCACTGGAGTCGGCAGCGTGCCTGCCAACCATTAAGAGGCCTGTTAAGGCCATTAAATAATCAATTAACCTAAAGTTAATTTTCAATTAACCTAAACTTTTCGCTGCCTGTCCAGCCTAACAGTTGGCGAGCAGGCAAAAAGGCCAAGCGGCCTTTGCATTTTTTGAAAACTTCATCCACGGGCGGGACGAGGATTCCAAAAGCAAATAAAAATCAAATATAAGCTCTACAATTGAATTAATAACATATCCCTGCTCATGTGACATAAGGGGACATGTTTTATTACATTTTTATTTTTTTTTTAACAGTTCTCCATCCCCCTGAGGCAGCTCTGTGCCTCAGGGAGATTATGAAGTGCTTACTCAGGCAAATGCACGAAGTTCACACTCAGCCCGCCTACCCTCCTCCCCACTGCCCGCACAGCCAGTGCTCAACACTGCTGCTTGCGTTTCATGCTGGGCGGGCCTTAGTTAACCCGCCAGCGTGAAATCGCGGTCTGGTGCTGATTGCGGACGGCAGGCAGCTACCCGCCCGCCCCCGCCCACCTGCCCCTGCCGAGCCCGCATGCCAAGGGCAAAATTCTGCCCATAGAAACCATTGACCACAAGTTTCTCAGATACCCATGAATGACCTAGTGTGGCCTTTTCGTAACCACGCAGAAGCCACTGGAGGAGCACGTCATTGAAGCAGCATTGGAAAAGGGACCACTTAAGACTGGGCTCCCATCAGGGTCATAATTAGCAAGCTTTTGAAGTAGTTGGTAGCATTGTTAGTTGGCAGTCTTTTTATTCCAGAATGCAATGTGAGTATTCACAAGCAAGGTCAGCATTTATTGTCCATCCCTAATTGCCCTTGAGAAGGTGGTGGTGAGCTGCCTTCTTGAACCTTCTTGCAGCACATGTTGTGTAGGTACACCCACAGTGCTGTTCGGGATGGAGGGCAGTATTTTATGTTCTCTCCTGTGGAGAGTTTGGAGGCAGGGAGGACATTTAACTGGGCAGGATGATGTCAGTTGGGGGGACCCTGCCACCTTCCCACCTCCACCCCCACGTAAACCAGTCCCAGGCAAGCAGGCCTGTTGCCATGTGGGGAGCACAATGAGAAAACTCTGCCGTTTGCTTGCGGTCTCCCGGCAGGGAGTGGTGGGGGTGATGGGGGCAGTGCAGGGGGTCTCTCATTTGAAGGCACTCAGTGGCTGATTGAGGGACCCAGTATCAGGAAGGGGTGGCCCACTGAGTAGATGAAGGAAATAAGTACCTATGTTGTTGTCTCGTGTTTCTGTTGCCATGGCTCTGGTCTTACTTCCTGGGAAGGCGATTAATGTGTCTATCATTGTTTTCAAGGCATCAATTGTATTTCAGGCACTGACTGCTGACTTCAACCATTGTTTATTTTAAGAACTTTTACATGTGGTGCACATATGAATTCTTTGCTTTGAGTGAAGCAAGTTCAGTTTGACAATTACTGATTTATATTGATAGACAAGGAAGATATTTGATGTTTCCAATGTGTTCTACTTCTATAAGGCAAAGCTGTCGATGTGTAATATCAAAGGCTTCATAACTATAATAAAACTTTAATTAACAATTTTTTTGTTATTAAGGTGCTGAGAAAATAGATGTGACTAAACAATTTCTGCTGTAATTTCTTCGTTAACACTGAAGTCAATATTTTAATGTTCCAATGACTTTTACCGAGTGACAGCATTTAACTTTCTGCTTTATGGCCTGAATTTTGAGGCCCAGTGGGGGGGCCTGGGACCAGTCGGGAAATGGACCGCCGACTGCAATCGGCACCCGACCACGATTTCACGCTGGCTGGCCAATTAACGGCTAGCCCATGTGAAGTGCGCGCTGAAATGCTCAGCACTGCCAGGGTGGGGGTGGCAGGAGGGCAGGCGTTGACATTTCCATGGGCACGGGTGAGCGCTGAGATAAAGCTCCCTGAAGGTAGGGAAGCTGCCTCAGGGAGCTGCAGACCCGAAAACCATTAAAAAAAAGTTTTGAAAATCAGGAGAAAAAATGTCTAAGCATCACAATCAGGTACCTGAACAGATAGATGGTAAATATGCTGTCTGCAGATTATTATTTTTATTTTATTTAATAATGCCCTTGGATGAGTTTTGATGACAAATGCAAAGTCTGCCTGGCCGATTTGCCCATCCGCCAACCGTAAGGTTGGACGGGCCATGAAAAATCGGATAAAATTGCACTGTTAATGGGCTTAGTTGCCCTCTCACTTGTCGGCGGGTGCGCTTCCGACTTTTTCGCGTGCCTGCCGAGTGAAATATCGCGCGAGCGCAGGATGACGTCAGGACGATGTCTTCATGTGAAATTTTACATCCAATCGGGTTGGGGGTGTGCGGGACATAAAATTCAGCCCTATGTCTATTTCTAAATGACAAGACAAAATAGGAAGACAGAATTTTAAAAATATCACTTATGCCAATATGGTTTTACAGGATGCATTTTCCCACTACACACAAACATACACAAACACGTGCAAAAAAGTCTGCTAAAATTTTCTGTTATATTTGATTGACATGGTAACTATTACCTGCAAAGAATTGTCAAAGGGGTCATTTTGTCTCAAGTCAATGAAACCAGTGACAAAAGTTACAAGGTGAACAAGGTGGACAAGTTAGGCTGTAACACATTGTAGGCATCTGTGATTAGGTTGTTTAATTGCAATCAAGTAACACATCTATTAAAATATTTTTCTGGACAAAGTTTTTACATAGTTTAAAAACTATGCAATTCCAGCATTTTCTTCCCTTTTCCACGCTGTCACTCCTCAATCCCCCAAGCATCTATCATTGCCCCCCTACACTTTCAGAACTACCCCATGTTAACATCATCCAGATGTGGGGTCAGCTTCAATGGGTAAACAGGACTTAACATGGGCGGGATATGGGTGCCGAGTTTTTGACAATTTGAAATTTGTGGAAAACATGTATCTACTTCAGAACCAGCGCGAGTGTGGGGAAGCTTCAAAAAGTGATGTCAGCACAAAGATGAGAACTGATTGGTGAGTAGTGGGTAAGTGTTTTTTTCCCCCCAGTTTTTTTCTCCAGTTTTTCTCCAGTTTAAAATGGTTTAAGCTAAGGAAAGGTAAGGGCTCTAATTTTTATTTAAAGTACATAAATAATTTAACAATTTTTTATTGTATTTAACTTAAAGTGAGGGGTATTTTCCAACTAGAGGCATGGCAGGGCGCTCAGTCCTGTGTTATGTACAGCCTGCAACATGTGGGAAGTCCTAGATGCTCCTTGCGCTCTGACCGAGCACATGTGCAGGAAGTGCCACCAGCTGCAGCTACTTGAGCTCCGAGTTTCGGAGATTGAGTGGCAGCTGGAGGCACTGAGGTGCATCCGTGAGGCTGAGAGTTTCGTGGATAGCATGTTTTTAGACGTGGTCACCCCACAGGTTACGAAAGTGCAGAGAGAGAGAGAATAGGTGACCATCAGTCAGAAGAAAGATATCAAGCAGGCAGTCAGGAAATCCCCAGGGTGCATCTTGCTTGAGAACAGTTTTTCTGTGTTGGAAAACAGTGAGAGTGATGGCTCCTCTGGGGAGTGCAGCCATGCTCATGGCACTGTGAGTGGCTCAGCTGCACAGAGAGGAGGAAAAAGTGGAGAAGAGCAACAGTGGTAGGATCTAGAAAGTAAGGGGAACAGACAGGCGTTTCTGCAGCCGTAGACGTGACTCCAGGATGGTATGTTGCCTCCCTGGTGCCAGGGTCAAGGATGTCACTGTACGGCTGCAGGGCATTCTAAAGGGGGAGGGCAAACAGACAGAGGTTGTGGTACATATTGGTACCAACGACATAGGTAGAAAGAGGGATGAGGTCCTGCAGGCACAATTTAGGGAGCTAGGAAACAGATTAAAACACAGGACCTCTAAAATAGTAATCTCTGGATTACTTCCGGTGCCACATGCTGGTGAGTATAGAAATAGGAAGTTAGACCAGATAAATGCGTGGCTGGAGAGATGGTGCAGAAGGGAGGACTTTAGATTTCTGGGACATTGGGATTGTTTCTGGGGGCGGTGGGGCCTGTACAAGGTGGACGGGCTGCCACCTGAACTAGAATGGGACCAATATCCTTGCGGGGAGGTTTGCTAGTGCTGTTGGGGAGGGTTTAAACTAACTTGGCAGGGGGATGGGATCCTGAGAGGAGGTTCAGCAGGGGGAGATGCACAGCCAAAATTAGAAGAGAGAGCAAGTGAGTCTAGAAGGCATAGAAATTATAGGCCAGTTAAAGCCAAGGGAGTTTGGCAAGGTTGGAGGTATTTATTTTAATGCAAGGAGTCAGATGAATAAAGTAGATAAGGGCACAAATTAACACATGGAAGTATGATGTCATTGCTGTCACAGAGACATGGCTGAGAGAGGGGCAGGATTGGCAGCTCAATATTCCAGGATATAGGGTCTTCAGGCGAGACAGGGAAGGAGGTAAAAGAGGAAGGGGTATCGCAATATTGATCAAGGAACCAATTACAGCAGTAAGGAGGGATGACATCTTAGAAGGCTCCACAGATGAAGCCATATGGGTAGAACTGAGAAACAAAAAAGGAGCAATCACATTGTTGGGAGTATACTATAGGCCCCCAAACAGTCAGAGAAAAATAGAAGAGCAGATATGTAGGCAAGTTTCAGAGAAGTGTAAAAATAATAGGGTAGCAATAGTGGGGGATTTCAACTTCCCCAACATTAACTGGGTTAGTCATAGTGTGATAGGTTTAGAGGGAGTGGAATTCTTAAAATGCATTCAGAAGAGCATTTTAAGCCAGTACATAGAAGGTCCTGCAAGAGAGGGGACTTAATTTTAGGGAATGAAGCCAGGCAAGTGGTAGAGGTATCAGTGGGGGAGCATTTTGCAAATAGTGATCTTAACTCCGTTAGATTCAAGGTTGTTATGGAAAAGGACAAGGATGGGCCAGAAATCTGAGTTCTACATCGGAGGAAGGCCGATTTTAATAAGATCAGATGTGATTTGGCCAGAGTGGACTGGGAGCAGCTACTTTTAAGTAAAAGCAAAATACTGCGGATGCTGGAAATCTGAAACAAAAATAAAAATATCTGGAAAAACTCAGCAGGTCTGACAGCATCTGCGGAGAGGAACACAGTTGATGTTTTGAGTCTGTATGACGCTTCATCAGAAGTAAGGAAATAGAGAAATGAGGTGAAATATAAGCTGGTAGAGGGGGGTGGGACAGGTAGAGCTGGATAGAGGGCCAGTGATAGGTGGAGGCAAAGAAGAGATTGCCAAAGATGTTGTAGACAAAAGGACAAAGGGGTGTTGACGGTGGTGATATTATCTAAGGAATGTGCTAATGGGGACATTAAGGGTAGCAAGCAGGAAAAGCAAGCGGCAGATGGCCCTAGTGGGGGTGGGGTGGGGGGAAGGGATCGAAATGGGCTAAAAGGTGGAGATAAAACAATAGATCGAAATAAATTTATAAATAGGTGGGAAAAGAAAAATATATATTTTTTAAATTATAAATTATTGGAAAAAGGGGGGATCGGAAAGGGGATGGGGATGGAGGAGAGAGTTCATGATCTGAAGTTGTTGAACTCAATATTAAGTCCAGAAGGCTGTAAAGTGCCTAGTCGGAAGATGAGGTGCTGTTCCTCCAGTTTGCGTTGAGCTTCACTGGAACATTGCAGCAGGCCAAGGACGGACCTGTGGGCATGAGAGCAGGGTGGTGTGTTGAAGCGACAGGGAGGTCTGGGTCATGCTTGTGGACAGACCGAAGGCGTTCCGCAAAGCGGTCACACAGTGTGCATTTGGTCTCTCCAATGTAGAGGAGACCGCATTGGGAGCAGCGAATGCAGTAGACTAAATTGAGGGAAGTGCAAATGAAGCACTGCTTCACTTGAAAGGAGTGTTTGGGCCCTTGGACAGTGAGGAGGGGGACGTAAAGGGGCAGGTGTTGCACCTTCTGCGGTTGCATGGGAAGGTGCCGTGCGAGGGGGTTGAGGTGTAGGGGGTGATGGAGGAGTGGACCAGGGTGTCCCGGAGGGAACGATCCCTGCAGAAAGCCGCTGGGGGGGGTGGGTGGTGAAGGAAGGATGTGTTTGGTGGTGGCATCATGCTGGAGTTGGCGAAAATGGCGGAGGATGATCCTTTCAACGCAGAAGCTGGTGGGGTGACAAGTGAGGACAAGGGGGACCCTATCATGTCTCTGGGAGGGAGAGGAAGGTGTGAGGGCGGATGCATGGGAGATGGGCCGGACACGGTTGAGGGCCCTGTCAGCCATCGTGGGTGGAAAACCTTGGTTAAGGAAGAAGGAAGACATGTCAGAGGAACAGTTTTGGAAAGTGGCATCATCAGAACAGATGCGATGGAGGTGAAGGAACCGAGAGAATGGGATGGAGTCCTTACAGGAAGCGGGGTGTGAGGAGCTGTAGTCGAGGTAGCTGTGGGAGTCGGTAGGCTTGTAATGGATATTGGTGGACAGTCTATCACCAGAAATTGAGACAGACAGGTCAAAGAAGGGCAGGGAAGTGTCAGAGATGGACCACGTGAAAATGATGGAAGGGTGGAAATTGGAAGCAAAATTAATACATTTTTCCAGATCCAGATGAGAGCATGAAGTGGCACCAAAGCAGTCATCGATGTACCGGAGAAAGAGTTGTGGGAGGGGGTGGAGTAGGACTGGAACAAGGAATGTTCCACATACCCCATAAAGAGACAGGCATAACTGGGGCCCATGCGGGCACCCATAGCCACACCTTTTATTTGGAGGAAGTGAGATGAGTTTAAGGAGAAATTGTTCAGTGTGAGAACAAGTTCAGCCAGACGGAGGAGAGTAGTGGTGGATGGGGATAGTTCGGGCCTCTGTTCGAGGAAGAAGCGGAGAGCCTTCAGACCATCCTGGCAGGGGATGGAGGTGTAGAGGGATTGGACGTCCATGGTGAAGAGGAGGCGGTTGGGGCCAGGGAACTGGAAATTGTTGAAATGATGTAGGGCGTGAGAGGAATCGCGGATGTAGGTGGGGAGAGACTGGACAAGGGGAGAGAGAATGGAGTCAAGATAGCAAGAAATGAGTTCCGTGGGGCAGGAACAGGCTGACATAATTGGTCTGCCAGGACAGTCCTGTTTGTGGATTTTGGGTAGGAGGTAAAAGCGGGCGGTCCGAGGTTGGGAGACTATGAGGTTGGATTCTGTGGAGGGAAGATCTCCAGAGGAGATGAGGTCAGTGACAGTCCTGGAAACAATGGCTTGATGTTCAGTGGTGGGGTCATGGTCCAGGGGGAGGTAGGAGGAAGTGTCTGCGAGTTTACACTCAGCGTCTGCGAGGTAGAGGTCAGTGCGCCAGACAAGAGCACCACCCTTGTCAGCAGGTTTGATGACAAAGTCAGGGTTGGACCTGAGAGAACGGAGTGCAGCAATTTCAGAGAGAGACAGTTTAGAGTGGGTGAGAGGAGCAGAGAAATTGAGACGACTAATGCCACGCTGATAGCTCTCAATTAAAAAATCAAGAGCAGCTAAGAATCCAGAGGGAGGGGTTCCAGGTGCAGGGCGAATATTGGAGGCGGGTAAAAGGATCTGTTGAACAGGGAGAGGACTCCTGCCCAAAGAAGTGAGCACGGAGACGAAGGTGGCGGAAGAAGAGTTCAGCATCGTGCCCTAGTGGGGGTGGGGTGGGGGGAAGGGATCGAAATGGGCTAAAAGGTGGAGATAAAACAATAGATCGAAATAAATTTATAAATAGGTGGGAAAAGAAAAATATATATTTTTTAAATTATAAATTATTGGAAAAAGGGGGGATCGGAAAGGGGATGGGGATGGAGGAGAGAGTTCATGATCTGAAGTTGTTGAACTCAATATTAAGTCCAGAAGGCTGTAAAGTGCCTAGTCGGAAGATGAGGTGCTGTTCCTCCAGTTTGCGTTGAGCTTCACTGGAACATTGCAGCAGGCCAAGGACGGACCTGTGGGCATGAGAGCAGGGTGGTGTGTTGAAGCGACAGGGAGGTCTGGGTCATGCTTGTGGACAGACCGAAGGCGTTCCGCAAAGCGGTCACACAGTGTGCATTTGGTCTCTCCAATGTAGAGGAGACCGCATTGGGAGCAGCGAATGCAGTAGACTAAATTGAGGGAAGTGCAAATGAAGCACTGCTTCACTTGAAAGGAGTGTTTGGGCCCTTGGACAGTGAGGAGGGGGACGTAAAGGGGCAGGTGTTGCACCTTCTGCGGTTGCATGGGAAGGTGCCGTGCGAGGGGGTTGAGGTGTAGGGGGTGATGGAGGAGTGGACCAGGGTGTCCCGGAGGGAACGATCCCTGCAGAAAGCCGCTGGGGGGGGTGGGTGGTGAAGGAAGGATGTGTTTGGTGGTGGCATCATGCTGGAGTTGGCGAAAATGGCGGAGGATGATCCTTTCAACGCAGAAGCTGGTGGGGTGACAAGTGAGGACAAGGGGGACCCTATCATGTCTCTGGGAGGGAGAGGAAGGTGTGAGGGCGGATGCATGGGAGATGGGCCGGACACGGTTGAGGGCCCTGTCAGCCATCGTGGGTGGAAAACCTTGGTTAAGGAAGAAGGAAGACATGTCAGAGGAACAGTTTTGGAAAGTGGCATCATCAGAACAGATGCGATGGAGGTGAAGGAACCGAGAGAATGGGATGGAGTCCTTACAGGAAGCGGGGTGTGAGGAGCTGTAGTCGAGGTAGCTGTGGGAGTCGGTAGGCTTGTAATGGATATTGGTGGACAGTCTATCACCAGAAATTGAGACAGACAGGTCAAAGAAGGGCAGGGAAGTGTCAGAGATGGACCACGTGAAAATGATGGAAGGGTGGAAATTGGAAGCAAAATTAATACATTTTTCCAGATCCAGATGAGAGCATGAAGTGGCACCAAAGCAGTCATCGATGTACCGGAGAAAGAGTTGTGGGAGGGGGTGGAGTAGGACTGGAACAAGGAATGTTCCACATACCCCATAAAGAGACAGGCATAACTGGGGCCCATGCGGGCACCCATAGCCACACCTTTTATTTGGAGGAAGTGAGATGAGTTTAAGGAGAAATTGTTCAGTGTGAGAACAAGTTCAGCCAGACGGAGGAGAGTAGTGGTGGATGGGGATAGTTCGGGCCTCTGTTCGAGGAAGAAGCGGAGAGCCTTCAGACCATCCTGGCAGGGGATGGAGGTGTAGAGGGATTGGACGTCCATGGTGAAGAGGAGGCGGTTGGGGCCAGGGAACTGGAAATTGTTGAAATGATGTAGGGCGTGAGAGGAATCGCGGATGTAGGTGGGGAGAGACTGGACAAGGGGAGAGAGAATGGAGTCAAGATAGCAAGAAATGAGTTCCGTGGGGCAGGAACAGGCTGACATAATTGGTCTGCCAGGACAGTCCTGTTTGTGGATTTTGGGTAGGAGGTAAAAGCGGGCGGTCCGAGGTTGGGAGACTATGAGGTTGGATTCTGTGGAGGGAAGATCTCCAGAGGAGATGAGGTCAGTGACAGTCCTGGAAACAATGGCTTGATGTTCAGTGGTGGGGTCATGGTCCAGGGGGAGGTAGGAGGAAGTGTCTGCGAGTTTACACTCAGCGTCTGCGAGGTAGAGGTCAGTGCGCCAGACAAGAGCACCACCCTTGTCAGCAGGTTTGATGACAAAGTCAGGGTTGGACCTGAGAGAACGGAGTGCAGCAATTTCAGAGAGAGACAGTTTAGAGTGGGTGAGAGGAGCAGAGAAATTGAGACGACTAATGCCACGCTGATAGCTCTCAATTAAAAAATCAAGAGCAGCTAAGAATCCAGAGGGAGGGGTTCCAGGTGCAGGGCGAATATTGGAGGCGGGTAAAAGGATCTGTTGAACAGGGAGAGGACTCCTGCCCAAAGAAGTGAGCACGGAGACGAAGGTGGCGGAAGAAGAGTTCAGCATCGTGCCGAGCCCGAAATTCATTGAGGTGAGGGCGTAAGGGTATGAAACTGAGTACTTTGCTGAGCACTGAACATTCAGCGGCAGAGAGGGGAAGGTCAGGGGGTATGGTGAATACACGGCCGGGGCTGGGATTGGAAGACGGGATGAGGTCAGGGGGATGGGCAGGGCTGGAGGGTCCTGGATGGGCGTTGGTGTCGATGAGTTTTTGGAGCTTGCATTCCTTTGCACCTTAAAGAAAGAGACAAAGTTTCTTGTTGAGGCGTCGGATGAGACGAAGAATAAAATGAAACTGGGGGCAAGGACAGCTTAGAGATAGGGTGAGTCGGTACTTTTAGGTAAATCTGCATCAGAGCAGTGGGACTCATTCAAGAAGGAAATAGGGAGAGTACAGGGCCAACATATTCCAGTAAAGACAAAGGGTGGGACCAACAAATCCAGGGAACACTGGATGTCGAGGGATATACAGGATTGGATAAAGAGAAAAAGGGAGGATTATGGCAGATACCAAGGGCCCAAAACAGCAGAAGCCCTAGAAAAGTATAGAATGTGTAGGGGGGAACTTAAAAAGGAAATTAGGAGAGCAAGGTCCCGCATGGGAGATTGATAATGAAGGTAAGAGCCTATGGGATCCAAGGGAATTTGGCAAATTGGATCCAGAATTGGCTGAGTGGCAGGAAGCAGAGGGTGATGGTCAAGGGGTGTTTTTATGACTGGATGCCTGTGTCTAGTGAGTTCCACAGGGATCGGTGTTGGGTCCCTTGCTGTTTGTGATATATATATATAAATGATTTAGACTTGAATGTAGGAGGGTTGATCAGTAAGTTCGCGGATGACACGAAAATTGGGTGTGCACTTGCGATGGATACAAGGCTATGGGCCTAATGCTGGAAAATGGGATTAGAATAGTTAGGTACTTGTTTGACCGGCGCAGACTCGATGGGCCGAAGGGCCTTCTTCTGTACTGCAGACCTCAATGACTCTACATCTCTACATGCTCCCTTGACTCCTCAACTGCTTTTCTGCTGTTGGATCTGAATCTGACATTCAGGACCAGATTTTTGCTAACGAGGCGGGCAGCTTGATTTGGGAAATTTCCTCACTCAACAGACCAGTATTCAAGAGGCTGTGGCGTAGTGCTATTGTCACTGGACAAGTAACCCATGAACCCAGGGTAATGCACTGGTGACCTGTGTTCAAATCCCACAATGGTAGATGGTAAAATATGAATTCAATAAAAATCTGGAATTAGAAGTCTAATGATGACCATGAAACCATTGTCAATTGCCGTAAATACCCATCTGGTTCACTATTGCCCTTTAGGGGAACTCTGCCATCCTTACCTGGTCTGGTGTACATGTGACTGCAGACTCACAACAATGTGGTTGACTCTTAATGCCCTCTGAAATGGGCTAGCAAGCTGCTAGAAAGTAAAAAAGGAATTAAATTGGATGGACCACCCAGCATTGACCTAGGCACTGGAAATGACAAAGGCATACTCAGCCCTGTTGATCCTGCAAAGTCCTCCTTACTAACATTTGGAGGCTAGTGCGAAAATTGGGAGAGCTATCTCACAGACTCGCCTGGCATAGTCATACTAATGGAATCATACTTTACAGATAATGACCCAGACACCACTGACATCATCCCAGCAGAGGTGTACAATGGGGGCACAATTGTATATAATCAGGAGGGAGTTGCCTGGGAGTCCTCAACATCGATTCTGGACTCCATGAATTCTCATGGCATAATGTCAAACATGGGCAAGGAAGCCTCCTGCTGATTACCATTAACCCCCATCACCACCACCAACACTACCACCTCCCCCTCTCGCCATTAGTGAGTCTTGGAGATAAGCCAAACATTCATAATGAGACCACCTGGGAAATTCTAACAGCAGAAACAGATGGCCAGACATATATTTCTCCATATGGCCTCATTATGAATGCTTGACCAAGCTCCAAGACTCACTAATGTGTTATAACATGGCAGATGATGTGTGCCAGGTGGTTCAAATCCATGAGGGAAACTTGATCATGCTATCACAATGGTTTTGCAATGCATATTTATTTCAAGATGCGTGCCCTGAATTCAAATGTAATAAGTCCACTAAAACTTTAATGATTTTTTAAAAAACTAAATTAAAATATATATTAACAAAAAAAAAATTTCAAGCACATACATAGGTCTACAAATTACTATTATAATAGCTCCTAAAATCCCTAATTAACCTAACTCCCAGTTATATCCCCTTTAAGACAATGGTCCAAAAATAGATTTTTTTAGATTTTAAGTAGATCCAGCAAATTAACACAACATCCTGGACAGTGGAATTCAAAGTGGCTTTCTCCAGCTTCAGTTTCTATAGACAGCAGGTTTATGCACAAATGCTGGCGGTTTCATGAAGACTATTTCACACACTCCTGTTAGACCTTACAAACTTTCCTCTGACACGTAGCTTCATTCTCCTTTATAAATGTTTCTCTCTTCTTAATGTGTAAATTCTATTGTTTCCATGTGTCTTTGGAACTTTACATTTCTCTTAATATAAATCTTTTCATGTTGCCACTATATATTGTCAGTAACCCATGAGAAAAATAAATACATTCCTTAGCTTGCTTGTCTGGCTATTTGTAAACAGACTGTGACCCCTTTGAAATCCAAATCCCCCTTCATCTATCTAAAAATGCAAATTCCCTTCACACCATACATATTAAGACCCAACCATGTTTACTCATTAGCACATTAAAGACACTTCTACACCTTTTTTTTAATAACTTAAACTTGCAATCTGCTTGGCTACAAAATGTAATTAAATCACACATGCACACACACAGAAAAACACAACCCCCATAAACCTACTTTACAATAAACCAGAAAAATATTATGAAAATTATTACACTCTCATGACAGATGGGTTAACTCAGTAGGTGTCTGTTTCTTCACGCTGAAGTGTTAGCTTTGATTAGTTGACATCTTTATGAAGTTATAATAAGTTATTATTTATTTGATCTATTTTTCAATGTCTGGATATTTAATTGGCCAAGACTAAGAGGTGTGAAGCGAGGTAATGCTCCTGGTATCAAAATTATGAATGGCAGTGTCTGATTGACATTTTTATAAGTTGTAGGAGCAGCAGTTTATTTTTCAAAGCATATTTCAGAATGGGTGTTTTCCTTCATGAACATTTCAAGACATGCCATTATCATCATATGCACATTGGTTCTGTACATGTTATTACTGGGTCAGTGGGCATGGAGGGGGCATAGAGGGCATGTTGGTTGGCATGGAAGGGGCATGAGAGGCATGAATGTGGCATGAGGATGTGGAGGGGGTATGGATAAGACCTCTTAAAAATATCTTTCAAAAGGTTCCTGAATCCAGACTCTGTTCACAGCTGCTCTGAGAGACTGTGAACCATGTGTCCTTGAGATGTTGGCTCAACTCAATGAAAATTACGGGGATAGGGAGGAGGGGTGGCGGAGTATGAGGTACCTACCCTGCAATGGAACAGGCTATATAGTGGGTGCAGGGTTGCTACCTGCATCCTTACCTCAGGACGGTGAAAATTGCAGTGCCGGGATTCAGAGTAGGAATCCTGGAATAGGGTCTCGACTGCCAATTTTTAAAGGCCTCCGGAATTGGTCCAACCCCACAAAAATTCAGTCTTAAATGAGCCACAAATTCCTCGAACACAGAGAATATCAATGTCCTCTCGTCACAAATTCTCTTGGTGCTGCTTTGCTTCTTTCAGTTATGTTTTATTTTCAGCCAGACAATTTATAGCCTTGGCATCTTGTTCGAAGCTGAGCACAGTTTCAAACTCTATATCCCTTCCATCACAAACAGCATTTACTTCAACAACAAAAACAAAAATAGCTGGAAAAACTCAGCAGGTCTGACAGCATCTGCGGAGAGGAATACAGTTAATGTTTCAAGTCCGTATGATTCTTCATCAGAGGAGTCTGAAGAAGAGTCATGCGGACTTGAAACGTTAACTGTATTCCTCTCCGCAGATGCTGTCAGACCTGCTGAGTTTTTCCAGCTATTTTTGTTTTTGTTTCAGATTTCCAGCATCCGCAATATTTTGCTTTTATCTTAGCATTTACTTCAATCTTTGTAACATCATTTGTTGCTTCCCCGACATGAGCCTCTTTGCCGCTGAAATCCTCAGATGCCCTGATTTTGTTGGAGGTGGGTATATTTTTCACAAGCCAGGTTCAGATGCAGAAAGTGCTTGAACCCATTTAATCTCTTTTGTGTATAACACCCATTCTATTTCTGATAGTACCAGACGATATCTAAGATCATCTGCAGCTGAGACTGGATTTGAAAGGAACACAAGGGTTGATATTAGTAGGCTATCAGTAAATTAGAAGGAAGATTGTACTATAATAGTACAGTCCAAGAATGGGATTGAAATTGAGTCAAAAACTGTGGGCTGAATTTTCAGGCTGCTCAAGTGTTAAATAGCACGTGATGACGTTGTGCGAGTGTCCCATTGGTCAGTGGGCGCGCGCATAAGTCAGAAGCGCACCCGCCAACAATTAAGGGGGCAATTAAGCCCATTAAAGTTGGAATTGCCCCCGATTTTTTGTGGTCCGTCCAACCTTACGGTTGGTGGATGGTTGAATCGGCCAGACAGCCTTTGCATTTTTCACGAAATCTCATCCAAGGGTGGAATGAGGTTTCCGTTATTAAATTTAAAAAAATCTATGGACAAAATTTTTATAATGTATATGTTCATGTGACTGTTTGTGATGCTTGGACATTAATTGGCCAGTCATCGTGAAATCGCAGTCGGGGGCGATCGCAGTCGGCAGTCCATTCCCTGGCTGCTCCTGGACCCACCAATCGCGCCTACCCAACGACCTGAAAATTCTGCTCTATGTATCTGTGTTTTAACATTACATTATTCCACTGCTGCGTAACTTTAATCATTTGAACATGTAAAATGTTATACATCTTTCATTGAAAAATAAATTTATTTGCCCAGTGTCTAATCACTCTGATTTGAACTTCACTTCGCCCTGTTTAAATCATAAAAACTAAATTGAGTCCTGAGATATATAAATGACCCTTTGACTGATCTCATGTTAGCCTTGCATGAATGAGGACAAGGCTGATCCCTGGCCTTTATAAACATATGGGAATAATTTGCCAGACAAGTTGTAATTTGGTTGGAATCTAACACAGCTGCACCACATTCGGTATATACAGCTTGCTGTCATGTTGCTTTGAAATTGGTCAAGCTACAAGAGTTATAAGCAAAATGTATTCTTAAAACTGTACTGATCAGCAGAACATATGGTTCATTTCTAATGTGGTGGCTAGTTATTGAAGAATAAGTGAATATTTATGGATACATTTATCACAGGTAAAGCAAACCTTACATTAAATCTAATTTTAAAATTGCATTCAAATTTGGTCCACTCACTGTGCTTGTTGACCTGCATTAGCTTATGGTCCATCAAAACCTCAAGTCTAAAATTCCGATCCTTGTGTTACCAATATCTCCCTATCTTTGTATCCTCCTCCAACCCTACAGTCTTCAGAGAACTCAGCATTCCTCCAACTCTGACCTCTTGTGTATCTCTCACCACTGACGTCTTGCGCTTTTAGCCATCCAAAGCCCTAATCTCTGGAATTTCCTCCCTAAGCCTCTCCACCTCACCACCCCATTCTGCTCCCTTGAGATATTGCTTAAAACCCATCACTTTGTCAAAGCTTTATATCCCCCCTCCTAATTTCTCCTAAGTGTCAATTTTTATCTGATTACACTTCTTTGAAGCACTTTGGATGTTTTCTTACATTAAAAATGCTATATAAATGCAAAGTGTTGTTTGTAATGGTCAATGTTTTCTATAAGAAAAGGTTATGCTGTAACAAATGACTATTAATTTAAATAGTTAGAAGTTCTACATTGTCACAATTGTAAATCAATGCAAGCAGTAGTTAAATGACCAAAACAATTATAATGTTGACAATAACCAATAGACATTGAAGGATGTTTTCATTCATTTTAAGTTAAAAATAGACGTTGAACTACAAAGACTGGAGAGTGAATACATGATTTATTTTGTATTTTTTATCAGAAGAGAAGCAGGTCAATTCACGTATTCAAGGTTCATTTTAGCGCTGAAGAACGCACAGGCTAGTATTTGAATAGCTGGTCAGAAAGAGACTCTGCCTAACCATCACAGCTGCAGGATAAATTGTTTGCATTTTTCCCAGGCTACTAAACCCTTGGTAGAGAAAAAAAATCTTTTTGCTGATGAACAAAGTCACAAGATATATGAAAAATGAGTACAGATATTTTTCACTGAGGCATGAAAGCTAATCAAGCATGATACGCTTTCATTCTGTCACAGAAACTTACTAATCAACGGATAATTAGAAAGAATGCTCTCTGTTTGAACTCATGTCAATCCCTATTTAGCCAATTGCCTTCCTACTGACATAAAGTAATGAAGAACTCTTTATGTACTAGACTAACATTGCCCTGATAAAAGAAGCTAACAGTGCAGGATTGTACAGTAGAAGGAAAAACACAAATTTAATAAAGGGATAAAGTACAGTTCTAGTCTCAGATGTGTAACAGTCAAATATTATGCAGTCCAAAAGATCTAAGTTATATTACTGGCTGGACGTTGCACATGGCACAGGAACAAAGGAAATCTGGATGTGTAAACAAGCATTAAATTTTAACGTAAGTTAAATTTTAATGTTTGGAGAGTGTCCTTGGTAGCTTTGGCATTAGGAGCACTTAATGTTAAGGTCAAGGGTGAAAAATTTGATAGCTTCCTGAAAACATATGCAGGGGATTGTGATGCATGATTATCCCATTCCTGTTCGAAGGAATGCAGGTAGCAGGCAATCTTTGCGCTGCCTGCTAATTATTATGATAGTGGCATGCAGCCCAATGCTAAACGTACTGCTGCGTGACTGGACCAGGGGGTCCCAAGTTCAAAAAAGGCTAGCATCACTTAAAGCTAGCCTACACTACTTAAAGTCAGACTGCACCTTTTAATGTTAAGGTATGTTCTTGCTGCAGCAGATGGTGGAAGTCATTGTGGAAAAGTTCATGAGCAGAAAAATGGGTGGACATGATGCAACAAGCCAGAGAGCATGTCCCCTTATGCAGCACTGGAGGGCTTGCTGCAGAGAGTGGACAGGAAGAGAGAGGTTTTCTTCTCTCAGGGGCTAGGAAGCTCTCTAGACAGGCATTATGAAGGCAGTAGGAACTAGACTCACACACTACTCCATTCACATACCCACTTGACTCACCTACCAATTGTCTCTATCAAGCATGGCTCCAACTCAATATTTGTTGCTTCACCTCACCCTTCACACTTAGCACTGCTGAAAGCGTCACAGTCACACCCCTAAGCTTGCACACACTGCCAGCGATTCAACTGTGGCAGATACATCACTCAAACACATTTCCCCATGCTAACTGACACACGTTCTCTTTCTTGCTGGATATGGTGGCCTATCAGAGGCAGCAGCACTATCTGGCAGGAGACAGGCACGACTACATGGCCTCACCTACATAGAAGAATTGGTGCAACCATGACTCAGGCCAAAGCCAGTGATGGGGCTGAAATCATAGAGGATAGCATTATGTTTCTACCTAATTCCATCATCTCACATCCTATTTTGCTCCATTTTACAATCTCTTCTGATTAACAAGCTGCTGCAGATGGTACCTTGCCTTCCCTCCCCTTCCCTCACCCAAACATATCCTTTCAGATACCCAAGAACTGCCATGCTCAACAACTGGGGTGGGAGCATGGAGTGCCAGAGAAAGAGCATCCAATGAAGAAGATACACACAATGATAACCACCAGTTCAGATTCTGGCACTTCGCAAAGTTTGAATGGTAGTATAGAGACAGATTTGCATGTAATGAGTCAAGGGCAGTCACCGTCATCTCACAGTCACAGGTGAGAGTGACTGCTCTTAACATTAAGGCAGCATTTGACTGAATGTGGCATCAAGGAGTCCTAGCAAAGCTGGAGTCAATGGGAATGGGGGGAAAACTCTCCACTGGTTGGAGTCATACCTTGCACAAAGGAAGATGATTTTGGGTGTTGGAGGCTGTCATGACAGCGGGCCACAGCCTGAATTACCGTACAAGCGTATTGAACTTTTTGAGGATGATGTGTTTTTAAAAAGGACGTACAAGCAAAACCTTGCTGAGAATGCAAAGTAACCACTTGCTAGAAAATTGCTATGTGGATTATACTTGACCAACTAGACCAGAGAGACATGGAATATCACAACTAAAAAGGTGTCAAGGCCTACTTCATACAGAGACAGTTCAAAGGAAGAGATGAAATGCAAGAAACTGAACTTTAATCTCCTGTGGTTGCAGAGACAATGGAGACTGATTACCACATCTCAGCAGAAATCATCTCCTGCTGAATTATATCTCAGAATTTGGAAATGATCTGAGTTGAAAGAACCCATTCTGGGTTAAAGACATGTTTGTTTTTCCCTTCCAGGAATACACATGAAAAGGGGTTAAAAAGCCAGCTGCAAACCTGGTCTGTGTTTGGTAGTTCTGGTGTTCTAGTTCTGGTTCACAGCTGAAGAACATCAACTAGGCATCCCTGCAGCTTGCAGGTAAAAAAAAAATCTTTCTCTGTTGCTGGAGGCAAGTCAACAAAGCCACAGTCAAAGAGGAAATAGGACAGCTCCTTCAGCTAACCTGCAGAACCAAACGTCTCCAAACCAACTACTCAACTGTCAAAGTCAGCTCTACCAGAATCATCCAACTTAACGGTTGCAACACTTTGTCATCTCCTCCTCACAGACAAGCCAAAGACTGATTCATATATCTTTATTAACTTTTATTTTTGGACCCAACTTCTCATTTCTAGTCTGTGTGTATGTGTGTTGCATTTTTATTATTTATTCTCGGATTTTTAGTAACTGATGAACTCACTTTTTCTTTGACTCAAGGCAGTCTGGTTAAATTGGCTCCTTTTAAAACAAAAATACATTTTGACTGGAAAAAGGTATGTACAAGGAAAGGGATCCCTTTTAAATTAATCTTGTCGTACCCAACCGAGAAGGTTGAATAAAGAAGGAGAGTCAACTCATTTCTCCTCACCTGGGAGCATAACAAAATTGGGGTCCTATTCAGGAAGTTAACAATTTGGGGTATCTCACCTGGAATCATTACAAATTGGGGGACTTTGCCTTGGGGACCTGGTCATAACAAAGTCAATCATCTCATTTCCAGGACATCACTGCAGGAGTTCCTCAGGGTAGTGTCCTAGGTCCAACCACCTTCATCAATGACCTTCCCTCTATCATAAGGTCAGAAGTGGGGATGTTCGCTGATCATTGCACAATGTGCAGCACCATTTGTAATTCCTCAGATACTGAAGCAGTCCATGTCCAAATGTAGCAAGACCTGGACAATATCCAGGTTTGGGCTGACAAGTGGCAAGTAACATTCGTACCATAAAAGTCCCAGGCAATGACCATCTCCAACAAGAGAAAATCTGTCGCCCCTTAACATTCAATGGCATTATTATCGCTGAATCCCCCAGTATCAATATCCTGGGGGTTACCAGTGACCAGATACTGAACTGGTATAAATACTGTGGCTACAAGAGCAGGTTAGAGACTAGGAATCCTGTGGCAAGTAACTCACTTCCTGATTCCCCAACACCTGTCCACCATCTATAAGACATAAGTCAGGGGTGTGATGGAATACTTTCCACTTGCCTGGATGAATGCAGCTCCAACAACACTCAAGAAGCTTGAGACCATCCAGGATAAAGCAGCCTACTTTATTGGCACCCCATCCACAAATATTCACACCCTCCACCACTGTCACAAAATGGCAGCAGCATGTACCATCTTCGAGGTGCACTGCAGGAACACACCAAGGCTCCTTAGACAGCATCTTCCAACACATGACCACTGCCATCTAGAAGGACAAGGGCAGCTGTTATGTCACTGTCAATGCTAAATGCTAAGTTGCTCAAATCCCAGAGGGAAACTTGAAACAACTGTCACAACTGTTTTGCAATTTGTGTATATTTCGAGATGTGTGCCTGGAATTCAATAGTAATAAGACCACTGAGTCTTATGGGTTTCTTACAAACCTAAATTAAACCTTTATTAATAGAATAATTGATTTTAAGTAGATACATAGATCCACAAATTGCTACTATGATAACTTCTAAATCCCCTAATTAAGCTAACTCGCAGTTACACTTTTGTTAAGGCAACAGTAAGACACCTAGATTTTAAAAAGACACAGGCAAAGTTACACATAGTACCCTGAAACATTCCCTGAATTCAAACTGAGTTTTCTTAGTAGACAGCAGCTTGAGGCTTATATACTGGAGGCTTTTCACACTTTTTAGGTCTTAGAATGCCTTTCCTTGCACACAGCATTCTCTCCTTTAACCATATTTTCCCCTTTGAATGCAAATTCCCATTGTTTCACAATGGGCAGAATTTTCTGCCTGTCAGACAGGCAGTGCGGGGGTGGGCGCAGGTGGGCCTGCGCCTGCAATCGGGTCCGCACCGCCATTTTACGTGGGCAGGCCAATTAAGGCCCACCCAGCGTGAATCGCTGCTCCTGAGGACAGAGGGAGTGGGCGGGCGGCGGCGGGACTGCAATGACCGCCGGGTCCAATGGCAACGCGGTGGCCTGTTTTAAAAAGCTGCTGCAGCTTTTCAAAGGCTGTGAATCATGGTCAGTGGAAGGGCTTCCCACAGCGCTGCTGGTGAGCTGGCCAGGCAGGAGGGTAGGGCAGGGGGCACTGTGCCCCTCATCTTTCTGATGATTGGCTTGCTGCCCTCTTTGAGGACCTGGCAGCACAACAGGAGGTGCTCGTACCCAAGGACGGGAGGAGGAGCCCCCCCCCTTGACCAAACGCGCCTGGGAGGAGGTGACGGAGGTGGTGAGCTCCCACGATGTGGTGTGACACACCTGAATCCTGTGTCAAGTGCTTCAACGACCTGTTGCACTCGGGAAGGGTGAGTACCATGTTGGCACTGGTCACTTAATCCAGCAGGTAGGCTTTCCCCCCTGGTGCATACCACCCCCAATTCTGAGTGTAGTGACTGCATTGAATCATTGATGGCATGTGTCCTTCGCCGGGTGGGCCAGCAGATATTGCCCATGCTGAGGTTACCCTGAGATGGTGGTGAAGAGATGGGTTCTGCCCCCGCAGCATGTGATACACTGAGACCCAAATTACTGATTTGGGGGCAACCTGGAGGAGCTGCCCCTAGGCGCAGTGCTGGAACTCCAGGACATGTCAAAGTCAGGGCGATGACATGCTGGGAGGGGAGCTTCAAGGTGGCATGGGACGGATCGATCTGCTGTCCTCTGCGCTCAACGTGCTTGCACCACCTTGCTATTGAAGGTTAGACCGTGTGGTGCCACATGTGATGTAGGCAGCATTTGGCCAAGGGGGCGGGGTTAGGAGAAAGGCCTAGCATCTTTGTGTGTGTGTTCAACAGCAGCCAGGTGAGGAGGCACTGGAGCTCTGCAATGTCCCACTCTGTTTGGGGTGGGCCGTCTGCGAAGAGAATCCAGGTACAAGTAGCACTAATTAATGCTCTTCTCTCCTCTTCAGGAGAAGAATGTACTTAATGCAGCCGAGTGGGTGAGGGCTGGCGGAGGAGGACTGGAGGAGGGCCGGCCCAGGTGGCAATTCTCAGCCGCTTTGAGCAGGAGGTCTAAATCTGGAGAGGCGCCATGCACCCAGGTCACCGGTGTCGGTGCGGCTGGGGTGCCACGGGCAGGTATGTATGCCCAGCAGTGAGGTCACCATTGTTCTCCCAACAGCCATGGCAGTGCTGAATGTTCAATGATTGAAGTTTGCAACATGGCTTGACCGTTGCTTATGGAAGGATGAGCGCATAATGATCCAGGGGACAGGGACACACATTGACATTGTCTCCACGTTAACTAATCAAATGTCCTTGTTCTTCCTTTCAGTATCAGAGGAGCAGGGCTGGGAGGAGGAGCAGCAGAGGCCCCCTCTCACACCTGAGGGCCCTGAAGTTTCGGACTCACCAGCGTCACACCATCTCTGCCAGGCAGGCACCAGCGCAGATACTAGCACCTCGGTGGAATTAGAACATTGGCTAGTGTCCTGGGGCACAGCGGTAAGGGCACTTCGCAGTCGCTGGAGGAGCTGGCAGAGACAGAGAGTGCCCATGGCACTAGCAGTCGGAGGACTGCAGGGGACCAGGCACATGCTCAGTCAGTGGCTGATGATGTGCCTCTGGAGTCGTCCGCGACACAGCAAGCGCAGGAAATGTGGCCGGGTGTGCGGGAGCATCTGGGGGAGATACATGAGGCTATGCTTGGCTTGGTGTCCATGGTGGAGGAGTCCACGCAGACTATCACCGAAGCAATGAGCCCCATGTCCAAGTGCCATGCGTCCTCCATGGAGAGAGTGGCGACTTTCGTGGAGAGGCTCCTCCAGGAGACCCATCAGGCCTTCCTGGGGATGTGCTCTGACCAGCAAGCCCTCATATCGGCATTGACCTCAGCTGGTCAGTGCCAGTGTGGGAGATGGTGTGGGCACCAAGTTTCCCAGCTCGGTGCCCATCCATCCACGGTGAGCAGGGAGGTCCGAAGCAACAGCTGCCTGTTGTCTCTGCGGGCTCCTCTCAGGGCATTCTGGATGAGGGTGGCAACTCTTCTGCCCCTCTCCCAGTGACCATTGCATCCGGTGAGGCTGCAACGACTGGGGAGATGCCAGCTGTGGAAATGGCAGCCCCCTCCCAGGCGGGGCCAGCACAGGCTCCACAGGCTAGAAGACGACTGCCAAGGTCATCAAGGCCAACAGGACAGCAGAGTGCGCAGGCTGGTCTCAGATGCCACTCCCAGCGAGGGGGAAGCACCAGGACGTGGCACCTGAAAATGTAAACATAAGGCACCTTAGGCACACCATGGTTTTATCACTGGTGCTTTTGTGTTGGACTGCAATTAGGTCTTTATGAGTTGGTGTGATTTTTAACACCTTTGTCATTTTGTTTTGTTAAGTTTCTTTGGTTGTAATATTAAATTCAGACATATCACCATGGCTGAGGGTATCTCTTCTTCTGCAGGTGGATGGTTTTCAATAATGTTATGAGTGATCTGTGGGACATTCAGCTTTATTAACAAAGCCCTTAGTTACTGTTCCTATCCAGGCAGATTTTGCACTGACATCCCCCTCCTTCTAGAAAAATGAACTGTCATTATTTTAAAAAGATGGCTTCATTTCCTGAACCCATCTTATCTTACTTCTTATACTTACTACACTACCAGATGCATTCATTAACACAACAATTTACACACAAATCCTTTGTATCAACAGAAATCATTCTAGTCCAGTATCCAGGTATTAACTGTCCAATTTTCCCTTTAAGCCTCAACTCTTGACAATGCATCTGCAAGTAGATTTTCTCATCCTGATACATGTATAAACTATAGATTAAATGGTTGCAGTAATAAACTCCATCTGAATAGCCTTGCATTTCTGCTTGAAATTTGTCCAGAAACTTTTAAGGATTGTGGTCTATATAAACAATTGTTTCTGATGAATTGTTTGCAAAGTAAACTGCAAACTGCTTCAATGCTAACACCAACCCCAAAGTCTCCTTTTCAATCTTGAATATCTTCTCTGTTGTATATTCAACTTCCGTGAAAAATACCCTATCAGCTTTTCAATTACAGCGTCATCTTCTTGTAACAGTACGCTCCCAATGCCTATATTACTTGCGTCAACAGCCAACTTAAATTGCTTGGCGTAATTGAGTTTGGCCAAAACTAGTGTCATAGTTAATACGGTTTTCAAACTGTCAAATGCCTTCTGACACTCCTGTATCCATTGAAACTTCTTGTTTTTTAATAGTTCATCAGTGGAACTATGATGAACTGCTAAATCATAGCAGTTATGATATATACTGCTAAAATTTGGCACAAATTTCCGATAAAACCCACTCATGCCCAGAAATTTCAAAACTTCTCATTTTGTTGTAGGGGCAGGGAAAATCCATGATAGGGTTGACTTTCGCATCTCTCAGAGCCACCTTACCATGTCCAATGGTATGGCTTAGGTACGTAACTTGGCTTTTGCAAATTCACTTTTAGCCAAGTTCACCACCAAATTAGCTTCTTGTAATTGAGCAAATAATCCTTCTAGATGTGGTAAATGCTCCTCCAACATTTGCTGAAAATGATCAGGTCGTCAATATAAACAGCATGATTGCTCAGACCTGCAATTACTTTGTTTGTCAGCCTTTGAAATGTTGCAGGTGCATTTTTCATACCAAATGACATGACTTTAAACTGGTATTGTCCATCTGGTGTCACAAAATCCAACATTTCCTTTGCCCTCTCTGATAATGGTACTTATCCTCTTAGCAAGTCAATTTTTGTGATAAATTTTGATTGTCCCACTTTCTCAATACAACCTTCCAACCATGGTCGAGGATATGAATCCGCTTTTGCCACCACATTCACCTTTTGATAGTCCACACACAGTCTTTGTGTTCCTTTCGGTTTCAGTACCAGCACAATAGGCAAACTCCAGTTACTGCAACTAGACTTCATGATATCATTTTGAAGCATGATTTTGATTTCTTTCTGTACTTATGATAACTTTGCAGGATTGAATCTATAATGATGTTGCCTTAGTGAAGAGGAAATCTGTACACATACATCATGTATAGCTAAATTTGTCCTCCCCCAACTTATTTCCACAAATAGATTTGTGTGACTGCAACAGCTTCTTCAAATCACTTTGACACTTGTTTGGAAGGTAACTTAATATCACATTTAAATTTTCAAGTACCCCCGCATTATCCAGTTTGATTGGAGAAAAATCAGTTTCAGAATCCTGCATTTCTACTTCTTTCTCATTATCTATCACCACCAATACCTCCTTTTGGTCCTCTCCACTGTCAAAGTAGTTTTTAAGCATATTTACTTGACACACTCTCTGTTTCTTTCTGCTATCTGGAGTATTTATTAAATAATTTACTTCACTCAGTTTCTTTTCAATCCTGTAAGGCCCACTAAACCTTGCCTTTAATGAGTCACCCAGTACTGGTAACAAAACTAGCACCTTTTCCCCAGCAACAAAACTACGAGCTGTAGCTTTCTTGTCTGCCTTCATTTTCATCACTTGCTGTGATATCTTTAAATGTTCCTAGCCAACTCTCTCTAATCTCTGTCTGAAAATTGATACATAATCTAGGAGAGTAGTTTCTGAACTTTGACCCATCAATTTTTCATGAATCAATTTCAGTGGTCCTCTCACATCATGACCATAAATTAGTTCAAAAGGGCTAAGACCAGTTGATGCACTAGGAGTGTCCCTAATAGCAAATAACAAGGGTGGAATTCCCCTTCCTCAATTCTGTGGATATTCCTGACTATATGCCCTCATCATAGTTTTTAGAGTTTGATGCCATCTTTGCAAATCCCCTTGATATTCAGGATGGTAAGCTGTTGACTTAAACAGTTTTATCCCCAAACTGTTCATTACTTCCTTAAACAGCTGTGACATGAAATTTGAACCCTGATCTGATTGTATTTCTTTAGGTAAACCACATCTTGTAAAAAAATTTAGTTAACTCTTCTGCAGTTTTCTTTGTTGTAATATTTCTCAAAGGTATTGCTTCAGGAAACCTGGTAGACACTGTCAAGAAGCTTTTAATGTATATAATATTTTGGAAAATATTTTTCTTTTAAAATAGGTGTTTAGTCTGTGGCTGTGTCTTAATTGGATTAAAACCTGGGTGTTTTGATGGGCACTAGTTTTGAAATGTAAGAGATAGCGTGCATTCGCATTTTTTGAATAGAGCATTCAAGAAGTGGGGTGAAAACTGACACCTATCTAGCAGAGACCAAGCAATATAATTATATTACTAATAAAGTTGGTACTATGAAAGGGGTTTTATTGTTAGAGAGGTTTAGTTCAGAGGTTGTTGATACAATGATTTAATGGGGCTGGTAGGTATAACGTCAGTAGTTTTCAGGTGTGCAGAGCAGAGGCAATGTGAGATCAAAAGGCAGCTGTAAGCCTCCAACTGGCTCCACCGGAAACAAGTGAAAGAACCTAATTTTGAACTCGTAAGGTGAAAATGTTCTGCTTGGTGTCTGGTTAAGTCTATGGGTTGCTGTTGCCTTCATGGAGATTAGTTTGGGAATTTGTTAAAAGTTATGATAGTAGCAATTTGAAGCCACGTGTACATATACTTTAACCTGTGTAAAATTAATAAAATGTTTCATTTAGTTTAATGTAAAGCCTCAAGAACTGTTGGTCTGATTCCTGAATTTAGAGTCGCATCTCAAATATAACACTTAAAATTATAGGTTATGACAGTTGTTTAAAGTTTCCCCCTGGAATTCTTAAATAACTCCGCTTTACCAACAGCATTGGTTATAACAGACACATCCATTATTGTCAGTAAGTACTGATTTCCACTTTTAGTCTTGGGGAGGGGTCCTACACAATCAATCATGACCTTAGTAAAAGGTTCTTCATAAGAACTAGGAGCAAGAGTCGGCAATTCAGCCCCTCGAGACTGCCCCGCCATTCTTTACGATCAAGGCTTTTTTCATTTCGGCCTCAACTCCAATTTCCCGCCCTCTCCCCATAACTTTTCAACCCATTACTAATTAAAAATCTGTCTATCTCCTCTTTAAATTTATTCAGCGTCCCGGCATCCACTGCACTCTGAGGTAATGAATTCCACAGATTCATGACCCTTTGAGAACAGTAATTCCTCCTCATCTCTGATTTAAATCTACCACCCCTTAGCCTAAAACTATGGCCTCTCATTCTAGAATGCCCCACAAGGGGAAACATCTGCTCCATGTCTACTTTGTCTATCCCCTTTAGCATCTTATATACCTAAATTAGTTCTCCTCTCATCCTTCTAAGCTCTAGCGAGAATATGCCTAAACTGCTCAATCTCTCTTCGTAAGACAAGCCCCGCATCTCTGGAATCAATCTAGTGATCCTCCTCTGAACCGCCTCCAGTGCAACTAAATCCTTCCTCGAGTAAGGGGACCAAAACTGTGCACAGTACTCCAGGTGCGGTCTCACCAATGCCTTGTACAGTTGCAACAACACTGCCCTATTTTTATACTCTATTCCTTTAGCAATAAATGCCAAAATTCCATTTGTCTTCCTTATTTCCTGCTGTACCTGCATACTAGCTTTCAGCAATTCATGCACGAGGACACCCAGATCCCTCTGCACTGAAGCATTCTGAAGTTTCCCTCCATTTAAATAATAAATCGTCTTTCCATTCTTCCAACCAAAATGGATAACCTCACACTTATCCACGTTAAACTCCATCTGCCAAATTTTGGCCCATTCACTTAACCTGTCCATATCCATTTGTAAAATTCTTATTTCTTCATTGCAACTTACTTTCCCACCTATTTTGGTGTCATCTGCAAATTTAGTTATAGTACCTTCTATCCCTGAATCCAAGTCATTTAAATAGTTGGGGCCCAAGGACCGAACCCTGTGACACCCCACTAGTTACAGCTTGCTATCCAGAAAAAGACCCATTTATCCTGACTCTCTGCTTTCTGTTGGTTAGCCAAAACTCTATCCAAGCTAATATATTACCCCTAACTCCGTGTGATCTTATCTTGTGTATTAGTCTTTTGTGTGGCACCTTATCAAAGTTCAAATGCTGGAATGGGAATTAAAGGTGCCAGTTTAATCACTGCTTGTAGTTCCCCTATCATCTGACATGTATGACATGTTCTGCAGAATTTGACTACAACCCTATGCAATCCAGGCCAAATAAAAATGTTTATGTATCTTTGCCTTGTCTTTCTAATTCCTAAATGCCCCCTATTGGAATTTCATGCGCTATCCTTAGAATCTAATTTCTATATACAAATGGTATTACAATATGATGCACTTCCTTCCAGCTTCTGTTTGCTGAAACATGATAAGGCCTCCATTTTCTCATTAAAACATTACCCTTAAGGTAATAACATTCTGGAATACATTTTGCCTCTGTTTCTGAGTAAGCTGTCTGATATAAATGTTTTATTTGTGAATCCTTTTTCTGTAATTCCACTAATCACGTTGAGTTGAACACTTCAGCTGAATTGTCATCTGTTCTTTCCTCCTGAACAATGTTATCAAACACAATGTCAGCTAATTGCACTTCCACACCTTCCCTCTGCCTTTGAACTTCCTTTCACACAACCTGGAAACAACCCAGGCTGCTCTCTCTACAACACTTCTGTTGAAAACACTTGTACAGGCTGTTCAACTACCATAGACATCATCCACATCTGTGAGCCAGCTATATCATTACCCAAAATAAATTGAACCCCTCCAATAGGCAATTTTTCCACTAATCGAATAATCACCTCACCACTTACTCTTTAAATTTAGCTTCCACAATGGAATAGCTTTAGCATCTCCATGAACCCCACTTATTTTCACCTGTTCCTGCAATTCTCCCTCTGAACAATAAATGTCACTACCCCACAATATTAAGGATTGACTAGCCCCTGTGTCTATTAAAATTTTAACAGCTATACCTACTCCATCCTCTACACAAGAAAATACTTTCCCTTCACACACAAAATCTTTAAACATTTCTGCAACCTGCCCCTCAGAATTCTCTTGGGTAAATTGTAAACACATTCCCACATTTTTACCTATCACTAATTCTTCCTGTTTTACCTGTACACAAACCATTGTTTTGTCTTGTGCCTGAACCTCAGAACCCACAGTATTTTTACTTCCAGAATTTTTCTGCACCCCAATAATCCCAACAGATTTTCCCTGTAATTTCCAACACACTGACTTTGCATGTCCAACTTTATTACCGTGAAAACACCTCAATTTTCGAATGTTACTTCTACCCTCAGCACCTTCCTTTTTATTCTGAGACAAAACTTCTTGGTTTCCACCTACTCTTTCTCTTGCCTGACTACACACCTTCCTTTCACCTTCCCACTTTCTGCCCTTCTCTGATTTAAAATGGTGGCAAAAAAAAGTTTAGCTCTATGAACTAACTCATAATCGTCAGCTATCCCTGCTGCTTGTCTTACTGTTTCAAGGTTCTATTCCTCCACATGAGTTCTCACTACCAAAGAAATTGAATCTTTAAATTTTTCCAAACAAATTACCTGTCTAAGAGCTGCATATGTTGTCTCCATCTTTAATGCCTCTATTCACTGGTCAAAATTACTTTATTTTGCTCTCTCAAACTCAATATAAGTTTGCCCAGGCTGTTTTTTCATATCCCTAAATTTCTGCCTGTCTGCCTCAGGAACCAACTCATATGCACTCAAAATAACCTTTTTTGCCACATCATAGTTTACTGACATTTCTTCTAACAGTGAAGCATAAACCTCATGTGCTCCACCCACCAGCTTGGATTGTAACAACAATGTCCAGTTTTCCTGTGGCCATTTCATCTGTTTAGCTATCTTCTCAAATGGAATAAAGAATGCTTCAACATCTCCTTCCTCAAACTTTGGAAGTGCTTGTACAAATTTAAACATCTCTCCATTGGGTTCTGATGGAAATAAGTCCTTCCTCACCTATTGGCATTTCTTTTTTTAACTGCCTGCATTTTAAACTGGAATTCTCTCTCTCTCTCTCTTTCTCTTTCCTCCTTTTCTAATCTCATCATTCCTAATTTGCTTTTTTGTTTTCATTCTCTTTCCTGCCTTTCTGCCTGTTCCCTTTGAAATGCTTTTTCTTTTTCTTTAACTGCTGCCTCTAGTTCCAATTTTTTTCATTTGCAGCTGAATTTGAGCCATTCCAATGACCCACCCCTTGAAGAATTTGGTCTCTCTGGTATTCCTTCCAATTTCAAATGCTGTGCTATACCTTCAATTATGTCTGATTTCTTTGCCCCTGCAGGTGATCCCAATTGTAACTTACCCGCCAACTCCATTAATTTAACTTTATTTGTCTTTTGTAAACCAGCCACAGTTATAACTTCAACTCCCAGACAAGTCTTAGCAACTGCCAAAGCCATATTGCAGTCTCGCCACTTCAGAAATACCTCATACCAACTCCTGAATTCAAAATTCTACTCATATTCGTAATCTTAAGATTCACCAACTTCAACCCAATCAACGAATTTCAAATATATTGCGCAAAGAGCCCCCAACTTTGTTATGGCACAGCCAATCATAAATGTTGAGCTGCTCAAAACCCAGAGGGAAACTTGAAATAACTGCCACAACTGTTTTGCACTTTGTATATATTTTGAGATGCATGCCTTGAATTTGGTGGTAATAAGGTCACCGAGCCTTATGGGTTTCTTACAAAACTAAATTAAACCTTTATTAATAGAAGAAATTAATTTAAATACATACATAGATCCACAAATTACTACTATGATAACTTTTGAATCCCATAATTAATCTAACTCGCAGTTACACTTTTGTTAAGGCAACAGTAAGACACATAGATTTTAAAAGACCCAGGCAAAATAACACACAATACCCTGAAACAGCCAAATTCAAAGCAAGTTTTCTTAACTTCAGTTCTTTGTAGACAGAAGCTTGAGGCTTAGATGCTCTCGGCTTTTTCACACTTGTTAGATCTTAGAATGTCTTCCCTTGCACATAGCATTCTCTCCTTGAACCATATTTTCCCCTTTGAATTTAAATTCCCGTTGTTTCACAATGTCTTTGGACTTTACCTTTCTAATAATAAAAATCTCTCATAGTATCAATTTTAACAGTAATCACTGGGAAAAATAAACACACTGTTTCTTAACTTCTCCTGGCTAGGTGAAACATTTCACCCCTCCTTTGAATTCAAGCTAGTCTGGTTTATTTTAAAGTGCAAATGTTCCCTTTACCCCTCTATTTACCTATTTAACTTTTCAAGCCTAGCTTATCTTCTGATACATCAAAGCCTTCAGAACAGCTGCCTTTAATTCAATTAAGTCACACACACACACACACACACACACACAGACACACACAGGCATAGACACACACCCCTCTATTACTCTATGTTACAATAAATTCCAATAGCATTATGAAAATTATTATATCTTCCTGATGGAGCAGATGCATGTGAACACAACCACCTGGAAGTACCCCTCCAAGCCACTCACCATCCTGGCTTAAAAATATATCACTGTTCCTTCACTGTCGCTGGGTCAAATTCCTGGAACACCCTCCCTAACAGCACTATGGGTGTACCTATACCACATGGACTGCAGCGGTTCAAGAAGGCAGTTCACCAACACCTTCTCAAAGACAATTAGGGATGGGCAATAAATGCTGCCCTAGCCAGCGATATTCACATCCTGTGAATGAATAAACATAACATTGGTCACAAGTGGGCTACAGCCAGGCCAGGGGGAAAGGACGATACCAGCTCCCCAGAAGGGAGATTGCACATGAGCTCTGCTGCAGAGGATTCATATGACGACTCTGATGGGGCATCATACAGGAAAAGGTTAATAGATATGCACACAGAAATGTTTGGTACATTGGCAGGCCTGCCAGAAAGCCAGCTGTCACTGTGAAAGAGCATGGAGGAGTCGAGCACCAACTTGGCACAGGACTTGCACAGAGTTTGGAGTCCGCCCTTTACAGCATGAAAATAGTGGCAAATTTCATGAGACTACTTGCAGACCTGACCATGATGAATCATCTGATTGCCAATATCTCAGCTTTCATTGTAGCACAGACAGAAGCCATCCAATCACTGAATGCTGCAGTGAAAATTCAGGCTGAGACCAGGAGATCTATTCAGGTTGCCTTGCAGGCTCAGAATGATGTCATTATAGCTGAAGCTATTACTGTCCTGAGGGGCTTCCAGGCTCTCACAGCAGTCCAGCAAACTCGCCAATGGATTGGCAGTGGCTCTGTGCAGCACAAACCTGCTACCCTCTCTCAGAATGCCAGCATTTGTGTTTCCCCGGTGCCATTCTGACAGTGCCCCTGCTATTGGTTGTCAGCCAGCCAGCCCAGATTCTGCTCATGAACACCCTTCAGGACCACCTGTAGTGTCCCACCAATGAAAATCATCAGCCCTCTCCAAGCCACGTTGTAGCCAGTGGGATAGCATTGTGTTGGAAAACTAGGCCTGGCATAGACACCACAAGGCACAGACTGAAGGAATACACGGGGGTGATTAGTTGACTTTTAACTGCAATATTGGTTGGTTTATTGGATAAAGTTGGTATGGAATGGCTGTTTATGGTAGCCTTTATTTCAGCATTGTAGCCAAGAGGGTACTGTGATGGTCCATAACAGAGGGGTAGGAAAGTGTAGAACTGTTGTAAAATGGAGATTTAGGGTTGTGTTCACAGGAACCAATGAGGAGATCACGGACAGTTCTGTCGAAACATTGATGTGCTGCTGCCTCCTTCCTTCCTCCTCCTTCTCCTTCTGACTTGCTCACTGTATCCCTAGTGGTAAGGCTGCACCCTCATGATGGCAAGGCTGTGGAAGATTTAGCAGACCACCACAAATTAGAGCACATAATCCAGAAGTTCTGCAGGACTCCTGCAGAACAGTCCAGGCAGGGGGACAATTGCTTCAGCACTCCAGCAACAGCATGGCTCCCATTTTATGCATACTAGTCACATATGGTTGGGTCACAGAGTGGAGTCCTGGGCCCAGTGTAGAGCAAATAGCCCTTGTTGCCCAGCAGTGGCTAAAAGACTCAAAGAACAACAGACTCCTGCTGAATTAAAAAATCATGACTGCTGCCAGGTGAGCGGGCATTTATCAATATGATGCACTGAGCATGGAGAAGTGCTCCCTTATGATCCTGGATGGATAAGGCCTCCTGCTAAGAGTCATTCTCTCCTCTTCCTCTCCTTACGTAAGCAGCTTGTTCTCATCTTTGCAGCCTCTGCTCCATCTCCCTCTCATACATCAGCCTAGGGGGAGTCGCAACTATAGGCCCCGTAATTGGGAACAAGTGGTCTGACCAGGACCCTTGCAGTCATGATCAAGGCCTTTTCCACATGCAGCACCACTCCCTACAGGCTTCGCCATCTTTAAAAATTTCTTCAAAATAGCAAACACTTCCACAGCTCAAACAGAGCCAATACAGGTTTATCAGCAACCTACCTGGAGATGGTGGGCGGAATTTAGCATGTGCGACAGGTGTTCTCTGCTCCACCACCAGCTGGATAGCCAATAGGAGCCTTGTCTTGCTTCTCTCCGGGGGGGGCCCTACGCATTAGGAATTTATCCGGCCAGCATCAGGCCTCCTATGCTATCATGTCCCCAGTCAGGCAGAAATCCCACTCCCAATCAGAGGCCAACAGCTCTCCATTGCCGGCAGCGCCATCAGGAGAATTGGCTGCTTATTTTTTTTATTTGCTCATGGGATGTGGGGGTCGCTGACTACGCCAACATTTATTGCCCATCCCTAATTGCCCTTGAGAAGTTGTTGGTGAGCTGTCATTGAAATACAGCAATCTAAGAACACGCACAGTGTTGTTAGGAAAAGAGTTCCAGGATTTTGACCCAGTGACCATGAAGGGACTGCTGATAATGCTCTGGGGCTTTCACCATGGATCATCTTTGGATCTCTGGAGATAGGTAATTGGGGTGGGATGGGAGTCGCAGGGAAGGGGGTCGCCAGTGAGGTGGGGTGGGGGGTTCAGAAACAAGGGGTGGTTTTCAGTGCACCCCCGCCTCCCAATCTCAATGACAGGTCCCTCAATTGGGCAATGAGTGCCTGTTAACAAGGAAGCATCCCGTACTGACAGGATTTTGTGGGTGGCTTTTGGGAGGCAGAGACGACTCATGCGACTCCGGTTAAATCCCTGGAGCACCATTAAATTCCGGTGGGCTCAGAGATAATTGATTTTAAGTGGCTCATTAATGAACATAATTTACCACCCACTGCCAGTAAGTGGGACCCCCTTGTCAGGCCCTTCCCACTCCCCCAACTAAATTTGGACCAGTTTCCCTGTCGCCAGGAATGAGACACAGGTTCTCCTGCCTGATTCTCCCAGCACCCCAGTCATTATGCCCACTCCAATGGACTCCATTAAAATCCACCGTATGTTAAATAATGCTAACATGGGAGGGGTGTCTTCCCTGCTGCTGAACTTATGTTCAGCTGTGCATGTCTAAGGGAGAGAATTAGCTGGAGCAGCAAAATCAAAAACTGGCATCAAATCAGAGTTACATGACTACTGGCAGCATGATGTAACTACACTGCATACTTCGGGTGTATGCCCCTAATGCTGACACTAATGCCCTGACCAAGATGGCACCTGGCATGTGCCATGACAGAAGTGCACATATGCAATTCCAAACCAGCATTCATGGCACCAAAACAATGGGCACCACAGAGGCAAATATCACGGCATAAGTCTAGAATGGCCATGCTCTCATCTCTCTCACTGATCACTGTTTCAACCCAACTTCAATCCTTCCTAAAACACCGAGAATAGTGAAGGGCAGGATTTTTCAGATGACAGGGTTTCTCACCCCACCACCTGAAGAGTTGGCAGGGAACATATCCGCACCGATTACTGCAGCCATACAGCCAATTAAAGCTCTGAGGGGCATTAATTGTCTGGAGACAGGACTTCCACCCCTCACCTGATGGACATCCCACCTCAGAGAGCTGCTGAGCAATCTTATTGGCTGGAAGCTCTGTGGTCTGATCATCACCAGTGGCACAACAGGCAGTACCCAGATCCTAAATTCCAGAGCCCAGGACCACAAAAGTGCAGTTGTGATAAGATGTGCATGTACTTTTAAGGAAGTGTATCTTAAACTTCTGTCAATCATTGCTACCTCGACAGGTTATGATGTATTAGTACCGTGACTTGTAGTTAGTCTGTAAACAGCAAGGGAAGAGGTTAGATGTACTATACTTAGCCTCCTACTTAACTTTATCTCTATAAAGTCTTACTTTCAGATAAGGGACCCACATCATTGTTTCAACAATATTTGTGTATGATTGGTAATCTTACATCAAAGAGAAGAACATAACATATTGGCAGGGTATCAACCTGTTATTTGAAGGTTTGACTGAGCAGAATACTAGCTTCAATCCTTCAAATGCAGCAGAAGAAAATAACTAGTGAGAAAGTGAAACAACTATGAAAATTCAAAAGTATCAGTGAGGGGCATGTGTAGACAAGCGACTACGCTGAGTGAGACAGACTCAGTGAGTAGTGAATTAGATTCATGTGGTAACTCCTGGTAAGGCCTTTTCAGGTTTTAACTATAGAATAAGAATCAAGATTTGACATGGTCCTAACCTTGAAGTAAGTTAGGTTAGTTTGTTAAACAGCAAACAGCCTGGAGTGGCATAAAAGCAAAATACTGCAGATGCTGGAAATCTGAAACAAAAACAGAAAATGCTGGAAAAACTCAGCAGGTCTAACAGCATCTGTGGAGAGAAAAAAACAGAGTTAACGTTTAGAGTCTATATGACTTCTTCAGAGCTAAAGAGAAGTAAAAATGTGATGAAATTTATACTGGTTAAGGGGGTGGAGCATGTGAAGCTGGGTAGAAAGCCAACGATAGGTGGGGGCAAAGAAGAGATTGCCAGAGGTGTCATGAACAAAAGGACAAAGGGGTGTTAATGATAGTGGTACTGGCAAAGAGGTGCTGATGGTGGCATTAAGATCAGAAAGCAGAATGTGATAATAGCAGGACAAGGGTAAGCACTCTGGAAAGAACAACACGAATAAGTGACAAATGGTCCTTGTGGGGTTGGGGTGGAGGGAGGGGACAGTGGTGGGAAAAAAATTTAACATAGGATAAAAGGTGGGGATAAAACAATGAATTAAGATGAAAATAAAAAAAATTAAAATAAAAAAATAAAAATGAATATTGAAAATAGGGGATAAAAAAGGGGTAAGGTTGGAGGAGAGAGTTCATGATCTGAAGTTGTTGAACTCAATGTTAAGCCTGGAAGGCTGCTCGATTAGTTTACATCATTCCTTACTGCAATATAATCAATTTTAGACAATTTAACCCATTAGACATTTTAGCTGACTAAATCTTTATTCCACATTCCCCCCCTTTTGTCCTTTAAAGGACAATCCTTACAGTCTGTCATATTCAGATCAGTGGGTATTAACCTCTAACAAGGCCAAGTCTTTCTTAAGTCGGCTTACTGTACAGGCATTAATCTTTTTCTTTAAGACAATCGCTAGGATGATTAAAATGACTATAACCAATACTTGGAGGATTACTAGTACATGGGAAAATATTCTCAATTCTATATAATGTGATCTTAATGTATTATCCTTAGTTTTTGGTATATGCAAAACCATTCCCAAAATTATTATTTCCCTTTTTGCATTATTCTTAGCACGGTGAAGAATGCGGGTTGCCAGGGAGAGATCCTTAACGTTCGTCAAGGGGGATCCTGTCCATTTCTGTAAAGCCCTTTCTCCTATCCAATCCGGTACTTGATGGGTTTTAAGTTGTAGTAAATTTTTGTCCACCTGTGCCAGCACCCAAGACCCATACAAGGTGCATACAGCATCCCTCGTTTCGTTCGTTTCCTCACCTTCCTCCTGCTCTATCAGGGCATTTATTGTATTTGTTACTGGCTTCAGGCATTTTAACCCTTCCTGGATAAGTTAATTGCTTGCTAGTCTGGGCTGATTCTCCTTGGACAACATATTGTTCCTGAACTATCTGTTTCATACGGGCCTTTAGTTTGTCAATCTCTGTTTGCAACGTACCTACATCTAAGGTATTTACCGTGGCAGTTCCTGCTGCATATCCTATTCCTGCTACCTCTAGAATACCTCTTTTCTCACGATGCTTTTGAGTGGGGTTTGTGGTGATGGCACTTACTAATTGCTCCTTTTCAACTTTCAGTTTCAATCCTGTTTGGCTAACTTCTTCTCTTAATAGTTTCGTATGGAAGTTCCTTAGTCCATTATGGCACCATTCTGGCATATTGAGCTTGGTTAGATTTACTACTATCTTTACATGAGTGTACCCTGGTATTATCACTACTCTTTCTCTTTCAGGTATTGCCACCAATCCCATACTTAGGGGCACTATGTCTGTATTGTTTCTGAGACACTCCGCGGGCCCCGGGGTAGTTACTGTGGTGGCAGCAGGTTCGGTGGTGATCAAAGTATGGCTAACCGTCTCTGGCACAGGAGTGGTTGTTGGTGCTGGGGTAGTTATTTTGCCATAGTAGGTGGCCCACCTCAGTATCTGGTCATTGCAATTCATAACATATACTTCTCCTAACTGGGGCCCCATTTGGCAGTTTATCTTACATTTATAATCCTTACAGGGTCCGCATGGGTTAGTTTTTAAATTTACAAACTTGCCTGCGCAGTTGTAACACGCTAGGTTCCCTCTGATGCATGTTATTGCTTCTGAATGATCATATACCTGCTTTCCATTGGTGCCTGTTTCCCTTTGGCCAGTCCCCTGGCTTAGAGGGCAGTTTGGCTCTCCCGCCTTTAGGTTACATTTTACTATACATGCTCCTGCAAACATCAAAACCACAATTTTAGCAAAGCATTGTGGTGCCATTTTCTAGTGTGACAGTTTCTACTTTGTATTGTATATTTTGAAGCAGTAAAAAGCTTAGTCTCTTGGTTTTAGCAATCTGGATTATTCCTTTCAGAACTGGTTACACTGTCATAGGGTTCCGCACGTCCTTCTGCAGGGGCCTTTTTTCAGTGAAAGGCATGTATCCACGTTGGTTTCCCTTCAAGCTTTAAAGCCGTATAGGTAGTCAAAAGCACCAGGTATGGTCCCTCCCAACAGGGTTCCAGACAATTCTTCCAACCGAAGGTCTTTATGAACATGTGGTCCCCTAGCTCGCAGGTATGGCAGACCTCAGCAGTTGCTTCCTTCTGCGCTTCTTTTACCTGAGAATGAAAACTTTGCAAGGTCTTAGTCAGTGCTATGCAGAAAGCTACCATGTTTTCACTCATGCTGTGTATGTTCATTTCTTTGATGGTCAGGGGAGTGCTTATTGGCAATTTTACAGGACGGCCCATTATTATCTCATGGGGTGACAGCCTTGTCACTCTGTTGGGGCTAGATCTCATTAGCATAAGTGCTAGGGGAAGTACTTTCGGCCACTTTAATCCTGTTTCTGTACAGAGTTTTGCTATTTTTGACTTAAGGATACCATTTTGTCTTTCTACTGCTCCGGCTGATTGCGGGTGATAGATGCAGGACAAGTGTTGCTTACACTGTAGTCCTTTCATCACTTCTTTGGCCACTTGACCTGTAAAGTGGGGTCCATTGCCACTAGAAATCTGTTCAGGTATTCCAAACCTAGGGATAACTTCTTTTAAAAGTAATTTGGCTACTGTGGTAGTATTGTTTTTTTCTGGTGGGGAATGCTTCTACCCATCTAGAGAATAAGTCCATTATTACTAACACATACTGTAGTCCCATACATTTGGGCATTTGTATAAAGTCCATTTGCATATGTACAAAGGGGCCCCATGGTTGGAGTTGTGAAGCAGCTTTAACACAAGGCGTTTTTCCCGCATTATACTTTTGACAAGTCATACATTTGGTAGCAATGCTTTCAGCAATAGAAGCAAATCCAGACGCATACCAGGATTTTTGCATAATATAATTCATCCCCCCTTTTGCACCATGCGTGAAAGAATGACACACATGTGCAAGCCAGGGGAGCAGGTCCTTTGGAGCCACCACGTGGCCGTCATGGGAGATCCAAAGACCATCAACAGCCAGCTGCAAGCCAAACCCTCTTTTCCTCAACATCAGCAGTGCTTTGTAATCGGGACACTTCATCAATTGTTAAAGGGTTAGAGGGAGGACTGGAACGGGCCGCAACACATTGGTTGACCACCATCCAGTCAGATCAGGCTGCTGCAGCCTTAGCCGTCCGTTCTGCCTTTGCATTTCCTTTAGAAACATCATCTTTTCAATTGGTGTGAGCAGCACACTTAATGACAGCTACAGACTTGGGAAACAAAATAGCCTGTAACAAGTTTCTGATAAGCAACCCATGTTTGACTGGATTTCCAGAGGCAGTAATTAAATCTATCAATTTCCAAAGTGAACCAAAATCATGAATTACCCCGAAAGCATATAACGAATCAGTATATATATTGACGGATTTCCCTTGGGCTAAGACGGAGGCCCTGGTAAGTGCAAAAAGTTCCGCAGCCTGTGCAGCTCTGAATGGTGGCTGGGTTAGGCACTACCGGGAAGGTTGGGATTACACAGTCCTTAACAGCTCACAGATCTTGGACGAATCGCCATTCTTCCTTATCGGCTTTTTTTTACAGGTAGGATAGGGGTATTGCAGGGGCTCATGACCGGAACAAGAACTCCTTGCTAGAGGAGGGCCGCTACTACCTCCTGAATGCTCTTTTCCACCTCCGGACTTAAGTGGTATTGCGCTTTCCGAGGCAACGGTTTGGCGGGGTTAACTTGAACGCGAAACGGTTCGGCAGATAGAATTCGTCCTACCTCATTCAAGTGCTTAGCCCACAGACGTGTTGGTACTTGCTGAAGTAATTCCTGTTCCTGTTATCCCGCTGTTTTCGGGGCAGAATCATCTCCCGGTTGTTGGCGCTCAAACATTGTGGGGATCCTCCTTCAAGTAATGACGATCTGTACCTCAGAGTCAGGTAAAACATCAATTCTTCCGCAGGGCGTCAGCCTTGAGTATGTGGGTTTCCGAGTCGAGAGTCGCTTAACCATCGGGCCCAAATCTTTTGCGTAGTGGCCGGGACGAACATACAAGGTGCAATGTGGTGCCGATACGTCTGCTTGATGGAATAGCAGCTTTGCTTTTGCTGGCCAATCAATTTGCAAGGCTATTCCTTCATGGCCCATATAAATGTTTCCTGTTTCCAAAAGAAAGAATGATCCCACTTGTGGGGCTGCCATTAGTGCATAGTCCTGGTCGTGGCCTTCCTTATCATCATATGCCGTACAATGTAACTCACAGTGCCATCGCTCACTGTCTATGTCATCTAAGGGTAAGATGTTATTCAATTGACATGATGTTTCGTTCGGAAGGTGGCAACCTCATTGCTGCCACTACTGGGGTTGTGGGGACTGACCAAATGGGTTGTTCAATTGAAATTATCTCTGTTTTGCCTTCCTCTATACCTCCCTCTATCTCTTTGCTGGCGCCCACTGAACGGTGGGTGCAGAGCAGGTTCAACCGGACCTGCGTACATAAGCATCTCGTTCATCTTTTTAAAGGGTTTCTTCTGCTGATGCTGATTCTGGCGTTAACAATGTTGCAACACACTCATTACCTCAACCAGGGGTTTGGCTTCCCATCCAATATAAGTTGTACAAAACATATTCTCCATACCAGGTTGCAAAGCGTTTACAATAACATTAACCATTGCAGGCCCTCCTTCACCCTCTTTTAGACCTGAAAATTCTGAAAACACTTTTCGTACTCGTTTAGCATAATCACCCACGTCTTCGCCTGGTTTCTGCTGTGTAGCATTAATTCTAAACCAGTCTACAATCTGGGGGTAACAGTCCCTTATGGCCGTTAAGATTCGATCCCAGAGGCTATTGAGCTCGGACCCTGAGGTAGGTCCTTCCGGCCATACAGTTTTGTCCTTAACCTGTTTCCATTTGTTTGTTCCTAAACAGGCGTCCATCAACACCTCAATATTCCCTTTAGTGGGCTGGTGGCATTTTCGCAAAATTTCCATCTTTTCCTTAAATCTTCTAAATACCAATTATAATAGACATCCCACTGGGGTTATTTTACCTTGCCTCTTTTTGATTCTAGAGCTCCTCTTAAGTGCACTAATTTATCGAGATCCCAAGTGCCTTCCAATGGGAATTGCTTCTTGGGTTCATCTCGGGTGATCCAATTCCATTTTTTTTTTAGAAATTTACAACTGGGCGGGCCATAATTCTGATGCATATAATACACCGGCATTCCCTTAGCGGGTATGGGCATATCCCCTTTTGCTGCAGCTGCCTGCATACTGATTCCTACACTGTACCTGTTTCCTTAGTTCCCTTGAGACGCCCGGCGTTCTCTCTGTTTCCCTTGTACCTTCAAACATATTCACAGACAGGCAGCGGATCACTTCTTAGCGCGCTCAACCTTTACGTATCGGCTTATCTCTCTTGCTTACTGTGGACCCTGTCCATACTGCGGACCCTGTCCGTACTGCGGACCCTGTCCGTCACAACCTCAGGGGCTCGAACCCTAGGTAGGTAGCCATGGGATCAGATCCCACCTTTTTTTCCCACGGGATCAGATCCCACCTTTTGTTTTGCTCTCTAACAGTCAGGCTATGGCAGAGGTGTACTGCTCATGTCGAGCACCTGCATGCGTACCGGCAGCGGACAGACTCTGGTAAGTAAAATCTTACTTTATTTATATACCGGTTGAGTCGTCCGTTGCCAGGGCACTACCGTTCGGTCTCGCTTAGGAAGCCACACTTGCCATCTCGGTGGAACCTCCAAGAAAGTACTGTCGAATCGTGACACATCTACAAGAACACTGACTTGTTAGAAGCAAAACTATATTTATTCAAGCATGCTTGGGAGTCGGCTGCTCAGGACACCACACATGGTTCCTTGTCAGTCTACCTCCCCAAACAGAGAATCCAGCATTGTTTATACAGCTCATAACAGGGAGTTCATACCATATAAGGTCCGTACATCATGAAATCCCAGTTATGTCATGGTTAGCACGTACATAGGGTGAGCGCTGTAATACAATTACAGGCAGATGGTACATTTCACAATAAGACAGGAGACAGTTTAACTACAACTATGTAGATAAAGATTACATACATTACCATATCAGCAGATTTAATCAGGGTGCCATTGTTTCATCTAGCACATAACTGGACGCAGTTGTAACCACAAACTTTTCAAAGATACTTCGCATGATTAATTTACACTGCTTGATTAGTTTACATCATTCCTTACTGCAATATAATCACTTTTAGACCAATTAACCCATTAGACATTTTAGCTGACATATTCCACACTGCTTTACCTGAAAGGGGTGTTTGGGCCCTTGGACGGTGAGGAGGGGGGAAGTAAAAGGGGCAAGTGGTTCACCTTCTGTGATTGCATGGGAAGGTGCCACGGGAGGGGGTTGAGGTGTAGGGGATGATGGAGGAGTGGACCAGGGTGACCCGGAAGGAACGGTCCCTCTGGAATGCCCACAGTGGGGGTAAAGGGAAAATGTGTTTGGTGGTGGCATCATGCTGGAGTTGGCGGAAATGGTGGATGATCCTTTGAATGCGGAGGCTGGTGGGGTGAAAAGTGAGGACAAGGGGGACCCTATCATGGTTCTGGAAGGGAGAGGAAAGTGTGAGGGAAGAGGTACGGGAGATGGTTGGACACAGTTGAGGACCCTGTCAACCACCGTGGGTGGGAAACCTTGGTTAAGGAAGAAACCATTAGCACCTCCTTTAGCCAGTATCACCACTATCAACACCCCTTCGACCTTATATTTATGACATCTTCTGCAATCTCTCCTTTGCCTCCACCTATCACTGGCCCTTTATGCAGCTTTACCTTTCCCATGCCCTTTAACAGTATATATTTCTACTTCTCTTTAGTTCTGAAGAAGAGTTATATGGACTTGAAACGTTAACTTTGTCTTTCTCTCCACAGATGCTGTCAGACCTGCTGAGATTTTCCAGCAATTTTTGTTTTTGTTTCAGATTTCCAGCATCCACAGTATTTTGCTTTTATCTTAGAGGAATTCTGGATCAGGACTATTGATCTGGAAGCCAAACTGCAGACACTGAGCAACATAACGGAGGGGGAGAAATACCTGTACACTTTGTTCCAGAAGATGGTCACACCTCTGTCTTGGTCAGCAGTGAAGGAAAGGAGGATGTAATCGTGAATAAGGCAGGGAATGGGACCAAGCAGACAGTAGTGGAGGAGCCTCAGACTTTATAATTATCAAGCAGGTTTGAGGTGCTCAAAACCTGTGTGGACAAAAGCAAGGGCTGCAAGGTGGATGAACAGGCTGGCCATGACACCATGGTAAAGGGAGCCATTCAAACGTGAGGAGCAAACAGGGATGTAGGGAATAGTATGGTGAGGGAGATTGGCACAGTTCTCTGCAGCAAAGAGTGAGAGTGCAGAAGGCTGTATTGCCTGCCCAGTGCCTGGGACTGGAGAGAAACTTGCAGTGGGAGGGGGAGGATCCTGTCATCGTGGTCCATGTAGGTACCAATGATATAGGCAGGACAAGGAAGGAGGTTCTGCATGGTTAGTATGAGAAGTTAGGTACTAAATTAAGAAGCAAAACCTCAAAGGTAGTAGTCTCTGGATTATTACCTGAACCATGTGCAAATTGGCAAGGGGCAAATAAGATTAGAGAGATGAATGTGTGGCTCGAAGATTGGTGTGGGAGAAGTGGGTTCCGGTTTGTGGGGCACTGTCACAAGTATTGGGGAAAGTGGGGGGCTGTACATTCAGGGCGGTGTACACCTGAACCATGCTGGGATGTGTGTTTTTGTAAATCGCATAACTAGGGAAGTAGAGAGGGCTTTAAACTAAACAAGGGGGTGGGGGTGTCGTGGGGGTGGGGGGGGGGGGGGGCGGGGGGGTTGGGTGAGGGGGGTGAGGGATCAAGCTTAGGTAGATGTGTCAAATCAAGGAGCAGATTCAAGGCAGGAAACCAACATAGTAATATGAGAAATGAGGGTCATAGAATAGCAAGAAAGGGCAGAGAGATCAAACCTAAGAATACACCAATAGTCAAAACTAGATGTTACAAAGATAACAAAAAGACAAAACTAAAGGCTGTCTATCTGAATGCACATAGCATTCATAACAAAGTAAATGAATTGATAGTGCACATTGAAGTAAATAAAATGATCTGATAGTCATTATGGAGACATGGCTGCAGGATAACAAGGATTGGGTCCTGAATATTGAGGGGTATATGATATTCAAGAAAAATAGGAAGCTAGGTAAAGGTGGAAGGGTAGCACTGTTGATCAAGGATGGTATTGGTACTATAGTTAGAGATGACCTCGGTTCAGGAGATCGGTATGTAGAATTGGTTTGAGTAGGGATGAGGAATAGTAGGGGAAAGAAGGCATTAGTGGGAGTGGTCTACAGGCTCCGTAACAGTACCCACAATGCAGAACAAAGTGTACAAGAAGAAATATTGGGTGCTTGTGATAAAAGAACAATAATAATCATGGTTGATTTTAACCCACATATAAACTGAAAAAATCATATTGGCAGTAGTAGCCTGGAAGAGGAATTCATAGAATGCTTTAGAGATAGTTTTTGAGAGAAGCACATTCTGGAACCAACCAGAGAGGAGGTTAGATGAGACTTAGTATTGTGTAATGGGACAGGATTAATTAATGACCTCAGAGTAAAGGCATTCCTAGCTAGCAGCAACTACAATATGATTGAATTTTACATTCAGTTTGAAAGGGAGAAGAGTGGGTCTAAGACAAGTAATTTAAACTTAAATAAGGGCAACTATGTAGGGGTGAAAGCTGAGCTAGCTGAAGTGAACTGGGAAACTAGGCTAGAGGATAGATCAATAGAGAACCAGTGGCAGACACTAAAGGGGATTTTTAAGAATGCTCAGAATAAGCATAATCCTGCTATAAAGAAAATTTCTAAGGGGAGAAACAATTATCTGTGGTTAACTAAAGAAGTTAAGGAAAGTATCAAGCTTAAGAAAAAAGCATATAACCACGCAAAGATGAGTGGCAGGCTAGATAATTGGTCAGGATATAAAGAACAGCAGAGAATGACTGAAAGGTTAATCAGGAGAAAGAAATTAGAGCATGAGAGGAAGCTAGCTAGGAATGTAAAAATAGATAGAAAGAGTTTCTATAGGTATTTAAAAGGAAAAGAGTGAGTAAAGTGAGTGTTGGTCCTCTAGGGAATGACAGTGGGGAGTTAACGGTAGATAATAAGGAATGGCAATTGAAATGAACAAATATACTTGCCTACACTATAGAGGATACAAAAAACTTTCCAGTAATAGCTATAAAACAGGAGATGGTAGGGAAAGGGGAACTTGGTGAAATTACAATCACTAGGGGAACGATACTGAACAAACTGATGGAGCTGCAGGCTGACAGGTCTCCGGGTCCTGATGGACTTCGTTCTAGGGTCTTAAAAGAGGTGGCTAATGAGGTAATAGGTGAGTTGGTGTTAATTTTCCAAAATTCCCTAGATTCTGGAAAGGTTCCATCAGACTGGAATGTAGCAAATATAACCTCTCTATTCAACAAGGGAGGGAGGCAGAAAACAGGAAACTTTAGAATAGTTAGCTTGATGTCTGTCATGGAGAAGGTGTTAGAATCGGTCATTAAGGAGATTATAACTGGGCAATTAGAGGAACTCAAGGTAGTCTGGAAGAATCAGCATGGTTTTGTGAAAGGGAAATCATGTTTAATCAATTTATTGGAGTTATTTGAAGGATTAACATGCGCTGTGTATAAAGGGGAGCCTGTAGTCATGCTGTACTTGGATTTCCAGACGGCATTTGATAAGGTACCACATCAAAGAATATTGAGAAAAATAAAATCTCATGGTGTCGGGCGTAACATATTAGCATGGATAGAAGATTGGCTGGCTCGTAGAAAACAGAGTATGCATAAATGGGTCTTTCTCTGATTGGCAGGATATAACGAGTGGAGTCCCACAGGGGTTTGTGCTAGGGCCTCAACTTTTTACAATTTATATCAATGACCTAGAGGAGGAGAGTGAAGGCATGGTAGCTAAATTTGCAGAAGATGACCACAAAATTTACAACACTCCGTTGGAAGGCAACGGATCTCCTATCTGAGTTCATTTTGTTCTGACATGTGTCAAGCAATGCTTTCTGGATCTCAATATTTCTGAACCAGATAAACAAGCCATTAAAATTAAAATTGCTATAGGCAATAAAGGTCTCCACAGATTAAACATGTCAGGTCTGTCTGACGAGCATTTTAAAAATCCAGGTAAAATATGGTCAACACTCAAACATTAATTATGAGTGAAGCTCAACTTCAGAACACACCATCTAGAATTTATGTTCTTTAGGCAACAATCTACAGAGACCATTGACCAGTTCATCAGTCGATGCAGAGGCAAGGGGCATGATTGTGGTTTTATCGCTGCAGAGTTAGCCGACAGAATAGTCGAGCTTATGATAGCATCTCCCCCAATGGAAGCATTCCAAAAAGACATCTTGGACCAGCCAAAGGTTACACCGTGGAAGCACTACTATAAAGCGGATGCAAATACGAAGCCATATTAATGGGGAAACGAGTCTACAGGCTACACGCAATTCATCCACCATTGTCATGATAGCCAGTGCAAACAACCTAGTAAGCAAACAGGTGTTGCAGCCTCACATGCACCCAGGAATTGCCCAGCTTTTAATGCTGTTTGAACAGTGTGTGGCACCAGAGGACACTGGAAGCACCAGTGCAGAAAGTAAAGGCTAAAACAAAAGTTTCGACATCATGAGAAGCCACAAACAGTAGCCAGATAGGTGTAGCATTCCAACCAACAAGGAGCATCAAGACAAAGTCCAGGAAATGTCTAGCCAAGCCATAAGGGTCAGATGTTGAGGATGACCAAAATATGAACACACAAAGCGAGACTACGTTCAGCACGGTGGACATTTAAGAATGCATTGGCATTGTGGTACCAACAAAAGCCGTTGCTGTCATCCAGATTATGTGTCCACAGATGCAAGATCAGCATAATCTATACAGGATACTGGTGCAGGTGCAAACATAAACAGATACCTAACTTTACCCTGATAGCCTTATCTCTTCGTGAACTTCTGAAGAAAGAAATACATTTTGTTTGGCAAGAACACCATTAATACATTCTTAATGACCTTAAACATTCATTAACTGAAGAACAGACAACTCTTCAGTTTTATGACCTGACTGAGGAGTGACTGAACTTAAGGTTATGCATCCCAAAAAGGACTTGAGCATGCTCTCTCCAGAAAGGGAAACCTATTGCTTTTACCTCCAAGAGTTTGCCCACTGCCCAGGCTAATTATTCAAATATAGAAACATGAAACCTTGGCACTAGCATTCAGCATCCCACAGCGCCAAGCCCTGCAGCAGGAAGCATCCAATGTGGCTGTACTACAGTCACTATGGAAGACCGTGATCGGTGGATGGCTAGAATACTTTCAGGACATTCCAGGGGCTGTAGGACCATTTTGGCCCAATAGAGATATATTCAGAATATCTCAAGGAATCATCTTTAAGGCAAAACAAGTAGTCATCCCAGGGTCTATGTGACCTGATAACCTCCAGTAGTGGCACCAGGGACACATTGAAATTGGATGAACCAGAAGGTTGGCCAGAGGGATGGTATGTGGGCCAGGAATCCACCAAGACATTGAAAAGGCCATGCGGGAATGCGAGGCATGACAAACCTTCATGCCTAGCAACCAGAAAGAAACATTATTGCCTCACGAGGTATCCACACATCCATGGACCAGACTCGCAACTGACCTCTTCAGCATCCATGGAGATGACTTCTTGGTTGTAACAGATGACCTCTCCAAATTTCCCATTATCCACTAATTACACAAAATATCTAGTGCCACCACCGCAGATACATTAAGTTCGACCTTCAGTTGTTTCCGACAATGGGCCCCAATACACTGCACAATCCCTTAAGGTGACATGTGAGAAGTGGGAGTCAACCATATCAACTCATCATCATATTACCCCAGATCCAATGGAATGGCGGAATGTATGGTTCAAAATGAAAGATCCTTAATTATGGAGTGCTGTTAAACAAAACACGGGCAAAATTTTTCATCCCATGGGCAGGCGCGTACCTGACCTGATCGGGATTAAAATAGTGCGTGATGAATTCAGGCTAGTGTCCCGATGTCATTGCGCACTCGTACGATATTTTGCTCGGTGGGCACGCACAGGTGCCAGAGCGGTCCCTGCCATTAATTAAGTGGCCACTTAAGGCCCTTAACAGTCCAATTGATTGATTTTGCCTTGCCTGTGTGTTTTTCTGCTCATCACATGGGCAAAACAGGCAGGCGGCCAGCTGACATTTTCACAAACCTCATCCAAGGGCGAGATAAAAAGGGTCAGCAGCATTGCCAGTCTGAGTACATAAGAACACAAGAAGTAGGAGCAGGAGTAGGCCATTCGGCCCCTCAAGCCTCCCCCACCATTCAATAAGATCATGGCTGATTTGCCCCAGGCCTCAACTCCTCTTTCGTGTTAGCTCCACATAATCCTCACCTCCCCAAAATGACAAAAATCTATCTATCTCCTCTTTAAATACTTCAGTGATCTAGCCTCCACAACTCTCTGGGGTAGACGATTCCAGACATTCACTACCCTCTGAGAGAAGGAATTCCTTCGCATCTCACTTTAAAATGAGTGCCCCCTTATTCTATAACCATGCCCCCTAGTTCAAGATTCTCCCATTAGTGGAAACATCTTCTCAACATCTAGCCTGTCAAGCCCCCTCAGAATCTTATACATTTCAATAAGATCACCCTTCATTCTTCTAAACTCTAATGGATAAAGGCCTAACTTGTTTAGCTGTCCTTGATAAGTCAAATCCTTCATCCCAGAAATCAGCCTAATGAATCTCTTTGGAACTGCCTTCAATGCCAGTATTTCCTTTCTTAAATACAGTGACCAAAACTGTACACAGTACTCCAGGTGTGGCCTCACCAACACCCTGTACAGTTGTTACAAGGCTTTCCTATTTTTAAACTCCAACCCGCTAGCAATACAGGTCAAAATTCCATTTGCCTTCTTATTTACTTGCTGCACCTGTATGCTAACCTTTTGTGTTCCATGCACAAGAACACCCAGATCCCTCTGTGCTGCACTTTTTTGGAGTCTCTCTCCATATAAATGATAGTTTGCCTTTTGATTTTTCCAACCAAAGTGCATGACCTCATACTTTCTTACATAAACTCCATCTGCCAAGTTTTTGCCCACTCACTCAACCTGTCCATGTCCCCTCGCTGATTCCTTTTGTCCTCATCACAACATGCCCACCCACCTGTTTTTTTATTGTCAGAAAATTTGGACAAATTATGCTCTGCCCCCTCCTCCAAATCATTAATATAGATAGTAAATAATTGAAGCCCTAGGACTGATCCTTATGGCACTCCACTAGTTACGTCTTTCCAACCTGAAAAAAACCCATTAATCCTGATTCTCTGTCTTCTGTGTGTTAACCAATCCTCAATCCATGCTAATACATTACCACCAATACTGTGAGCTCCTATCTTGTGCAATAACCTTTTATTTGGCACCTTATCGAATGCCTTCTGGAAATCCAAATAAACTACATCTACCGGTTCCCCTTTATCAACTCTACTTGTCATATCCTGAAAGAACTGTAGCAAATTTGTCAAACATGGGGCAGAATTTTCTGGATGGCGGAGCAGGAGCGGGCGCGGGTGGGCAGGCGTGGACCCGATCACCGCTTGCTATCGGGTCCGTGCCGCCATTTTACGCGGGAGGGCCAATTAAGGTCTGCCCAACGTACTGCACAACTCCTGTGCATAGCGGGAGTGGGCTGGCGGCGGCAGGCGCGCTCAGCCCGTCAGGTTCAATGGTAACCTGGCGGCCTGTATAAAGGAAAGCCTGGCAGCCTTGTAAAGGCTGCTCACAATGGCTTGATGAAGGGCTCTGCAGAGGTGCAATGAAGGTTATGCAAGTCCAGAGGGTAGGCCATTGGGGCAGGCCAAGCCAGAAGGTAGGGCGGGGGGCCATAAACGTGAGATAGTGTGTGACCATAGGATGCAGATTCTGCAAGTCTGTGCAAGGTACCCTGGCAGCTCCCGTGACATGTACATCCTGAGACACTCCCAGGTGCCGAGGCTCTTCAGTGCTCCTGTCCGACTGGATGGATGGCTGCTGGGTGTCAAGGGTTATCCGTTGAATGGTTGGCCCATGACACCTCTTTGCCACCCAAGAACAGAGGCAGAGAAGCGTTACAATATGAGTCTTGCCTCCACAAGGGCGATGGTGGAGAGGACCATAGGTCTTCTCAAGGTTTGCTTCCAATGCCTGGACTGTTCGGGGGAGCACTAAAATACCCCCCAGAACGGGTGTCACTGACCATGGTTGCATGCTGCGTGCTCTAAAATCTGGCACTGGCAAGGGGGGACCCACTGGAGGAAGGACAATTTGACGTAGCTGCGTAGGCCACAGATGACGAGTTCGGTCGTGAGTCCGAAGATGAGCATGGTGAGAACAGCACTGAGGGCATGGAGTCAGACCTCCGTAACCTCCAGGGATGCCTTGGTCCAACGCTCCTTCAGCTAGTCTACCAGAGATCAGCTTCAAACGCATGCCAGGGCTGCCTCCACCATTCTGGATGTCTGAAAGGACCCTCTCATTTGAATACAAGGAACATTCAGTGCCTGTGCAATAAAGTTCAGAGCCACTTACGTCCAGCATTACATACTGGACCAATAAAACAAAAAGGTGAAGCATACTAAGGCCATGACAACAAAAACAAAATTTATCTCCTTATGACACTTCAAAACTAGTTACATAAACGTTTCTAGTCTTCATCCTTGGACCATTATAGATAAAGTAAACAGAAATAAATGTAAAACCACCCATGACCTGTCCCTCTTGTGCTCATGGTGCCTCTAACTTAGGTTTGCAAGTGCTACGTCTAGGTGCTCCCCCCTCGCTGGCACCAGCTTTGGAGACAGCCTGTTGATTGCACTGCCCTATTGGACTTGGTGACCTTGTTGGTCATTCTCTGGCCAGTGGAGTTTGTGCTGGCCCTGCCTGGGAAAGAGCGGCCAGTGCTACACCTGGCATCTGCCCAGTCGCTGCAGCCTCATCAGATGTCACGGTCACCATCATCCAGAGTGCCCTGAGAGGAGCCCACAGAGATAACAGATAGCTCGTGCGCCAACGTGAGGTCACTCTGGAGGTCCCTGCTCACCATTGATGGATGAGCACCTACCTGGGATACTGGGTGCCACATCTATCTCCCACACTGACACTGACCACCTGAGGTCAGTGCCTGTGTGAGGGCTTGCAGGTGCGAGCGCAACCACAGGAATCCCTCATTCTGTCCCTGGAGCTGCCTCTCCATTAGAGTCACCACTTCCTCAATGGAGGAGACAGTGCGCTTGCCCATGACGATCAGCGCAGTGCACACGCTCCGCATGGACTTCTCCACCACAGAGACCATGGCACACAGACCCTCATGAATCTCTGCCAGATCCTCCTGCACATCTCGCTGGACATCCAGCATCTGCTGCCTTATGGACAACTCCAGAGGCTCATCATCAGCCTTCGACTGAGCATCATCCTGGTCCCCAGCAGTCCTCCAACTGCCGGTACCCTGGGCACTCTCTGCCTCCACCTGCACCTCAATCAGTGTGAAGTGCTCTCACCAATGTGCACCAAAATACTAGCCGCCAAACTAATACCCACCGAGGTGCTGGTATCTGCGCTAGTGCTTGGCTCAGACAGCGGGTGTGGCGCAGGTGCAAATAATGCCCGGTAGTCCTCCAGCGTCAGGGGTGACCCTTTGGGGTCTGCAGATCGGACGCCTGCTGGCGAACCTAAAAGGGAGAAGAAGGACATGTCATTAGTTAAAGTCATCACACTGTCACTGCGCATGCCAGGCACCCTGGTGAGACAATGGAGATCTGCATCATGGTGCCCTTGTCTTCAATGGGAAATCCAGGTTTGAGGCTCCCATCAATGAAGAGACTACACTACAATGGTTGCACAATCTGAAAATTTCATCTCTGTGCACTGCCCTCTTACCTTCGTCTGGCACCCCCGCCTCTCCACGCCCGGTTGCGTGTCAGCTCTCGAGATTGAGGGCGTCCTTCTCAAACCTGGTGAGCAGCAGCAAATTGGGCAAGCCTCCACCTGTATGTGACCTCTCTGATTGGTTATGGCTTGTCTTCTCCTGAAAGGATAGAGGAGCATTGATTAGTCCACTCTCTGCCTGCAGCACCATTGCAAACTGGCCAACCCCAGCTGAGGAACACCTCCCAGGGCACATCCAAGTCATGGCCCTCGAGCTGCAAGGCACTCAGTACAAGCAACCAGGGCTCACCCTGATGCCAGCTCCATTGTGATTGACAGTTGGCACTCAGACTATAGCACCCCTGAGCTCCAAGTGGGGATGGCCAGACCTAAACACATCTGCACACTGACCAATGCCAATACTGACTTTTCCTGAGTGCAGCAGATCATTGAAGACTTCCGGCACTGGACCCAGGCGCGCCGCATCATGCCATGGCTGCTCACCCAGGCTGATATCTCCTCCCATGCCCTCTTGGTGAGGTGTGGTGGCCTTCTCCTCCCATCTCTGGGGACAAGGGTGTCGCTCCTGGCAACCACCTCCTCCACGAGCACAGCAAGGCACTCATCAGAAAAACAGAGGGGGGGCCGAGTGCCCAGCCGACCTGCCCTCCCGCTTGGCATTTGCAGCGCACGCGAGTCCTCGTGACAACGGCAGGCAGAGGTCCTTCCTTGGCAGCCTTTCTGGGGCTGCCTGGGCCATTTTTAAACCATCCGCCAGGTCGCCATTGGACCCCGCTCGGCCCTTCCCGGCCAGTGTGGAGCCGCGTTTCTTGCTGGGCGGGCCTTAATTGGCCCGCCAGCATAAAATCACGGTCGGGGCCTGATCGCGGGCGGCGGTCAGTTTCACGACCACTCCTGGGCCCGCCCACTGTGCCCGCCTGATGAGGGGAAAATCCTGCCCACGATCTTCATGTGGTTATATTTTATCTCAGAGTGACACCAGAAAGCGCGATCAGTCCCTCACCTGTGGAATTGCTATGCGGCAGGCAAGTGCGGACAAACCTCCCCAATCATCACTCATCAATACTCCCAGGAGTATGTGATAAATTAATCAAAAATCAGGGGAAGCTGAAAGCTATCCATGACTGGCATGTGGGTAATGAATTACCCAACCTGAACAGCGGACGGAAATTTCGTATACAAGACACAACTGATGGCACCCACAATTTGGCAGAAATTATCAGCATATGCCTAGAACCAAGATCGTATCAAGCATGACCACAAAATGGAATGACTGTGTGAAGAAACAAATGCCAAATCAGAGGAATACCACAACCAAAGACATCAAGCAGTCCTATTGTGGCTAGAACACGATCTAAGGTGCAACACAATCAAAATTTCCCTGACCAGCATTCTGAAAATGTACATCTGCCTCCAGCAAAAGTCACCATAACTAAAGCTGGATGGATAAGCAAACTGCCATGTTATGACCAATGCAGTTGGTAAAGTGAAGTTATTTAAAAAACCCAGAGGGAAACTTTAAACAACTGTCATAACCTATAATTTTAAGTGTTATGTTGAGATACGACTCTAAACTCAGCAATCAGACCACTGGTTCTCGAGGTTTTACATTAAACTAAATGAAACATTTTATTAATTTACACAGGTTAAAATATATATACATATGGCTACAAATTACTACTATCATAACTTTTAACAAATTCCCAAACTAATCTCCATTAAGGCAACAACAACCCACAGACTTAACCAAAACACCAGGCAAAGCATTTTCACCTTACGAATTCAAAATGAGGTTTCCACTGTGGAGCCAGTTGGAGGCTTGCAGCTGCCTTTTGATCTTACATTGCCTATGCCTGCACACCCAAAAACTACTGAAGTTATACCTACCAGCCCAATTGAAGGTTAATTCCCATTGTATCAGCAACCTCTTTGAATTTCACCTTTTATAAATGAAACCTCATTCATAATACCAATTTTATTAGTAATATAAACATATTGCTTGGTAGTTGTTAGAAAGGCGTCAATTTTCACCTCACTTCATGAATGCTCTGTTCAAAAAAATGCAAATGCACGCTATCTCTCTGTTTACATCTCAAACTAGTACATCAAAACATCTAGATTAGCTGGCTTTAATCCAATTAAGACATACCTGCAAACTAAATCTCTATTTTAAAAGAAAAATATTTTCCAAAATATTATATACATTAATAGCTTCATGGTATGCCGATACATTTCAGAGATTTGTAAATTTATTACTCTGTGTTAAAATACATTCAGACGCGATGCTATTTTGTTTTGGTGTCATGTAAATAGCTTGATTCTTTAAAGGTAAACCGCTAGAGAGGAAAAAAAGGGGGCTTTGTGATATAATGTGCATGCAACTCTAAAGAAGCACATCTTAAGCTGCTCTCAATCATTACTACCTCAACAGGATGTGATTTATTATGACTTGTAGTCAGTCTGCAAGCAGCAGGAGAAGAAATTAAACGTACTCCATTTAGCCTCCTAGTTAACTTTATCTGTATACAATCTTATTTTCAAATAAAGAACCAACATTATTGCTTCACCAATCCTTGTGTATGATTGGTACATTTATGTCAAAGAAAAGAAGTACTTAACAAGTATGGTGGTGGTTCTTACAATAAGGAGGGGAGTGAGACCCAGGAGGATGGGGAAAAGGGCTGGGGGTCTTAATGGAAGGAGCACCTCTGGGGGATAGACCTTGGGCTAGCACCCAATATGGAAAAGGGGCTTATAATGGTGGCGCCCCACTTCATGCCCAAGATCCAAGCAGGGTGACCTGCTAAGCTTCATTTTGTCCGAACTCTTCCCACTAACCTCAACATTGAGACTAGGTTGGGAAGCAGCCATTAAGTGGCCATTCTGGCCACTTACCCAATGTAAAATTGCCGAAATGTTGGGGTCTGACGGCCTTTATACTGTCCCCAGCCAGCAAACCTGCTGGTGGGAGACCAGAAAATTTTGCGCAAAGTCATAGATGATACACTCTGACTGAATTGTTGTCTTTGCTTATTCTAAAGCTCCTGTTACCTTTTACATTGCAGCACCTCCTTCCACACCCAACATCAGTCTCTCTGGAGCTCACCTCCTGGTTCTGTTTTTAATCTGGGTCTTCTGATCAGGCCTATGCAGCCGATAAATGATTAATGCATTAGTATGTTACTTCCACCTGAGGCATTGACTCAGTGGAGATGAAGGAATGGGAGTGACATGTATCCAAACTTGGTTAGTGTGCAATTTAAAGTGGAACTTGGAAGTGATGGTGTTCTCATAATCATTAAAAAGATTGTGAAAATATGAAAATAGTAAAATCAGAGAGCAATGATGAAACAAAAAAATATAGCAACAAGATATTTAACCAGTTTTGGAGGGATAGAATTGAAAAGAAGAGAAGTTGTTAAACCTGTATAAAATCTTGGTCAGTCCACATTTGGAGTACTGTGATCAGTCCCGGTCTCCATATTATTAAAAGTTTATATAGCTAGTGGAGGAGGTGCAGGCAAAGATTTACTAGATTGTTACCAGAACTGAGAGATTATACTTATCAGGTAAGTTTGAGTGGGGCTCCTTTTCCAAGAAAAGAGAAGGCTGCGGGGTGACCTGAAAGAGGTCTTTAAGATTAGGAAAGGGTTGAAAGTGTGGAATCGGGAAGGTGTTTCCACTTGAAGGTGCAGCCAAAACTAGGGACCACAAATATAAGATAGTCACTTAAAATCCAACAGGCATTCAGGAGAAACTTCTTTACCCAAAGGGTGCTTAGAATGTGGAACCCAGCAGAGCAAGGAACAGTTGAGGCAAATAGCATCAATATGTTTAAGGGAAAGCTTGATAAACACATAAGAGAGGAAGGAGTGGAAAGATACCTTGATGAAGTTAGGTTAAGGGGAGTGAAAGGATGCACATGTAGAGCATTAACATTGGTGTGGATCTATTGGGTTCAACGGCCTGTTTCTGTGCTGTAAATACTGTGTAAGACTATATAATCATAACACTTTGCTCCATAATGCTGTCATAAAGCCTCTGATTATCACATCTTTATTGGGCTCAGTGTGGACACCACCTTCACTTCCTGACAATCATTGTTTCCTAAAATGGACCTCCATAGTTACTGTCCAACTTTGATATTTCAAATAATATTTGGTTCATCCGTAATATAAAAAGAAGCATTTCACTTGACAAAGCAGAGGCTTTGAAATTACCCTGTGCAATATCAATACAATGGATCAGGCTTGATGTAGCACCTGACCCTTTCCTGCCCATCATTTTTGCATGCAACGTACAAATATATTAATGTTGCTGTTAAAAAAGGACAAAGGCATTTCTTATAAAAGTATTCAGCTGGAGATACAACTAGAGAATAATGGAACCTTGGGGCATTTCACAGGCAATCTCTCCAGCAGCACTTTGCACTATCTGCTTTTAAGTGGCAGCTAATATCCATCCCGCCCTCTGTCAGATGTATTTGATAGGCGATTGAATAAAAACAAAGTTCTTCCTGTAGTTATTTGAGAGGTTTGTACACACAATCAATGCTGACAATTCAGTCCAATGCTGAAGGGTGTTTTGCTCTGTCAAAGGTGCTGTCTATCAGATGAGATGTTAAAATGTATCCACTTTCAGGTGGATGTAAATGATCCCATGGCATGTTTTCCCTTGATGAGGAGAGCTCTCCCAGGATCGTGCCCAATAGTTATCCCTCAACAATTATCACTAAAACACACCATCTAGTCATTTATCTCTTGCTCTTTTTAAGACTTTGCTTTGTGAAAAATAGCTGCTGTGTTTTCCTACATGACTGCAGTGATTAAACTTCAAAAATACTTCATTGGTTATAAAGAGCTTTAGGACATTCTGAGGTAGTGAAAGACACTGTATAAACACAAGATCTTTATTTCTTACTGGAGATATGACGGGTTGCTCTACTGATAACCAACGAAACTCAGTGATTTAGAGTATTAGGACAGTAAACTTTGATAAAACCATGAACAAATCAATGTCTGCAACCTATATGACAGACACAGCTCACTAACTTTAACCACATTGCTGTTTTTGGCACAAATTGAGGTCACAGACTTATTGCCCAATATTGACCTCTCTGTAGGCTGAATACTATGCGGTATAGACTGAATAATCTGTGGTGCTAAGCAAATTTGTCTAAATATTCAAGACTAAAAAGCAATGATTTCAAAAGCACTCAGTAAGTATTTGCAGTTCTTTGGTAAATGAACCAATAATGCGAGAAGCTTTCTGTTGACTCAGTATTTTTCTATGTTTTTGCCAAAGCTCTGATTCAAGCCTTGTATGTGCTATTATGAAAGGTTTCTCTATACGCTCAGCCAGAAAACATGATAAGAATAAAGAGTAAGTTTGGGGTAGAAATTTGAGCAGGAGTTAAATAGTAGGAATGAGGCCCAATTTAAGAGATCAAATCTTGAACCAAAGAGTGCCTGAAAGACTCCTATCAGAAATTGGCTTGAACAATTTTTCAGGTATCCCTGTGGACCACTTAAAACAGATGATTGGCCTCTAGCATATCTAATATCTGGGTACCATGCTTTAGGAATGTTATCAAGGCCAAGACAGGGTGCGGAAGAAATTGACTAAGATGGTGACAGGATGACAGGCTTTAGTTATGAGGAGTGGCAGGGGGTTGAGAACCTGAGTGGGGAGACAAAAGAGGGAAACAAAGATAGAAATAAAAGTAAGAAAAGTAAAAAGCACAAGTGGAAGGCAGGGGAAACGGGGGGTTGCAGCAAATAGGGCCATAGTACAAATAAAATGTGTAAAAACACAAGTCTAAAGGCACTATATCTGAATGCATGGAGCATTCTCAATAAGGTAGACGAATTAACAGCACAAATAGATGTAAACGGGTACAATATGATTGCGATTACAGAGACATAGCTGCAGTATTACCAAGGCTGAGGACTGAATATTCAAGGGTATTTGATATTTAGGAAGGACAGGCAAAAAGAAAAATGAGGTGACATGACATTGTTAGTTAAAGATGAAATCAGTGCAATAATGAGAGAGGATAATAGCTCAGAAAATCTAGATGTAGAATCAGTCTGGGTGGAGCTAAGAAGCAACAAGGAGTGGAAAACATTAGTAGGAATTGTATATAGGCCTCCAAACAGCAGTGGTATGGTAGGGGACAGTATTAAACAGGGAATTGGAGGTGCATGTAACAAGGGTGCTACAGTAATCATGGGTGACTTTAATCTACATATAGACTGGGCAAACAAAATTAGCAATAATACATGGTGAATAAATAGATGGTTTTTAAACTAGTACATTGAGGAACCAACTAGGGACCAGGCTATTCTAGGTTTGGCTTTGTGCAATGAGAAAGGGTAAATTAATAATCTTGCTATGTGGGGTCCTTTAGGGAACAGTGACCATAACATGTAGAATTCTTCCTCAGGTTCGAAAGTAAAGTAGTCCAATCTGAAACTGGGCCTTAAATCTAAACGAAGGAAATTACGAAAGTACGAGATGAGTTAGCTAAGATAGATTGGGGAACTTCGTTAAAAGGCATGACGGTGGATAGGTAATAGCTAATATTTAAGGAATGAATGTATGCATTGCAAAAGTTATATATTCCTTTCTGGCACAAAAACACAACAGGAAAAATGGCCCAACCAAGGCTAACAAAATAAACTAAGGATACTATTAGATCCAAAGAGGAGTCATATAAAGTTGCTAGAAAAAGTAGCAAGTCTGAGGATTGGGAGCAGTTTAGAATTCAGCAAAGGAGGACCAAGAGATTAATTAAGAGGGAAAAATTAGAGAATGAGAGTAAACTTGTAAGGAACATAAAAGAGGACTGTAGAAGCTTCTAGATGTAAGAAGAAAAAGATTAGTGAAGACAAATGTAGGTCCCTTACAGTCCGAAACAGGAGAATTTATAATAGATAACAGGGATATGGCAGAGCAATTAAACAGCTTTAGTTCTGTCTTCACGGGGGAAAACACAAATAACTTCCCAGAAATACTAGGGAACCAAAGGTCTAATGAGAAGGAGGGATTGAAGGAAATTAGTAATATTAAGAAAACAGTGCTAGAGAAGTTAATGGGGCTGAAAGCCAATAAATCCCCAGGGCCTGATAATCTACATTCCAGGGTACTAAAGGAGGTGGCCATGGAAATAGTTGTCATCTTCCAAAATTCCAAAATTCTGTAGATTCTGGAACGGTCCAGGCAGATTGGAGGGTGGCAAATGTAACCCCACTATTTCAAACATTAGGTAGGGAAAAAAACAGGGAATTACACACCAGTTAGCCTAATATCAGTGGTAGGGAAAATGCTAGAGTCTATTATAAAGGATGTGATAACAGGATGTCGAATCGTGACACATCTACAAGAACACTGACTTGTTAGAAAGAAAACTATATTTATTTGAGCATGCTTGGGAGTAGGCTGCTCAGGACACCACACGTGGTTCCTAGTCAGCCTAACACCCAGAACAGAGAATCCAGCATCGTTTATACAGCTCATAACAGGAAATTCATATCATATAAGGTCAGTACATCAGGAAATCACAGTTATGTCATGGTTAGCACGTACGTAGGGTGAGTGCAGTAATACAATTACAGGCAGATGGTACATTTCACAATAAGACAGGAGACAGTTTAACTACAACTATATAGATAAAGATTACATAAATTACCATATCAGCATATTTAATCAGGGCACCATTGTTTTGTCTAGCACAAAACAGGACACAGTTGTAACCACAAACCTTTCAAAGGTACTTCACATGATTAGTTTACACTGCATGATTAGTTTACACTGCTCGATTAGTTTTCATCATTCCTTGCTGAAATATAATCACTTTTAGACCATTTAACCCATTAGACAATTTAGCTGACTAAAGCTCTATTCCACACGGACACTTAGAAAATATCAACGCGATTAGACAAAGTCAACATGGATTTATGAAAGGGAAATCACGTTTGACAAACCTACTAGAGTTTTTTGAGGACGTAACTATCAGAATAGATAAGGGAGAACCAGTGGACGTGGTGCATTTGGATTTTCAGAAAGTCCCACATAAGAGGTTAGTGTGCAAAATTAAAGCACATGGGATTTGGAGGTAATATATTGGCATGATCTGAGAATTAGTTAGCAGACAGGAAACAGAGTGTAGGAATATATAGGTCTTTAGAGGAATGGCAGGTGGTGACTAGTGGAGTACCGCAGGGATCAGTGCTTGGGCCCCAGCTATTCACAATATATATCAATGATTTGGATGAGGGAACCACACATAATATTTCCAAATTTACTGATGACACAAAACTATGTGGGAATGTGAGTGGTGAGGAGGATGTTAAGAAGCTTCAAAGTGATTCAGACAGGTTGAGTGAGTGGGCAAATGCATGGCAGATGTAGTATAACGTGGATAAATGTGAACTTATCCACTTTGGTAGGAAAAACAGAATGGCAGAGTATTATTTAAATGGTGGTATATTGGGAAATGTTGATGTACAAAGGGAGCTGGGTGTCTTTGTACGCCAGTCACTCAAAGGAAGCATGCAAGTGCAGCAAACAGTTAAGAAGGCAAATGGTATGTTGGCCTTCATTGCCAGAGGACTTGATTACAGGAGCAAGGATGTCTTACTGCAGCTATGCAGGGCCTTGGTAAGACCAGAACTGGAGTATTGTGTGCAGTTTTGGTCTCCTTACCTAAGAAAGGACATACTTTCCATAGAGGGACTGCAGCGAAGGTTCACTAGACTGATTCCTGGGATGGCAGGGTTGTCGTATGAGGAGAGATTTGGCCAACTAGGCTTGTATTCACTGGAGTTTAGAAGAATGAGAGGGGATCTCATTGAAACGTATAAAATTCAACAGGCCTGGACAGACTGGATGCAGGGATGATGTTTCCTCTGGCTGGGCGGTCAAGTACAAGGGGTCACAATCTCAGGATATGGGGTAGGCAATTTAGGACTGAGATGAGGGGAAACTTCTTCACTCAGACGGTGGTGAACCTGTGGAATTCTTTACCACGGAAAGCTGTGGAGGCCAAGACACTGAATGTATTTAATAAGGAACTAGATAGATTTCTAGACTCTAAAGGCAACAAGGGGTATGGGAAGAGTGGGACTTGAGATAGAGGAACAGCCATAGTCATATTGAACGGTGGAGCAGGCTCGAAGGGTCGAATGACCTACTCCTGCTTTTATTTTTCTATTTTTCTAGGAAAAGCATAGAGAAACTTGGCTCTTATCATTCTAACAAAGAAATTTGAGGTGTTTAAGCTTATAAGTAAGATAAGGGTAAATAGGGGAAAAACTATTTCTGCTGGTGTCTGAGTTGCTGACTAGAAGATATAGTTTTAAGATGATCACAAAAATAATTATATAGGGAGAGGACAGAAGAATATGTTTTCATTGAAGATTGTTAAGATATTGAATATGCTAGCAGAAACAATTGTTATGGCCACAGCAGATGTTATTTGCTGAGCAAACCAAATCCCAGAGGGAAACTTGGCCTATGGGCCATATCCTTTTCTTTTTGTATTCTGAAAATGAGAACATAATGTACTGATCTCAGCAGCAAGAAGTTCAATAATACTTCTGGAATTTTAAAAATTAGAAGTAAATGTTTTATTAACAAGAAGAAAAGAAAACTTAACCACACAAGATTACAGTTACACGGTTAAAATTAGTCTTACAAAACATTCCCCCTAAATGACTCCCTACTTGGTCAGACCCACAAGTAAACAACTTCCAGGCAACACTCCCGTACAGATGTTTAACTACAAAAATTCAGTATTATTACCCAAGGCAAACTGCTGTAGCTTTAATTAGGGCATACCACACAATCTCTTACGCTCTCTTCCACTCTGCTATGGAAACCCAAGACTTCAGAACAAGACTGCTTTTTGCAGCCTAAGACTTTTCTGGCTTGATTGAATGGCTGATTCAAACTGCATCTTCTCCCAGCCTGGTGCTGTTTCCAGGAGATCTTCCTCACATGGCCAACAGCCCACAGCCAACCGCCAACCCCTAAGCTGTCCACAGTAGCTCTAAAGTACATTCTCCCCCTTTCATCTCAGGCTTCATTGTTCTCACACCTCTTTGAAACTCAAATCCTTCGAAATGTAAAATCATTAATGTTTCTATTTTGTCTCTGCTTTTGGGTCAATAAAATGTAATATGTCCTCTTCTGTTTACCCATGGAATTCCTGTAAGATGCAAAAATATTTTTTTATCACCTCTGACTTCCCTTTGATATTCAAACAATCTCTCAACTTATCTAAGAATGCAAATGTTAGATCTAACCTATTTACTTGTACCTCAAACTAGTATAATATCTCATTACAAATGCATTAACTTAATGTCTCTACCCTTTGATGTCTTAAACCTCCCAGACATCTGTCTCTAGTAACCTTTCCTTAGCTGAATTAAATCATTTACACACACACACACACATACACACACAACAAACCCTTCTTCATAGAATAACACAGTTCATTCTCACACAATGGTGGAAGCAGAATCTATAATACCTTTTAAAAGCAAAGCAGATAAATGTTTGAAAGTTAAGTATAAGGACAAAGGACAGGGGAGTGGAACATTAAAAGAGCTGGCAAAGGTGGGATGTGTAAATGGCCTCTTTCTGCTGTGATGAAGTCTGTCTTTTGCAAGGTGTGGTCTGCATTGACTGGAGTTTGAAAGCCTGTGTTTATTGAGACAGACCCTAATTAAAACAGAAACCAAGCCCAGGTTTTTCTGGGGATTGGTTATTTGGATTTTTTGGCTATGACATCAGACTTCTGAGAAATCAGTCTCTGGCAAGTTGCTAGGGAAACAAAAGCTGATTGAGGAAAATATAAGATCACAGACTGGATTTCAGCCTGGGGTCAGAACAGACACTCAGGGGCTCTTGGTGTTCAGTGTTTCAACCAGGGTCAAAACAGGTCAGTGATTATGAAGCAATGTGTGTGAGCAGTCCAGGCACACTAAGGGGCCTGGTGGCTTTTGCCAGAGCCAACCATACCATGCACTGGGTAATATTGAATGGTTAGATGAAGGTGAGTCTGGGAAGATATGCCATCAGGATTGTCATGAAACAAGTTAAGGAGATTTGATGATAATCATATTTGGCCTTTTTGGTGATAATCATATCTTTGCAACTCGGATGGAGTAAAGCTCTTTTTGGAGGCTATCTGATGTTTAAATCCTGTGTGATGAAGAGTTGTTGAACTCTACCAGAGGAAGATAGAGCTGGGAAGGACTTAGGGGATTGCATGTGGGCCACATGTGTACTCAGGTGCAATCTGAGAAAACAATGAGACTTTTCTTTGTTGTATTAGCTATTGGTTTCTATTGAATACATTTTGCCTGTTGGTTCATGTTCAATTTACACTGGTTTTGGTTTTATTGTTACAGTAAAAGTTTTAAAAAGTGAATCTTGTCCATCGGTTTCTTCCATTGGAGTCATTTGGGAAATTCAGTTCTTTCACATTATTAGACTCCATGAGGATTGTGACACTGTACTGTAGAATTCTATGATTCTATGACCCATAATAGAAATTTAACAAAGCAGAATATCTGTTGAATTTTATCCTTGTGGATCAAACAAATATTATTAATTCCAATGGCCGGAACCAAAGTCTAATTGGCAATGGCTTTATCTCTGCTTTCTTAATTCCTCCATGGCAGTTGGATAATTTAGCAGAGTGATCACATAAAGACAAATGACCCCAAACCACTCCATGTCCCAGTCCTGATCCATGCTCACATGTCCCCTCTTGAGAAATTTTAAACATTTCAAGGGAATCATCCCAGAAGCAAAAAAGCCAGTGGAAGATGTCTGTTTTATACCTCTTCAGGTACTGTAAATTTCTTCTTGTGCATATGTGGGACTTCAAAGGGCAAAACACAGAGAAACTCTATTATAATTCAGGATCTCCAATTTCAATTTAAAACCTGGAATCTGAAAATCCTGGGATTGTAGATTGTAAATACAGCAGATTGTCTGCCAAGGGGTCAGAACTTTGTACAAAACTTAGGTCATCTGGGTTTCCACATAAAGGGTACAAAATTCTGGACAAGGAAGTGGACAGTCTTTTGTCTGCCCTACTCTCCTCCCTCTCCTTTCCAAATGGATATATGTGGGATGTTCCCAGGGTATCCTTTGAATTCCAGCAATTAAACCTTCATTAGGCCTTGACAAACGTTTTGCTGGCTGAGAACTGCTGTGAGTTCAGTTCAGGATCTTATTAAAGACCTCTAAAGAAACAAAGATAAAGATCATTGATCTTCAAGGGAATCAATTAGCTTTATAAAAATACCTTTTCATTTCCATTAGAGTTGAAGAAATAACGTCAAGCTTCTTGCTTTGGCCTGGGGAGACCTGGGTCTCCATAGTTATAGAATCATAGAATAGTCACAGCATAGGAAAGGGACTATTTGGCCCATCATGCCAGTGCTGACTGTATGCAAGAGCAATTCACTTAGTGCCTCTTTCCTGCCTTTTCCTTCTTGCTCTGCAAGTTTTCCTCTTCAGATAATGATCCAATTCTCTTTTGAAAGCTATGAATGAATCTGTCTCCACCACACTCTCAGGCAGTACCTTCCAGATCCCAACCATTTGCTGCATAAAAAAGTTTTTCCTCAAGTTGACATTGCTTATTTTGCCAATTACCTTAAATCTATGACCTATGGTTCTCGATCTTTCCCCCATTTATAAAGTCCAGAATCCTCTATGCTTAATAACCACTCTCTCAACCTGCCCTGCAACATTCAGTGATTTGGGCACATATGCCCCCAGGTCCCTCGGCTCCTGCATCCCCTTTAGAATTGTATCCTTTACTAGATATTCTTTCCCCATTCTTCCTAACAAAATGAATCACTGCACATTTCCCTGCATTAAATTTCATCTGCCATTTGTCCTCTCATTTCATCAATCTGTCTGTCTTTTTGAAGTTCATCACTATCCTTCTCACAGTTCACAATACTTCCAAGTTTCGTGTCATCTGCAAATTTGGAGACTGTGCCCTGTATACCAAAGCCAAAATCATTATATCAGGAAGAGCAGGGGTCCTAACATCGACCCCAGGGAACCCCATTATATACCTTCCTCCAGTCCATGATTCAGCATCTGGTAGCCACTATCTCAATATCAACTTCTCAGTGCTGAAATGGAAGCTCAGAGGGAGATTATGAGATCCATGTTTGCTGCAATGCAGGCTCAGGCTGTTGCCAATGTAGGTACTAATCTCGGTGTTTAAAGAGCCTAGCAATCTCTCACAGTCCAGCAATCTGTCCTCCAGCAGATTATGAGAATTTCTGAGGTATAACCTTGCAAGAGTGGCAGTGGCACAACTTAACACCAACTTCATGTGCTCTCTTAGAATAACAGCTCTCCCACCACATCCACTCTGCCAATACCCTTGGTGGTATCTCTCAATCAGCCAGCTCAGACTGCTGCTGCAAATGCCCAAATGGTGCAATCCGAAGCTAGGCCCTCAAGGCCCAGAGATGCTTTAGGGTATCTTCCAAGGTCATCTGCAGCCTCCTTCACAGAAAGACAGCAGCTATATAGGTAGAAACCAGCTATGCAGCAGCCACTGGGATAGCACTAGGTAGGAACATTATAACAGGCAATGCAAGCAGGCACTAAGGGAATGCACAAGGGCGAACAGATTATCTCTGTTGATGTGAATGACTTTTTGGCTATATATATTATGGAAAGGTGGCTTTATAGAAGAATCTTGGTCAATGGTATGCTGTAGCGGGGTGTTCCAGATGGATGGTGAGCTTGGGACTAGTGGAGACTTGGTGGTAAATGGATGTCCTCTGGAAAGCAAAGTCTGAGCAGGTGCTCTCAGGTAGCCCATATAGCACCAAGGTGTGCTGGATGCCTCTTCCCTGCCTTCTCCCTGTCTCCTCTCCCTTCCTCTCTTCCTGAATTGGCCGCCAGATTCCTGAGTGCAATGGCTGCACTCTGATAGTAACTATATTATGGAGCACACAGCAGACCACCATGAGCTTGACTCTCTGGCATGAACTTGAGGGCTTCTTCCAATGGGCCGGGCATTCGAAGCATTATTTCAGCTTGTCAATGTTGCTGTTGGCTCCACGGCTCTCATTACATGCCCACCGTCCTTGCAAGGGCAGGTGGAAAGTTCGGGGGTGGATGGGGAGGGTGTGGATTCAGCAGCCTCATGTACAAGGGGGTAGCATTTATCACTGAGCAGCCACCCGCTGGTTGGAAGTAGGTGATGTGCTTTTAAAAAATCCATGGCGAGTAGGGCCTTCTATGGAAAACACCCTTCCTGCTCCCTCTTTGCAGAGTTCACCCTCCCTGCAGCCTCTGCTCCATTTGTTGGTCTTGTTATGGACCCAGAGGCACTGCAACAATAGCCCTCAAACCCCGTGCTGACTACAGGTGGCAAAACCCTATCCCCTCCCTGAATAGATGGACCAGTTCATCAACAGACCTCCAAAATCATAGTATGTCCACCAACATCTCCACAGCAAAAGTCAATCAAAAAGCACCTCATCTGCAAGTTGGATGCCTACCCCTTTAAATAAAGCTAGTGGACTAGCTATTCAGTTGAGGGTGATTAGCATAAGAGTTCACTGGACCTGCACAGTCCAGGTTACAGCAACAAGCATCATCAAATCAGCAGGAGCAGCTGATTAATGTCACTCTCAAACCTCGCATCACACTATCGGCACATGTACAGCATGTTCGTGCTCATCCCCTGCCCAGCATGGGCACCAATGACACTCAGAGCTAATTTTGAAGCCTATGAGATTTCCCACTCACAGTATGCAGTGGCATTAAATAACTTAGAATAGCAATAGGAGTTGGGAATTAGCTGTGATGTGGGAGAACATGGAGCAGCATTAAGGAGAGGGATTCTTTTGGGGCGGGACAGTGGATTTTACTTGGCGATGGATTGGAAGCAGGGCTGGGGGTTCCGGTAGTGCACAGCAAACATGGAAGTAAATGCAGTGCTTCTTTCAGTGGATTTTTAAATCATTCATTGCATTTGCATCTGACCTCCAGGGATCCCGACCAATTAAGTTGTGTCGTCGTGATGACGACTGTCGTGACTCAAAGTTAACTCCAGTACTAAAAAGGACAGTACAAAGATGACAGTTAATGGATTCTGGGGTCATAGAGTAATTTATGGCACAGAAGGAGGCCATTTGTCCCATCGAGTCTATGCCAGCTAACCACAGAGCTCTCTTGCTCAGCCCCATAGCCCTGCAATATAATTTCCTTCAAGTGCCCATCCAATTTCCTTTTAAAATCCTTGATTGTTTCCACGTCCACCATCTTCATGTGCAGTGAGCTCCAGGTCATTACCACTCACTGTGTAAAAAAAGTTCTTCCTCACATTACCCCTGCATCTCTTGCCCAAAATCTTAAATCTGTGTCCCCTAAGCCCTGAACTGGACATAACGCTCCAGTTAATGCTGAACCAGTGTTTTACACAGGTTTATTGTAACTTCCTTGCTTTTGCATTCTATGCCCCTATTTATAAAGCCCAGGATCCTGTAAGCTTTATTAATCATTTTCTCAATCTGACCTGTCACTTTCAATGATTTGTGCACATATACCCCCAGGTCCTGCACCCCATATAGAATTGTACCCTTTACCTTACTTTGCCTCTCCTTGTTTCTCTTCTACTGAAATGAATCATTTCACACTTCTCTGTATTAAATTTCATCTGCCAATTCTCTACACATTCCACAAGCTTGCCTATGCCTTTTTGAAATCTGAGCTGGTGTGAGTTCACTATCCTCCTCATGGTTGACAATATTTCCAAATTTTGTCTCATTTGCAAATTTTGAAATTGTGCCCTGTACACCCAAGTCTAGGTCATTAAGATATCAAAAAAAAAAGCTGGGATCCATTTTGGGGAACCCCATTATATACCTTGTTTGGAACTGGTAGTTTGTTTTGTGGCATTGGGAAACTGATTCACACAAAATAAGTAGATGGGTTGACTGAATAGTATGAGCAAAACAAGGAACAGACTGAGCCTTGCTTTAGTGATGACTCCCTGAATCTGATGCTGGGGGTTGTAAGAACTCGCAGGGAGGTACAGGGAAAAGCCTGCCAGGGAAGCAAGGTGTGCCTCAACAGGTGAACAGCAGAACTGTGGTGCCATACTCCTGAATTCAATGCTGAAAGCAATTTAATGACCTGACCAGCACAGGAAAGGTGAGCACAGTAGCACATTCAACTCATCTTGATGTGTGTATTACCCCAGTCCCCTCACTCTATTTTCTCAATTGTAATCCAGTTCCTCACCCCTCACATCCATCTCACAGGTCCACCTATTCCTCTCTATTTATGATTGCCTCACAGCCGCATCCATTTGCTAATGATACCCCCCGCCCTCATCTTTATCCAAAGCCACAACTTATAGTCACCCTCAACAACTGCTCTCCATCCACTGGCTGAACACGTACTATTACTCTCACTTTGAACTCTCTCCAAAGAACACAAGGTAGAGGCAAAGAACCAGCAGTGATCTTGAAGCTCTCTCTCAACTGCCAGCTGCAGAGGAGGAGGTGGTGAACATCAGCAGTCATGGCGTGTCTGAGCAGCGGAGGTGGGGAGATGGGGGCAGCTCCCAGATCATGGTGACAGAATTAACGATCAGACTTACAACATTCAATCCTGCTGACCTGATGAAAGCAGCAAGTGAAATATGATCAGAATTATCACTTAAAACATTCTTACCTTGACAGGTCTAATGCATGTTTTTAATCTCACGCAGAACCTTCACTCATTCAGCAGGACGTGTATGAGATGAAGATGATGACTCCTCAGGGAAGGTCACTCTCTCTGAGGGTGCAGCATCACAAGATTCATTCAGACCACACACCAGCTCAGATTTTTTTTATTATTCATTCACAGGGTGTGGGCTTCGCTGGCTGGGCCAGCATTTATTGCCCATCCCTAATTGCCCTTGAGAACGTGGTGATGAGCAGCCTTCTTGAACCGCTGCAGTCCATATAGTGTAGGTACACCCACAGTGCTGTTAGGAAGGAAGTTCCAGGATTTTGACCCAGTGGCATTGAAGGAACGGTGATATATTTCCAAATCAGGATGGTGAATGGTTTGGAGGGGAACTTGCAGGTCCCATCTATCTGCAGCCCTTGTTCTTCTAGATGGTAGTGGCCGCGGGTTTGGAAGATGCTGTCGAAGGAACCTTGGTGAATTCCTGCAGTGCATCTTGTAGATGGTACACACTGCTGCTACTGTGTGTCAGTGGTGGAGGGAGTAAATGTTTGTGGATGTGGTGCCAACAAGTGGGCTGCTTTGTCCTGGATGGTGTCCAGCTTCTTGAGTGTTGTGGGGGCTGCACTCATCCAGGCAAGTGGAGAGTATTCCATCCCATTCCTGACCTGTGCCTTGTAGATGGTGGACAGGCTTTGGGGGGTGTCAGGAGGTGAGTTACCCGTCGCACGATTCCTAGCCTCTGACCTGCTCTTGTAGCCACAGTATTTATATAGCTAGTCCATTTCAGTTTCTGGTCAATGGTAACCCCCAGGATGTTGACAGGGGATTCAGTGATGGTAATGATGTTGAACATCAAGGGGTGATAGTTGGATTCTCTCTTGTTGGAGATGGTCATTGACTGGCACTTGTGTGGCCTGAATGTTACTTGCCACTTGTGAGCCCAAGTCTGGATATTGTCCAGGTCTTGCTGCATTTGGACTTGGACTGTTTCAGTATCTGAGGAGTTGTGAATGGTGCTGAACATTGTGCAATCATCAGCAAACATCCTCACTTCTGACCTTATGTTGGAAGGAAGATCATTGGTGAAGCAGCTGAAGATGGTTGGGCGGAGGACACTAACCTGAGGAACTCCTGCAATGATGTCCTGGAGCTGAGACAACTGACCTCCAACAACCACAACCATCTTCCTTTGTGCTAGATATGACTCCAGCCAGCAGAGAGTTTTCCCCCTGATTCCCATTGACTCCAGTTTTGCTAGGGCTCCTTGATGCCACACTCGGTAAAATGCGGCCTTGATGTCCAGGGCAGTTACTCTCACCTCACGTCTGGAGTTCAGCTCTTTTGTCCATGTTTGAATCAAGGCTGTAATGATGTCAGGAGCTGAGTGGCCCTGGCGGAACCCAAACTGGGCGTCAGTGAACAGGCTATTGCTAAGCAATTGCTGCTTGATAGCACTGTTGATGACTCCTTCCATTACTTTACTGATGATTGAGAGTAGACTGAGAGGGCGGGAATTGGCCAGGTTGGATTTGTCCTGCTTCTTATGAATGGGATATACCTGGGCAATTTTCCACATAGCTAGGTAGATGCCAATGTTGTAGCTGTACTCGAGGAGCTTGGCTGGGGGCATGGCAAGTTCTGGAGCACAAATCTTCAGTACTATTGCCAGAATATTGTCAGGGCCCATAGCCTTTGCAGTATCCAGTGCCTTCAGCCGTTTCTTGATATCATGTGGAGCGAATCAAATTGGCTGAAGACTAGCATCTTTGATGCTGGGAACCTCTGAAGGAGGCTGAGATGGATCATCCACTCAGCACTTCTGGCTGAAGATTGTAGCAAATGCTTCAGCCTTATCTTTTGTACCGATGTGCTGGGCTCCCCCATCATTGAGGATGGAGCTATTTGTGGAGCCCCCTCCTCCAGTGAGTTTTTAAGTGTCCACCACCATTCACGACTGGATGTGGCAGGACTGCAGAGCTTAGATCTGATCCGTTGGTTGTGGGATCACTTAGCTCTGTCTATCACTTGCTGCTCATGCTGTTTGGCATGCAAGTAGCCCTGTGTTATAGCTTCTCAAAGTTGACACCTCATTCTTACGTATGTCTGGTGCTGCTCCTGGCCCTCCTGCATTCTTCATTGAACCAGGGTTGATAGCCTGGCTTGATGGTAATAGTAGAGTGGGGGATATGCTGGGCCATGAGGTTAAAGATTGTGTTTGAGTACAATTCTGCTACTGCTGATGACCCACCGCACCTCATGGATTCCCAGTCTTGAGTTCTAGATCTGTTCAAAATCTATCCTACTTAGCACGTTGGTAGTGCCACACAACATGATGGAGGATATCTTCAATGTGAAGGCAGGACTTCGTCACTACAACAACTGTGCGGTGGTCACTGCCGATACTGTCATGGGTAGATGCATCTGTGGCAGGCAGGTTGGTGAGGACGAGATTAAGTATATTTTTCCCTCTTGTTGGTTCCTTCACCACCTGCCGCAGACCCAATCTAGCAGCTATGTCATTTAGGACTCGGCCAGCTCAGTCAGTAGTGGTGCTACTGAGCCACTCTTGTTGATGGACATTGAAGTCCCCCACCAAGAGTACATTCTGCGGCCTTGCCACCCTCATTGCTTCCTCCAAGTGGTGTTCAACATGGAGGAGCACTGATTCATCAGCTGAGGGAGGGCGGTATGTGATAATCATCAGGAGGTTTCCTTGCCCATGTTTGACCTGATGCCATGAGACTTCATGGGATCCGGAGTTGGTGTTGAGGACTCCCAGGGCAACTCCCTTCCGACTGTATGCCACTGTGCTGCCACCTCTGCTGGGCCTGTCCTGCCAGTGGGACAGGACATACCCTGGTGATGGTGATGGTGGTCTCTGTGACATTATCTGTAAGGTATGATTCCGTGAGGATGACTATGTCAGGCTGTTGCTTGACTAGCCTGTGAGACAGCTCTCCCAATTTTGGCACTAGCCCCCGGATGTCAGTAAGGAGGGCCTTGCAGGGTCGACAGGGCTGAGATTGCCGTTGTCGTTTCCGGTGCCTAGGTCGATGCCAGGTGTCTGACCGGTTTCATTTCTTTTTTGTGACTTTGTAGCGGTTTGTTACACTGAGTGGCTAGGCCATTTCAGAGGGCATTTAACAGTCAACCACATTGCTGTGGGTCTGGGTTCACCTTGAGGGGTCCGGGAAGGAAGACTTTCACCTGGTGACTCACACATCATATGTGAGAAAGAACAGATGGTGAAGACAGGAAAAGCAATGGAGATTCTGCATTGGAGGCCACAGGACACTCCAAGCTCTGCTCAGCTGGATGGATATGGTGTATTTCGGGGCCATTCTGAAGCTTCCTATCCTGCTTGTAGCTACTACTACCAAGAGGTGTTTATCACACTCGTCTGTCTCGCACCATCCTCATACATCCTCTATGGCTCGTCTGCAACCACTGTCTGACGTCTGTTGTCCAACTACACCTAGGCCGATCCCTCTTTCTGCTGCCCTCTACTTTGTCGTCTAGGAGAGATCTCTGTAACTTTCCAGCCATGATCAAACAGGTGAAATACTGACATTTTGTTTTCTGGATGTCACTCTTTAGAGTTCTTCCTGCTATTGCAATTTCAAGCACCTCTTCATTTCTTTTGTGGTGCGTAGATGGAATTTTAAGCATATGTCTTAGTATCCAATGAAGCAGCAGCAGAGAAAGTGTGATACATAGGCAGGTGTTCCATCTGCGCTCTACATGCTTTTGGAGAGATTGAAGGAGTTCATCTCGGAATCAGTAATGTTGTGGGCCATTGTGATAACGTCTTCATCTATGGAAAGAGTGACCACCTGTTTGGAGCATCAAATGCAGTGATTGCATGACTGTATGCAGGTCCTCACCAATGGCTTGCACACTCTGAAATGCTGCCTTAGGATGCATAATAACCTAGCCTTGGCCATTCATCACCTCACTGATCTGCAGCAAAGTGTTCTCCATATCATTGCTAGCAGGGATGTCTGTGTGGACCATGAGAGGGATGATGGTAAAGGAGCATGGAAGTGGGAAGTTGGCTCTTATTGCTCTCCACACCCTTTCCTCTTGTCAATACCCCACATGCTGTCTCATATCCCAGTGGTTGAGTGTTCCCCTTCACAGGACTAGGCTGGCCAGTTTTGTCAGGGCCCTCAGAGACTCCAGAATCCAGTGGCAATCAGCCAAGAGCATCTGAGCATTCAGGGCTGGAAAGTGAACAGCCTGTCACTATCCCTGCTGAAACCACAAGGTTTACATGTGGAAGCACCAGGAAGAGAAAGAGTAAAGATTTAACATTGCACAAGTGTGTGTCACGCAATATTAAATTAATCAGAGTCCACTTGCCACCCAGTCAACACTGTCTTCTCATACACTATAAATATGTTGTTTCCCCTGACATTGGTGCATTCTTGTGAATTGTCCTGATGAGTGCAAGATGAAAAGCTTTGACAAAAAAGCCTCTTTTTTAAGCATTACTCAATATTATATTAGATTGGTAAATTTCTATTTTAGTTTTGAGACAAATAAATATTATTTCTTTCCTAGAGTATCCTAGGCTTTATTAACAGGGGCATAGGGTACAAGAGCAAGGAGGTTATGTCGAACTTGTACAAGACACTAGTTAGAGGTCAGCTGGAACGTTGCATACAGTTCTGGGCACCATACTTTAGGAACGATGTGAAGACATTGGAGAGAGGAGAAAAGATTCATGAGAATGGTTCCAGGGATGAGGAACTCCAGTTTGAAGATAGATTGGAGAAGTTGGGACTGTTTCCCTTGGAGAAAAGAAGGCTGAGAGGAGACTTGACAGACGTATTCAAAATCATAAAGGATCTGGACAGAATAGATAGGGGGAAAGTGTTCCCACTAGTGAAGTGATAGAGAATGCAAGGGCACAGATTTAAAATTGTCAAAAGAAACAAAAGTGATATGAGGAAAAACTTTTTCACGCAGAGTGGTTAAGGTCTGGAATGCACTACCTCAAAGCGCTGGAAGCAAGTTCAATTGAAGCATTCAATAGGGAATTAGACTGTTACTTGAAAATGAAGAAATTTCAAGGTTACAGGGAGAAGGCAGGAGAATAGCACTAAATGAAATGCTCATTTAGAGATCCAGTGCAGACATGATGGGCCGAATAGCCTCCTTCTGCACTGTTACAATTCTGTGATTGGGTGATTCCACCACTTTTCTGCATTGCCCATTTCTGCTTGCTGTTTAGCAAGTGGCTTTTTCATCTGTGATGAATGGTAAGATAAGACAACAATGAGGATGATTGTGAAAGGAATTCTTGGTTCATTGCTGGACTGCTTTGTGTTGAGGAAGAGTAGGGGTGGGCAGTTGGTTTAACATGTGGGTGAACTGGTCGAACCTAACTGAATCTTGCCATGATGAGGCTATCCCAGGCAGCAACGTCTGCTGCTGCTGGATCATTGGCCACATTATGTTCCATCTACTCCTCCTTTGAAGAGACTCTGTGCTCTGTGCCCTTTTCTTCCAAATCTTATTGCTATGCAACATTGTGCAGAGTGCAGTACACCGCGACCATTCTGGAGACCCTGGTTGGTGATACTGAAGGGCATCTCCATGTCTATCCAAGCATCTGAAGTACATCTTTAGCATGTTGATCACTTGCTCAGTGACACATTATCTGGTTGTCATGTGGCTTTTATTGTATCACTTCTCGGCTTCATTGAATGAGTTCTTCACGGGTGTCACCAGCCATGTTTTAAGTGTGTATCCCTTGTCTCTGTGTCTGAGTCATCGTCACTCTGATCTGTCTGTGGTTCCGCATGCGTGATGCGAATGTGCCAACGTTTCCATCTGAGGACCTGCCAGTTTGGCATCTTAACCTCGTATGACTGTGGTTGTGTGCACTTTCATGGTACCTTTCCTTGTACCCACATTTTTGTGTGGTGATCCGGTATGCTCACACTTTGACCTACATTCAACTGTGTTAATGGATTTGCTCTCTGGTCATGCTGCTGGGGCACCCTATCTCTCCATTCCAGTAGAATATCATGAGCTTCCATCTGGATTGGGAGTAGATGGGGTGAGACAGCGGTACAGACTTGCCTCTGAAACATCAAATTGGCGATTGAGGGTAGACCGTCCCTCTGTGGTGTGGCACAAAATTGAATATGGCAATTCAGAAATCTTGCTTGGTTGCTTTACACCCCATTTTGTGCACATGTCCTGGAAGGGTTGTCCTGGATATTGAGGACTGTTGTCCAAGACGATGGTTTCAGGCACCAAACATGCTGAATATCGTGGTGAATGTGCCAACAGCTGTAAACCTGGTTGTGTCTTTGATCTGGTGAATGAAAGGGAATTTGGTAAAATAGTTCATTACCAAGATGTAATCTTCACTATCTAGATGGAATAACTTAGTGGCTATTTTCGACCATAGGACAGAGGGGGTTTCATGTAGTAACAATGGTTCCTTGCCCTGCTGTGGTTAGTGCACCTGGCAGGTATGGCATGTCTTTGTCAATTTGTCAACGTCCTTATTAATACCTGGCCAATAAACTGATTCTCTGGCAAGACATTTTGTTTGTTCAGTGCTCATGTGTCCAATGTGTAGTTGACTTAACATGGTTTGACGCATTGCCTAAGGTATGAAGGCTTGCTTGCCTTTGACTATAGTGTTTCTGGAGATGCCCAATTCATCTCTGTAGTGCCAAAATGATCAGATACTTTTATGGACATCTTTGATGTGATCAGGCCAACCTGTGATAATAACTTGCTTCAGTTGTTGAAGCTGTGGGTCTTCTTGGGTGGCCTGTTGAATCAGTTCAGTTTGATCTTGTCCAAAATGGACCAAATCAACGTGGAGATTGTCTTCTACCCTGTTTTCGACATTATGTGGAGGTCTAGGGGTATATCTCTGTTGTTGGCTGCATTGGGTAACTGACTCAGGATGATAGAGGTTACCATTTTAAAGCCTTGTTTATATTGGACATTAAGGTTGTAGCCCTGAATCTTCCTGAGTAGATGCTGGAGCCATAGTTGTGCACAGGTGAGGGGTTTTTAGCAAATCATCTCCAGTGGCTTGTGATCTCTTTGGACCTTGAAACATTTTCCAAACAGATATGTATGGAAGCATTGCATGCCAAGTACTAACGCAAGAGTTTTGTGTTCAGTGTTAGAGTAACTGGATTGTGCAGAGGTCAGAGCCTTTGAGGTAAAATCTACAGGCTTGTCGTCCTGTAGTAGGCACGCACTAAGACCCTTCTGTGACGCATCCACCTCGAGGACATTGGAGGGGTCATAGTATTGTAAGACACATGATCTCAAAGACAGGACATCCAGGACAGCTCTGAAAAATGTGCTGGTGGTCCTCTTGCTATACGTAGGGCATGTCCTTCTTAAGGAGGTCCCTGACTGAGCAACCTTGGCTGCAAGGTCTGTGGCGTACAGTGATAGAAAGTTAAAAATCCCAAGACACCGTTGCAGGTCGCCTTTGTAGGGTGGGCATCTTTCGTACATCTTTGTTTTTTGCTGGATCTGGTTGAATGCCTTGAGAGGAGCATATGGAGCCAAAAAATTGATCTGGCTCGCATTGATTTGGCATTTGGCACTATTAAAAACAAGGCCATGCTTTCTGGCTGCCTCCATGAGCATGTGTAGGTTGTTGTTATGTTCAACATTAGTCTTACCAAGGACCGCTATGTCATCGGCAATGCACAGGCACCTGGGCACGTTTTTAATGATGCGGTCTATGTGTTGTTGAAAGATGTCTTAGCCCATCATACGGCAAGCACAAAAAGCAATACCATTCAAAAGGGGTATGAAAAGTGGTGAGCTCTTGTGATGCAGGTGCCAGATAGATGGACCAGTAGCCACTCTTGGTGTCCAATTTCGAGAAGTATCAGGCTCTTGTGAACTTGGGATTCAGTTCCTCAAATGTGGGGGTTATGTGAGGACATCGCTTTAGTGCCATGTTGAGCCATCTCGGGTCCAGGCGTAAATGTAGTGAACCATCCTTCTTTAGTATGCAGAATGACGGAATTGCACCGGCTGTATGGTGCTCGACTTTCCAGATGATTTTATTGTGAACTATCGTGTCCAACTCTGCCCTCAACTTGTCTTGGATCTGGATGCTGCACTTCCTGGGTGGGTCAAAGCTGGGTTGAGCAGCGTCTTTTAGGTGCAGCACTGAGTCACCCCTGATGGTGTCGAAGTGACCTGGGTAAAAGGATGTAAGGTCCTTTATGGAGCCAATTCTTCCTTTGGTGCTTTCCTGCACGGTGATAGTAACCATGCACGTTGGCAGACCAATGATTGCAGACCATTGGTTGGCACAACATAAAAAATCTCCAGTGTCCACCTGGGTCTTCTGTATTGGCATTGTATTGTGATGGTGCCAATGAATGGGATGTCACACCTTTTGTATGCGGTAAGCTGTCAGATGTTGACAGGAGTGTACCATGCCATTGCCCCATGTATGTGGTGTTGAGAATGTGCAAAGGTAAGATGTTGGCAGTTGCACCAGTATCGATTTTACACGGATGGTATACTGTCCATAGTGTTGTGGATATTTATGTTTATAGTGGCAAATGCTTCAGCTCATCTGACTCCGTGCACATGATGAGTGAGGTTGACAATATGTACAGTTTGACTTTGATCTGTAGACTGTGGTGTATTGGGGGTATCTTGCACTTCATCGACATGTTTACATTTTGTGGGATGAGCGCTGGAACTGTCATTGGTGTCGGATTTCTATGGAGTCCGTCTTTGTTGTGAGTTTTGTACTTTGGACATGTCTGGTCCTTTCTGCCTTGCTCTCCCTGCTGGACTTGCACCCCCTGTGCCAGCACCCCTCCTCCAGAGGATGCTGCCTGCAGACAACTGTCCTCCTGGCCCTCTCTTCCTCAGAGGAGGAGGTCCCCCCAGCGGAACACACAATCCCCATCTGCTGAAATGCAGATGGCACTGTCTCGCGCACTGAAGGCACGGCTTCACTCTCATTGGAAGGGCACCACTTCCTTACCACACATTTCTGAGGAGGAAATCCCATGACCCCAATGTCACCTCACAATCTCTAATAAAGTTTGCCGTCTATCATAAGGCACTGATGGGCCCTGCACCTATGGAAAACACAAGGGACACTCAAGCATTGAAATTAAATCTAGATTTATATTTATATCCAGAGTTGCATAAAGTAATACAACATAATTTTGTTGCTACTGTCATACAAAAACAATACAGAACACTGATGAAATGAAAGATTCTCACCCTTGAAAACACCATCCTGTGCTCACGGTGCCTTAAGCTTATGCTCGCAAGTGCTGGGCCTTGGTGCCCCCCCGCCCCCCTACCCCACCCCCCTCCCCCCACCTTGCTGGCAGTGCCGCTGGAGGCAGAGTACTGACTCTGCTGTCGTCTCAGCCCTGATGACCTCGGCAGTCATTCTCTGGCCGGTGGGTCTGAGCAGACTCTGCCTGGGAGGGTGAGATCAGTGACTTGGCGGGGCACTCCTCAGACGTCACGGCCTTAAAAGATGCCACTGTCACTGGAAGAGGGGGAGAGGAGCTACTGCCCTCATCCGGAGTGCAGAAAGAGGAGCCTGCAGAGACGAAAGGCAGCTTGTCTGCCAGTGTGAGGCACGTCTCTACCTCCCTGCTCACCATTGATGGACGGGCACCTAGCAGAGAGACTAGGTGTCCCATCCACCTCTCACACTGGCAGTGACCTCAAGAGGTCAGAGCCGGTGTGCGGGCTTGCAGGTCCAAGTGCGACCCCAGGAAACCCCTGACTCTGTTCCTGGAACTGTGTCTCCATGAGAGTTGCAACTCTCTCAATGGAGGACGCAGTGTGCTTGGTGCTCAGGGTCAACGCAGTGCTCAAGCTCCTGAAGGACTCCCCCAGGACAGAGACCATGGCACGCAAATGCTCAGGGATCTTTGCCAGATCTTCCCACACATCCCACTGGCCATCCAGCATCTGCAGCCTGATGGACGACTTCATAGGCTCATCATCTGCCTCCGACCCAGAAACGTCCTCGTCTCCAGCAGTCCTCCAACAGTTAGCACCCTGGGCACTCTCTGCCTCCACCAGCTCCTCATGTGAGTGTGCTGTGTCCTCCCCACAGTGCACAACCGCCTGAGCCGATGAACTACAGCCCAACGACATGCTTGTATTTGAACTGGTGCCTGGTAGTGAGAGAGGGCCTGATGTGGGTGGATGTGTGTGTAGCTCCTTCTCCAATGTCAATTGAGGGTCCTCGGGGTCCCGGGTGCCTTTGGAGGATGGTGCATTTCAAGGAAGAAGACGAAATGTCAGTGGTATCCAACATCATGTCGTGAATGTCCCTGATAGGCAGCCTGGTGAGACTATGAACAGCAGCATCATGGTGCCACCACCATTGCTGGATCACTGGATTAGAAGTTATCTTTTGAAATGAGAGGACCCTACATTGTTTGCAGTCTCTGCCTGTCCCACATCTGTCCACTGGACTCTTACCTTCCTCTGAGACACCTGCCTCTCCATGGCCTTGGTGCATGCTCGCACTCGAGCTCTAGGACGTCCATTTCACATGTACTCATTTGTTCTTGTGTGCTCAGCGGCATTATGGCTCCTCTTCTCCTGCATGGACAAAGGTCTATTCATTAGTCCAGCCTCTACCTGCAACACCACACCAGACTCACATGCCACTGCCCCCACCTGGAAGCAGGTTGAAGAGCCCATCTTATTTGCACACCTGACCCTTATATGCACCCAGGGCTATCGTCTGTTTTCCCAGCCTTAGCCGGCACAGGTATACGTGCCTCTGTTACTCTGAGTCTTGCACCCCTGAGCGCCACAGAGGAGGGCCACCCTTCAAGATTTCTCCACACACTACCATGCCAAATTGGCAAACAGCCTTCCTGAGCGCAGAAGATCATGAAACCTCTTTCGGCACTGAATCCAGCTGCGACACACCATGCCAAGTCTGCTGGCCTGGGCTGCCACCTCTGCCCAGGCCTTCTTCATTTGGTGAGGTATTCTCCTCTTGCTATCCTGTGGCATCAAGATGTCCCGCCTGGCACTCACAGCCTCTACAAGAGTGCACAGGCACTCGTCTGAGAAAAGGGGAGCAGAATGCCCACCTGCATTGCCCGTCTGCCTGGCATGTTGAGTGGGTGCTGATGCCATACCATCAGCTTAGATTTAGACAGCTGCCTGTGTCTCTTATGGAACTCTTGGCAGCTTTCAGGGTGCTGCCTCAGCTGTTTTAAAACCCCCGCTGGATCACCATTGGACCCGGGGCCCACCAAGCACCCGTCTCTGCCAGCAGCCCTTCCCAATGTGGGGGTGCGTTTCATGCTGGCTGACCCTTAATTGGCCAACCAGCGTGAAACACGCTCTTCTGACATTCGTGGGCAGCCACGACCTTCTGGACCCGCCAATCGCGTGCACACAAGCGCAAAATTCAGGCCTAAGTTTCTGTCCCAGCTGGACAAAGAAATTCAACAAAATTTGATAATAGGTCTTAAAAAATGTTTAAAAATCAGCCAACAGAACTGAACTGTAAGAGGCAGGTGAATTAGTTATGTTCATTCTTATCTGTTCAAACACAGCAGCTCTGTCGCCAACAACTTTATTACTACTCAGTGTTTTCTAAAGACATTAGGAGAGAAATTCAACTCATGAATGCTGCTTTTTATCCAGCCCAAAATTGGGGATAGACTTGCAAATTTTGTAGTATGATTACAACATCCAAACTACTGGAACGGTGCCTGATACCATATTAAAAATTTAAGCTGTGCAGACGCCTGCCTAAAACAGGCATCATAATTCATAAATATGCATTCGGGGTCCTATGCAGGTTGTAAGGCCTAGAAAGTGAAACTCAGGCACCTAAGCATGCAGACCACATACTAGGCTCATTTGTACCAGGCAAACCAACGATCATTGAAGGGACAAATGGAGGCTGCTCAAAAAAAGTTGCAGGAGAGTTTTCAGCTTTAATTTTTTGTGGGCCCAGGTGATCAGCAGAAGTGCATGGCCAGAAGTTTCATGCCGATGTGCAAAATGATGCGCAGTGATATCGGGCGTGCGTCCCGACGTCACGGCGCGCCATTGCAATATTTCGATAGCCGGGCATGCTATGATCTCCGATGCTTGCTCGCCAATAATTAACTGGCCGCTTAAGACCCTTGAGCCATCAATCGATGCCGATTTTTCGGGGCCCATGTGATCTTCAGATCGTCACACGGGTGCAACGGGCAGGCAGGTAGGTCACTTATAAACCTCATCCACGGGCAGGTTAAGAGGGGTGAGGGGCTAGCGAGTGGTCTTTGGTAGACATTTAATTTTTACCCTTACTCCTACTTGCTTGTGTGAACAGGAGAACTTCAAATCTCTTCACGGCTGCTTGTACAGGAATAACAGGCCAGGTCAGGACTCTGGAGTAAACATCATTCTTGGGGCCTCGCAGGTTTCAGGAAGCCTTCCCTTACTCTGGGAATGGGAGTTGTGCTTTCCACTGGAGGCATCCTCCTCCAAGGAAAGGAGAGCCAGAAGTGGGACGGGGCCAGGAGTCCATATTTAGCCTCCAGGGGAGCCACCTTTGGGAGGACAGGAGCAGACACAAGGGGTGTAGGGCCAACAGGAAGTGTAAAGCAGAAGGGGCTGCAGAAGATGCCACTATCCTGCTGCCAGGGTTTACAGGCGGCAAAGCAACTACCTCATTATGTCTGAAGCGTAATGCTGAAGGATGCTCCGTCTCTCAAAGGAGACAGTGACCTCCATCTGTCAGATGATCGGCCCTGAGAACTGCGCCGACTGTGTGGGTGGACAGCCCATGCCAGTGGCATTGAAGATCACAGCTGCCCTCAACTTCTATGCCTCCAGCTCTTTCCAGGGGTTGGTGGGTGATCTTTGCGGAGTCTCCCAGTCAGCTGTCCACACTTGTGTCAAGCAGGTGACAGACGCTCTGTTCAGGCGTGCATTGACTTTCATCCACTACCACTGGGACAAGGCCAGCCAGACAGAGTGAGCCAGAGGCTTCGCAGCCATTGCTGGCTTCCCCCATGTCCAGGGTGCAATAGACTGTACACATGTGGCCATTAAGGCGCCAGCAGGTGAGCCCAGTGCCTTCGTCAACAGGAAGGGCTTCCACTCCATGAACGTGCAGATAGTGTGTGACCACAGCATGCTGATTCTACAAGTCTGTGCAAGGTACCCAGGCAGCTCCCACAACGCCTACATCCTCAGACACTCCCAGGTGCTGAGGCTCTTCAGTGTTCCAACCTGGCTGGATGGTTGGCTGCTGGGTGACTAGGGCTATCTCCTCAGAAGGTAGCTCGTGACGCCTCTCCGCCATCCAATATCAGAAGCTGAGCAGCGGTACAATAGGAGCCAGGGCACCACAAGGGCAGAGGTAGAGAGAACCATCAGTCTTCTCAAGATGCGCTTCCGATGCCTGGACCGTTCAGGGGGTGCACTGCAATACGCTCTCCACAATCTGGCGCTGGAAAGGGGGAAAGCAGTAGAATGCAGTAGATGCAGTTTCTCCGGGTGCACACGATGATTCCAGCAGTGAGTCCGAGGATGAGCACGCACAGGGAAATGCTGAGGGGGTAGATGCTGACCCGGGCATTCTCCAGGGAGGCAGGGACACCTAGGAGGCTTTAATCGAACAAACCTTCAGCTGGCCCACCACAGATGGACCTCCAACACATGCCAGGGCTGCAGGCTCCATATTCGATACCTGAGAGCAACATCTGCCTGGTTAGGAACATTAACTATGTGCCTTTTCAATAAAGCTCAATGACAAACAAGTCACTTATAACATCATGGGTTCCCGTCCACCTGCAGAAGTAAGGAATCACCCTGAGCCACGTTCACAAATGAAGCATTTAATGAATGTAACAAATAAAACAGGTAAGAGACTTAATTCACAGGTGTTGAGCTGCACACCAAATTATAATCAACTAATAGCAGGGCAACAGAAAACCACCAGTGAGAAGCCCATGGTGTGCCTAAGGTGCCTTAAGTTTACGTTTCTGGGTGCTACATCTAGGTGCTTCCCCATTGCTGGCACTGGCATTCGAGACAGCCTGCTCACTGTGCTGTCCTGTTGGCCTCGATGACCTTGGCAAGCATCCTCTGGCCTGTGGAGCCTTTGGCCCCGCCTGGGTGAGAGCGGCCAGTGGCACAGTCATCGCAGCCTCATTGGATGCCATGGTCACTGGCAGAGGGGCAGAGGAGGTGCTGCCCTCATCTGGAGCGCCCTGAGAGGAGCCCGCAGAGATGACAGGCAGTTCCTGCGTCAACATCAGGTCACTTTGGGCCTCCTTGCTCACCATTGATGGATGGGCATATAGCTGGGATACTGGGTGCCTAATCCATCTCCCACACTGACACTGACCAGATGACGTCATTGCCGCTGTGAGGGCTTGCAGGTCTGAACGCACCCCCAGGAAGCCCTGATTGTTCTCCTGGTGGATCCTCTCCATGAGAGTCACCACTCTCTCCATGGAGGAAGCCATGGCACTTGGCCATGAGGGTCATTGCATTGCTGATGCTCCACATGGACTCCTCCAGCACGGAGACCATGCCACACATTGCCTCATGTATCTTCGCCAGATCCTCCCGCACACCCTGCTGCACTTCCAGCATCTGCTGCCTCAGGGACGATTCCAGAGGCTCATCATCAGCCACCGACTGAGCATGTTCCTGGTCCTCTGCAGTCCTCCGACTGCTGGCGCCATGGGCACTCTCTGTCTCCACCTACACCTCAAGCGCATGTGAAGTGCCCTCACTGCTGTGCCCCGGGACACTAGCCAATGATCTATTCCCCGCTGAGGTGCTAGTATCTGCACTGGTGCCTGCCTGGCTGAGATGGTGAGATGCTGGTGCTTGTAATTCGTCCGGGCCCTCAGGTGTTAGTGGCGGCCCCTCTGCCTCCTCGTCCCGGGCCTGCTCCGGTGAGGCCAAAAGGAAGAACAAGGACATTTGATTGGTTGAAGTCGAGACAATGTCAATGTGCATGCCTGGCTCCCGGATCAGGATACGCTCCTCCTTCCATAATCAATGGGAATCCCATGTCGAAAGCTTAGATCACTAAACAGTCAACAGTGGAATGGTTGCAAGGACAGACATGGTGACCTCAGTGCACAGCACTCTTCCCTCCCACTGGCACCCCAGCCATCTGTAGACCTGGGCACATGGCGCCTCTCCAGCTCCATCGCCTCCTGCTCGTATCTGGTGAGAATCGCCAACTGTGCCTGGCCTCCTTCAGTCCACATCCGCTCTGCATTATTGTGTGCGGTCTTCTCCTGAAAAGGAGAGAGGAGCATTGATGAGTCTACCCTGTACCTGGGTTGCTATAGCATCCCTGCCACCCCCACCTGAGTGAAACATTGCAGGGCTCATGTAAATCATGACCCTGGAGCAGCCTCACACTCACACCAAGCAGCCAGGGCTGACCCCCTTGCCCACATGCTGCCTCCATCATATTTACTACCCACACGGTATGACCTTCCAAAGCAAGGACGCACAAGCACCTGGAATGTCAAGGGCAGTGGATGGATGGGTGCCCCGCCACCTAGAAGTTCCCCTTCCAGTCAGTCAGCAGCCTGGATTTGACATGTTTCGGAGTTCCAGCACTGTGCCTAGGTGCTGCTCATTGAGGTCACCCCCAAAACAGTACTGTGGGTGTCAGTCTACCACATGCAGTGGGTACAGAACCCAACTCAGTACCACCCTCTTAGGGTGGGAACTAGGCATGGGCAATAAATGCTGGCATACCCAGCGAAGGCCAATGCTGTGAATGATTCAATGCAGTAACTACATTCAGAGTTGTGGTAGGGGTGTGGGGGGGTGGCGTGGTCGGGTGGGGGGGATCCTACCTGCTGTGTTAAGTGACCAATGCCAACACGGAACTCTCCTTTCCAATCACAAGAGGTCGTTGAAATGCTTGCGGCACTGAGCCCAGGTGCGTCACACCACATCATGCGACCTGACAATCTCTGCCACCTCCTCCCAGGCATGTTTGGTCATGTGGGGGGTACTCCTCCTCCCATCCCTCGGCACAAGGATCTCACGCCGCGCTGCCACCTCCTCGAGGAGGGCAGCAATGCACTCATCTGAGAAGTGAGGGGCACAGTGCCCCGCCGACCTGCCCTCCTGCCTGGCCTGCTCACCAGCAACGCTCTCGGGAGCTCTGCTGCTGGCCATGGTTGACAGCCTTTGGAAGGCTATGTGGCGCTGTTTGAACAGGCTGCGGGTCACCATTGGACCCTGTGATCATTGCAGTCCCATTGCCGCCCGTCCTCTCCCGCTGTCCTCGGCAACCGCGTTTCACGCTGGGGGGAGGGGGGCCTAAAATGGCCTGCCCGTGTAAAATGGCAGCGCGGGGCTGACCGTGGGTGGTGATCGGCTCCGTACCCGCTCACCCGACAGGGAGAAAATTCTCCCCCATGAAGAAGTAAATTAGGTGGTGTTCAAAACGACTTGCTGATTTGACATTGGTCATTTAGCACAAACATCCAACAGTTTTATCCAGTCCCTCAATCTTACTTTACTCAAGTGACTGAAGATTCCAAGAAGTCATGAGCTGCATTTCTTGCAATGTGGATATGTAAGTACTCAGTTCCTGTGACCTTCATCTTGTTGCATTAATGTATTTGATTGTTGATCGAACAGACATTTTTTTAGTTATGTCACTCCAATGATACGTTTGCCTTTATTACATTTCTGGTTGACCCTTTTGATAACTTCAAGTGATTTCCAAAGTCTGACATCTATTCCACTTTGGATCAACCCAATATTATTTAGTAATTTATCATCTGGTTTATTTCATTAATCCTAAAGGAGAGGCCTAAAAATCTGAAATTAATGTAAGGATTATGAAAGAAAGACTTGCATTTTTATAGCACCTTTCACAACCACTGGACATCTCTGAGTGCTTTATAACCAATGAGGTACTTTTCAAGTGTAGTTACTGTTGCAGCGTGTTCTACAACAGTTAATGAGTTAATAATCAGATAATCTGTTTTTGTGATGTTGACTGAGGGATAAATATTGGCCAGAACACCAGGGATAACTCCCCTGCTCTTCCTCAAAATTGTGCCATAGGATATTTTATGTTGACCCCTGAGAGGGCAGTTGGGGCGTCAAGTTAAGCTCTCAGCAGAAAGACAGTACCACCAGCAGCGCAGCACTGGAGTGCCGGCCTTAGTTTGAAATTGTAACCTTCTGGCTCGAAGGCCAGCATGTTACCAACTGAGCCACACGTATAGAGCGTCCATAGCTTATAACTTGCTTCATCGAATTCCAGCAGTCAAAAGCCTGAGCATGCACCTAATTTGTGAAAATACCTTGCATGAACAAACCGTAACATTATTTCTTCATGAGTTTCTCCTTGTTTGAGTTTCTGGGATTCAGGCAAATTTGCAATTTGCTGTTTTTTTTCTTGCCAAGAATTAGTGATGATTCCTTCATTTCATTGATTCAACTATTTTATTTATAGTCCCTAATCCTGCATTCTATCAACTTTCATGTATAATATGCAAATGGAACTTTTCTGCCCACGTGTCTCACTGAAGTAATGGGGTGGTTTCGACTTTCAGCAATAGCATAAACCATGGTTCAGCTGCCAATTATACATGTTTCCTGATTTCATTTCCGATACTGCAAAGTCAAAATTACCCCCGATCTGCTTATCAACTTTCATTTTATTCCCAATCAAGCTAATCTTTGAAGAGTGAAATTAAGCAGAGAGAAAATTGAATAAAATTAGAAAGAGAACCATTAGAAGAAACAATGTAAAAAAAAGGAGAAGCAAGAAAGGAGAAAGAAACTAAGGAGCAAAGAGAGAGAAGACAGCAAAGGTAGAAAGGATAGGAATATAAAACCACATGATATATAAAAAAGTGATAAGAGGCTGGTTTACCCCATACTTTAATTTGATTTAATTGCACAACAGGAATTACCAGCATCCAACTCCTCCCCTGAATCCCAAAAAAGCAAATGGACAAACACAGGAGAAACATCCAGGCTGGAAAAGCCTGTGAGGTTCCCATCGTCTGCCCAGTAATAGTAGCTCATTCAATGCTGTCTCTTCGCCAGTTTAGAAGTGGTCCAGGGGGAACTATTGAACAATAAAATCCATATAAATCAAAGAGCAGATGAGGCAAAACAGGATATAGCCTCGGTTTGTCAGGAGCTCACCAAGAATAAAGCAAACATTGTAAAGCTGTGGGATCGGCTGTCTGGCATGGAGAACCAATTGGGGACCACCAGGAAGGAGGCTGATATGCTAGGAAGGTGACAATAACAAATAAGACACCGGATGATGTGGAAAAACTGTTCCAGGAGGAACAATCTTCATTTAGAGACAGGCCAGAATGGGTAGAAGAAGAGTTTCACCATCCAGCTAGACACTGAAGAGAGATTTTCCTGGGTCTGTAGCCAGATCCTTTGAATCACCTGGGCTCAATGTGGAAAATCAGGCAGTCTGTTAACAAAACACACAATTTTCATTTATTCATTTAAATGGGAGAAAATTGATCATGTTCCTTTACAGGCATATATTTCAACCCACCCAGTTTTTGGCATTAACTGCACATGGGCACTCCAATAATTCAGGGCACAGACGAAGGAAAATATCCTTTAATACGTTGGTCTTTGAGGATTTCCAGACTCTTTGAAACTGGAATTTGAGTGTGAATATTTCTTTCTGGCCTCCATGAGCACAGTCATATCTACAAAACACTTGGATTCAAACATGAATAATACATTCTAGAAGCAGAACAAAAGAAAAGTGACTTAAGGCTAAGTAATGATCTCCAATGATCTCCTGGGACACCATATGAACTACATAAACATTGCACCCTAAAATCATCTTTTATTAAAGGAATTTTCAATTCAGCATCCTCTATTCCACTGCTTCTTAATTCAACAGCACCTCCCAACCCAGTGGCTGCTCCCCACCAAGAATAGTAAGAGCAGCAATACTGTGAAAACACCTGCACCTCCACAAAACAATCATTTCAATCTATTTAACTATTATTTTCTCATCCCAAAATATAAAACAAAGTATGTCGACCAGGTTGAACTCTGCTATAAATTTGATAATGCAGTTAGAGTGGGGCGGATTTAAACTAAGACGGGTTTCTGGTGGAAACCACCCCAGTGAAATAATCTCCCACCCAGTAGGGGCAGAAGGAGGTAAAGGCATTTTAACCACCAGGCCTCATTTAAGTGCCAGTAGTCCCCTTCCAACCAGGACAAGTGTGATGAAGATGCAGAACTGCTAGCAGCAGGAATGGAGTGGCCTTTTGGCACCTGCCAGATTCCAGATAAGTGGCTGGGAGGGTTTGGACAGCTGTTAGAAAGAGAATCAAGTCCATAATTACTTACTTCATGGAATTTAAAAAGGACTACATTCATTCGCAGCCAAAGAGCTGGCCTGGTAATATTTATTGGATTACCTGAATTGTCCTTCCACTACTGTTATGCCAAAATGCATTCACCACAGTGCATGATGCTGTCCTGTAGTCAACAAGCTAGTTGGTTTACAATCCCAACGAGGTACATCACTAAAATAATCACACACAAGTAATTGCCACCTCTCAAAGAAGATAGGGAGGATTTGCATATTAATAGTATAACAGCTACTAGACTTTGATCTATTCCTTGTTTAAAATTAAATATACAGCATTTCTAATCTCTCTGAACCCATTACAACAGAAAACACTTCTGTTCAGCATTTAAGACAAAAGAATGCAGACAGTAGATTAATTCTAACAATATTCTTTAACAAGAGCAAAAGAAGCAAAACTGGTCCATCGACTGGTAGGTCTGGAATTGAAAAATAGTTACACCTCCAAGTTGCCGGCTGTGTTGAGTATCTCCAGCATGTTCTGGTTTTCAGATTTTCAGTAGTGTAGTTTGCTTTCTGCTTTTAGTTGAAGCTGCCCTCTAATTGACCTCTACAGTCTATGAACAGCTATAATTATTTGGATTTGTCTGTTTGGAGCAGTGGCCTTAAGGCACCGGCCAGATCAGCGACTAAATATCATTGTATTTCTATTTTAGTCAAAGGATTGTCAAGGACTAGCGGGTTCTCTTTTACGTCCTGCCTACTGACTCTATGATTGCTGTGGTCTGTAACTGAGCTGTCTGAAATTCTAAAGTTTTCCACTACTTTCGTTTCTACAGTGCCGGAGGAAAGAAAATGTTGCTTTAGGACTACAACACTGGGTCCTAAAGTATGATAAAAGCAAAAATCTGCGGATGCTGGAAATCCAAAACAAAAACAAAACTACCTGGAAAAACTCAGCAGGTCTGACAGCATCTGCGGAGAGGAACACAGTTAACGTTTCGAGTCCGAATGACCCTTCAACAGAACTAAAGAAAAATAGAAAAGAGGTGAAATATAAGCTGGTTTAAAGGGGGGGAGGGGACAGGTAGAGCTGGATAGAGGGCCAGTGATAGGTGGAGATAACCAAAAGATGTCATAGACAAAAGGACAAAGAGGTGTTGAAGCTGGTGATATTATCTAAGGAATGTGATAATAAAAGTATAGTTAGCCCTAGTGGGGGTGGGGTGGGGTGGGGGGAAGGGATCGAAATAGGCTAAAAGGCAGAGATAAAACAATGGATGGAAATACATTTAAAAATAATGGAAATAGGTGGGAAAAGAAAAATATATATAAATTATTGGAAAAAAGGGGGATCGGAAAGGGGGTGGGGATGGAGGAGAGAGTTCATGATCTAAAATTGTTGAACTCAATATTCAGTCCAGAAGGCTGTAAAGTGCCTGGTCGGAAGATGAGGTGCTATTCCTCCAGTTTGCGTTGAGCTTCACTGGAACAATGCAGCAGGCCAAGGACAGACATGTGGGCATGAGAGCAGGGTGGAGTGTTGAAATGGCAAGCATCCTACCCAAAATCTACAAACAGGACTGTCCCGGCAGACCGATCGTGTCAGCCTGTTCCTGCCCCACGGAACTCATTTCTTGCTATCTTGACTCCATTCTCTCTCCCCTTGTCCAGTCCCTTCCCACCTACATCCGTGATTCCTCTGACACCCTACATCATATCAACAATTCTCAGTTTCCTGGCCCCAACCGCCTCCTCTTCACCATGGACATCCAAATCCCTCTGCACCTCTATCCCCCACCGGGATGGTCTGATCGCTCTGTTTCTTCCTCAAACAGAGGCCCGAACAATCCCCATCCACCACTACTCTCCTCCATCTGGCTGAACTTGTTCTCACACGGAACAATTTCTCCTTAAACACCTCTCACTTCCTCCAACTAAAAGGTGTGGCTATGGGTACCCTCATGGGCCCCAGTTATGCCTGTCTCTTTATGGAATATGTGGAACATTCCTTGTTCCAGTCCTACTCCGGCCCCCTCCCACAACTTTTTCTCCGGTACATCGATGATTGCTTTGGTGCTGCTTCATGCTCTCATCTGGACCTGGAAAAATTTATTAATTTTGCTTCCAATTTTCACCCCTCTATCATTTTCACATGGTCCATCTCTGACACTTCCCTGCCCTTCCTTGACCTCTCTTTCTCAATTTCTGGTGATAGGATGTCCACCAATATTCATTACAAGCCTACCGACTCCCACAGCTACCTCGACTACAGCTCCTCACACCCCGCTTCCTGTAAGGACTCCATCCCATTCTCTCAGTTCCTTCGCCTCTGTCGCATCTGTTCTGATGATGCCACTTTCAAAAACAGTTCCTCTGACATGTCCTCCTTCTTCCTTAACCGAGGTTTTCCACCCACGGTGGTTGACAGGGCCCTCAACCGTGTCCGGCCCATCTCCCGCGCATCCGCCCTCACACCTTCCTCTCCCTCCCAGAACCATGATAGGGTTCCCCCTTGTCCTCACTTATCACCCCACCAGCCTCCGCATTCAAAGGATCATCCTCCGCCATTTCCGCCAACTCCAGCATGATGCCACCACCAAACACATCTTCCCTTCACCCCTCCGGCGGCATTCCACAGGGATCGTTCCCTCCGGGACACCCTGGTCCACTGCTCCATCACCCCCTACACCTCAACCCCCTCCCACTGCACCTTCCCATGCAACCGCAGAAGGTGCAACACCTGCCCCTTTATTTCCCTTCTCCTCACCGTCCAAGGGGCCAAACACTCCTTTCAAGTGAAGCAGCATTTCACTTGCGCTTCCCTCAATTTAGTCTACTGCATTCGCTGCTCCCAATGCGGTCTCCTCTACATTGGAGAGACCAAACGCAGACTGGGTGACCGCTTCGTGGAACACCTTTGGTCTGTCCGCAAGCATGACCCAGACCTCCCTGTCGCTTGCCATTTCAACATTCCACCCTGCTCTCATGCCCACATGTGCATCCTTGGCCTGCTGCATTGTTCCAGTGAAGCTCAAAGCAAACTGGAGGCACAGCACCTCATCTTCCGACTAGGCACGTTACAGCCTTCTGGACTGAATATTGAGTTCAACAATTTTAGACCATGAACTCTCTCCTCCAAGCCCACTCCATTTCTGATCCTCCTTTTTTTCCAATAATTTATATAGATTTTTCTTTTCCCACCTATTTCCATTATTTTTAAATGTATTTCCATCCATTGTTTTATCTCTGCCTTTTAGCCTATTTTGATCTCTTCCCCCCACCCCACCCCCACTAGTGCTATCTGTACCTTTATTATCACATTCCTTAGATGATATCACCAGCTTCAACGCCTCTTTGTCCTTTTGTCTATGACATCTTTTGGTTATCTCCACCTATCACTGGCCCTCTATCCACCTCTACCTGTCCCACCCCACCTTATCCAGCTTATATTTCACCTCTTATCTATTTTTCCTCAGTTCTGTTGAAGAGTCATACAGACTCGAAACGTTAACTGTGTTCCTCTCCGCAGATGCTGTCAGACCTGCTGAGTTTTTCCAGGTATTTTTGTTTTTGTCCTAAAGTATGAGCTGCTTGTTTCCAGCAAGAGCAAACACTGGGCGCAGTCTTCCTGGGCCCATGGAGGCTGATATAAAGTTGGGACTCGGAGCAAATTCCAAGAGTCGCACATTGGGTCGACTCTCCGACAAGTTCCCCCCTCCCAGCGAGATCCGCCGGAGGCTGGTGCACAGGAGCAGAGGCGGTGGCGGTTAGCTAATTACAGTCAATTGTGGGACGACACATACAGGCGACGTTCTCTTTAAGTTAGGTTGCCACTTTGTTACCATGCATGCACGGTCACACAGAAAATTTAAAGGGCCCATGCACTGAAACAAATTGGCTGCACGCTACAAAATAAAAAGAGGGTGCATTGTATAATAGAATAAATAAAATTATGAAAAAAGTATGGAATCAGGCATAAAGTTTACTTGAGAAGCCCTGATTCCAAGCTGGACGTTGCATTCCCAAATCCTTATTTAAATATGAAATTCTTGTGTATGTGTTAGTGGTGACTTGCATTACAAGAAAGATATGCAACAATAAATAGAATTAATTTAATTTACCAAAAATACACTGGCTTTGTTTCACGTATGATTGTGTGTACACTTTTCACTTTCTCTTTACTCAAGATACCAAACTAACTTCACCAACTTGGCCCTTGGAAACTGGAAAGTATATCCTAGACCTTAATATTTGTCTTGGCTCATGTATTGTCAACATTGACATCTGTTGATATTATTGCAGCAACTGAGTCTTCAGCTTAAATGTATAGGAAAGGGCAAGCCAAGTAAAGCTGAGACACAGTGTAATATGGTTTGGTTATTTACAGAACCACATTTATATACTTAGCTAATTGAAAATTAGGCCCCCAAATTCCTTGGAGCCATTCATACTAGAATTGTACCCTGAGTAGGGACTTGCTCCCACTTATGCAATCCAACATCCATCCCAGCACACACTTATGCTGCAGGATCAGCTCACTTAAAAATCCATTGGCTGTTCAGTAACACAACTCCAATGTGCTAGGGGAATGAGGAGTATTACCATCAAAAAGCCTATTATCACTAAAAATTGTAGGAGGCTGGAGAGCAAGGTAAGCATGAGAGTTCCAATGAAAGGTCATAGACCTGAAATATTGGGCAGAATTTAATGATTCTGCTGGAGGTCTGTCCACCAACTAGACAACTGGTAGCAACCCAGTTGCAGCCATTTTCAGGAAGACTGATGGGATTAAGTCCTGACTGGGCACTTACCTTCCCTGCTGAGGTGAGGGAAACTTCCCCCCACAAATCCTATTGTGGGGTGGATATCCCATCCACGAGAACTACTGGCCAATTAGAGGCCAGTAGTTCTCCAGTGCCAGCTGCACCACCAGGAGCAGTGGACATTGCCAGTACTGCAGTGCGACCTAGGCACAGGATCGGCGATGGAACTCCAGTAATAAGGTAAGTGGGGCAGGTTTGCTGGGGCCAGGTTTACTGGGGTCAGATAGGGAGACCTGGTGAGGGGTGGGAGGGTGTTAGTATGTAAGGCAGGTGAGTGTATTCATCCATGTCCTGCCCATGCCTCTTGCGGGTCTTTCCTTTGGGCATGGGCTGCTCAAGTAGAAGGGATCCATACTCACCAGGCAGTAGACACTACAACAGTGTTAAATACTAGCAGTGGCGGGCTGAGGCTCTTAACAGGCCACTTAAAGACCTCAGTCAATCTCCCCGCTCCTCCCTACCCAATCACACAGCCCCCCTGCCTCCAAACCCATCTCCAACAGGGGAGGCACTAAGTTCTACCCATTGACTCTGTTTCTCTCTCCGTGGATGCTGCCTGGCCTGCTGAGTATTTCCAGCATTTTCTGCTTTTATTTAAATAAGAGATTGCTTGACACAGTGAATTGGTTGTTAAGGGGCTATATTAGATGATTCATGTATGATTTTATGCCATAGAGATGGCTTTAATCCTGACCACTCACTGTGGGACTCCCCAGTGTCCCATACTGATCCTGCAAGTTTTGAATTTCACCTGAGGTCACAGAGATAGCAAGAGGCGAGTTTATGGTGGAGATTTAAAATTTGAGCATCTTTGAAATATGTGTGGCCTACCAGAAGTTATAATCCTGTCAGTATAGCTGTCAGGCTCATAGGCGCAAGCAGCTGTCAAGGTACAATGCCCAGGGAAGGTAAGCCATGGATATCAATATTTTGTCTCCTATTGGCAACACCTCCACATGAATCTAACTTAGGGTTGCTAACCCTCCAGGAATGGCCTGGAATCTCCAGGAATTGAAGATCAATCTCTTGGAAACCTCCAGAAGTAGATTTAATCACAATTGGCAACCCTACCCTTCACAGAGTTTACAGGAGCCTGAAAAGGGTCAGACTGCCTCGGGACAAGGCCATGCTAATAAATGTCAAGAGCTACCTCGGTCTTAGGAGCTGCTTACAGGTTCCAGCCTTGCTACTTACACTGATAAAGTGCACCAGCATTGGTAGTCAAGCTCAACACACCCTTACTAATAAAATAGGAAGCACTCAGGTAACAGACAGTTTACAATAGAGTGTCATTTTGATCATTAAATTAATTTGCCATAGTAGTTATTGTATTCACACAGTTATTTCAATTATGTAGTTGGGTTAAAATTTGTAAAGTGAAGAGGTCTGACATATTTGGCAGATAAGCAGGATAGCAATGAAAATGTTGAACTTGGGTCAGGTGCAAAAGACAAAGAAACTATTAGAAGATCTGGAAATGATGTCGGCTCTTAGATTCTTTAAAATGTAGTATAAGGGTGTTTTTTTTTATTCGTTCATGGGATATGAGCATTTATTGCCCACTCCTAATTGCCCTTGAGAAGGTGGTGGTGATCTGCCTTATTGAACTGCTGCAGTATCTGTGGTGTCAGTACACTCACAGTGCTGTTAGGGAGGGAGTTCCAGGATTTTGACCCAGTGACAGTGAAGGAATGGCGATATATTTCCAAGTCAGGATGGTAAGCGGCTTGGAGGGGAGCATCCAGGTGGTGGTGTTCCCATGCCTATGGTGCCCTTGTCCTTCTAGATCATACTGGTTGTGGATTTGGAAGGTGCTGTCCAAGAAGGCTTGGTGAATTCCTGCAGTGCATCCTGTAGATGGTAGAAACTGCTGCCATTGTGCATCAGTGGTTGGGCGAATGAATGTTTGTGGATGGGGTGCCAATCAATCTGGCTGCTTTGTCCTGGTTGGTGTCAAGCTTCTTGAGTGTTGCTGGAGCTGCATTCACCCAGGCAAGTGGAGAGTATTCAATCACACTCCTGACTTGTGCCTTGGAGATGGTGGACAGGTTTTGGGGAGTCAGGAGGTGAGCTACTCGCAACAGGATTCCTAGCCTCTGATGTGCACATGTACCACAGTATTTATATGGCTAATCTAGTTCAGTTCCTGATCAATGGTAACCCCCATGATGTTGATAGTGGGGGATTCAGTGATGGTAATGCCATTGAATGTCAAAGGGCGATGGTTGGATTCTCTCTTGATGGGAATGGTCATTGCCTGACACTTGTGTGGTCTGAACCTTACTTGCCACTTTGAGCCCAAGCCTGGATATTGTCCAGCTCTTGCTGTGTTTGGACATGGACTGCATCAGTATCTGAGGAGTCACGAATGGTGCTGAATGTTACACAATCATCAGCGAACATCCTCACTTCTGACCTTATGTTGGAAGGTCATTGATGAAGCAACTAAAGATGATTGTGTCTAAGACACTACCCTGAAGACCTCCTGCAGTGATGTCCTAGAACTGAGATGTTTGATCTCCAAACACAACCATCTTCCTTGCTGCTAGGTATGATTCCAACCAGAGGAGAGTTTTTCCCTGATTCCCATTGACTCCAGTTTTGTTAGGGCTCCTTGATGCCATATTCGGTCAAATGCTGCCTTGATGTCAAGGACAGTCACTCTCACCTCAGGAGTTCACCTCTTTTGTCCATGTTTGAACCAAGGCTGTAATGAGGTCAGGAGCTGAGTGACCTGGGTGGAACCCAAACTGAGTGTCAGTGAGCAGGTTATTGCTAAGCAAGGACTGCTTGATAGCACAGATGATGACCTCTTCCATCACTTTACTGATGCTTGAGAGTAGACTGATGTGTCGATAATTGGCCGCGTTGGTTTTGTCCTGCTTTTTCTGTACAGGAAATACAATTTTCCACATTGTTGGGTAGATGCCAGTATTGCTTGCTTGTTCAGCATAGCAAGGGTTAATGTGGGGCTGGAGAACAGTACCACCTGCAGTATGATGTAGGCAGTATGACAGTAGGCAGGGAGAGTGTCAAGGAGAGGTCAGCATGAAGTTAGCTCCTAGTTTAGGTTATACTTTGTACACATGTGTCATGAAAATATAATATATTTTATAAAGTTATTGGGATTTATTGTAGAGTAGGAATAGTGGGACCTGAATAGTGTGCGTGTGTGCGTGTGTGACTTAATTTGATTAAAGCCAGCTGGTCAGAAGGCTTTGATGTATGTAGAAGCTAGGTTTTAAATGCTAAATAAGTAAACATGGCTGAAGTTTTAGAATGTGCGATGTAAAGGAAAGTTTGCATTTTTAGATAAACCAGAGCAGATTGGATTTTAAAAGAGAGGGTGAAATGTTACAGTTAGACAGAAGAAGCCAAACAGTGTGTCTATTTTTCCAAAAGCTTACTGATACAATTGGTACTATGAAAGATTTTTATTATTAGAAAGGTAAAGTCCAAAGACACATTGAAACAATGGGATTTACATTGAAAATGCAGAAACATTTATAAAGGAGATGAGGTTATGTGTAAAGAGAAGGCATTCTAAGATCCAACAAGTGTGAAAAGCCTCCAGCCTCTATGTACCAAGTTGCTGCCTATAGAAACTGAAGCTAAGAGAACTCACGGTGAATATTCCTGTCCAGAGTATTGTGTGCTTTGCATAGCTGTCAAAATTTATTTTGTTTTTACTGTTGCCTTAACAGAGGTGTAACTGGGAGTCAGATTAATTAGGGGAGGTAGGAGTTACCATAGGAGTAATTTGTAGATCTATGTGTGTGCTTAAAACGTTTCCTTTCATTAATAAATGTTTAATTTAGTTTTATTAAAAACGTCTAAGTGAGAAAACTCATTACTATTTAAGGTACACATCTTGAAATCAAAATACAAATTGAAAAACAATTGTGGCAATTGTTCACCTCTGGGGTTTGAGCAGCTCAGCATGTACCATCTGCTGTCCAATGACAACATGTAAATAGTTATGTGTTACCAATAAACACTACTGCAAAACCTTATAAGCCCCTGAACCTCTTAGTGAGACATGATGAACAAACCCTTACAGCATAGAAAAAGAAGTATTCAGATCTGATCAAAGGCTCCTGCCATTGCTGAATGCTCTTGTGTGGCTGCCTGCATGGCTTATTCCTCATGTTCCTGTTCAGAGAGCTCTTGCTGTAACTACTCCATGTGGACATCTCAGTTAATTACTATGTTACTGTGATTCAATGATTCAAGAAATGTTGGCTGAGCAATACGGTAAGTGCCCCCGACTAGCCAAAGCACTTGAAGCGCTACTTACGCCATGTACTTGACAACACATCATATAGAGACATCTGCCTCCTTGTACCTATGCTCAGTTAGGGTGAAGAAATGCCATATATATCCTTGTTCATCTAGGATCTACCCTTTAATTTGCTGGGTTTCAGCAAATAATTGTATGGTGGACTGACAGAAAGTCGGCATACTGTGATTATTACCCACAGGGCCACAGAGCATTAAATGGGTGACAGTATTGAAACCCTGGACTTTTAGGAATCTATACTTTCAATATAATCTGATAGCTTGGGTCAATTGCTCTCTGCTGTCCAGAGGGATGGTAATATCTGTTTCTTCTGGCAAACAAAACATCAGCCATGGCTGACTGTTTTCAGTGAAGGTGGCACAAAAAAGTTCAAGCTCAAAAACATTGGCTACCACTGGAGTTGGGCTGGAGATCCTCTCTCAGAATTTTGAGTAGCTTTACTATTACCGCACTGTGAACCAAAGCCCTTGAAGGTATTGGGCTTTCAGAGAAATCCAGTGTCAGCAAATAGGTTTTCATTCCTTCGATGTTGCCTCAGTTCCCTGGAATCTAAGCGTGTTCTTCTTCCTCCTCTTCCAAGAAAGAAATACAGAATATGGAATTGTATCAAATGGGACTCCAATTCTATAAGGAGAAAGGTAGGAGCACAAATTTCCCTCAAAACTCCTGTCTATACTGCAGTCTCACTTTAAAGCAAGTTGTAAAACTTTTCTCATCTCAATGCACAAGAATTGATTCCCATTACCACTGCAAGTGGAGGAGTTATTTAAATAATGGCCTCTATATGAAGTGGGGTGGGATGAGGTAATGTGAACAAGACTGAATTGTCTGAAAAATCTGGCAAGGTCCAGCGTAGAGGTTTTGCCAAACTTAACTGCAGCAGCTCGTTAACATTTTTTAGCTCTGTTCCCCTTTCGGCTGCTGACCTAATGAAAAGTCTCTCAATGGCTGGGAGGGAAAACCAGTGGCAGACAGGGACAGATGGGCCCCTTGAGAACAGTTTCTGACAATCAAGAGGTCAGAGAGGCCCAGCAATTGGGAGGGAGGAGAGCAACCATGGTTGCAAAGGAGAGAGTCTAGCAATTCAGAAGCTGAGAGAACCTGCGATCAGAGAGAGGGAGTGAAACAACGATTGGGAAATGGGAGAGAGTTTAGTAATCAAAAGGGGGAAAGAGCCCGTGATCAGGGATGGATGTAGGGTTGTAAGTGAGGCTGGTGATTGGGCATGGGAAGGTTGAAGGCTCCCTTGAGGGACTGAAGGGAGCATTCCTGCTTCTCATGGCCCACAGGAAGTCCTGAAAAAGGTATTTAGCTAGTGGAATCAGCAGCTCCTGTGTATCCTAAATTGTCGAGTTTCGCGATCCCTGGGGAACCCAGCAGCAGTAGTTACATTGGTGGGAGCCTGATTAGAATATGCCTTTACAAGGTGGAACACTCAGACACCTTAAGATCCGTTGCTGTAAAAAATGGCAATCAGCACATGTTGGGACACATTCTCCATATTTGAGTTTTTAACACCCTGCTCCCACACCCGCACCCCCCCCACCCACCCCCCCAATATTCCCCCACCCATCATGGGTGGTTAATATTGGGAACAATAGAGTAACCCCAAGCTGAAGCACAACATGCATGAAAGCATGTGAATACAATGCGGTTGAAGATTCAGCATCATGGGTCTTTCTCTTTTCTTAGTTCATATTGTACCTCAGCAAAAGGTGCACACAGGCCAACTTGTAGAGGAATGTTAATGGGTCAACAGTCCTAATGAAAAGCGTCATACACCCACATAGACGTGCACATTATAGCTTTCAGGAGCTGGATGGTGCTGAAAGCAAAGCAGACATTGAAGAATCCTGATCGGAGTCCATCACTCACCAATTTAATGTAGGCATCCTAAAATAAGTATGAGGCTTCTTATTTACTTTTAATGGGTCTAAGACTTGTTTCAGGTGAGTGCCACAGGGATCCAGGCAGTGCCTATGTCAATATGGCAGCATTCATATCCTGAGTGCTGATTGTGCCTGAAAATTTACTCATTGAAATTGACCCTAAATTGTTATGACCGATGCAGTTGGTAAAGCTGAGTTATTTACAAATCCCACAGGGAAACTTTAAACAACTGTCATAAGCTATCATTTTAAGTGTTACGTTTGAGATGCGACTCTAAATTCAGGAATCAGACCACTAGTTCTCGAGGTTTTACATTAAACTAAATGAAACATTTTATTAATTTACACAGGTTAAAATATATGTATACACATGGCTACAAATTATTAATATCATACAAATTCCCAAACGAATCTCCATTAAGGCAACAGCAACCCATAGACTTAACCAGACACCAGGCAAACCATTTTCACCTTATGAATTCAAAATGAGGTTCTTTTCACTTTGGTTCCTGTGGAGACAGTTGGAGGCTTAGAGCTGCTGTTGATCTCACATTGCCTCTGTTCCATGGTGCTTCTTTGTGTTCATGGCACTTGAATTCTGTGTTTTTTAGAAGGTTAAGACAGTAACCATGAATGGAAGGAATGCTATGATTATGTAATAATAATGTTGAATTCCCTGTAGTTTATTTTCATTTGAACAACTTGAAAGTACTCACTTGACTGACAGTTATTTGGGTCAACAGATACCAACGAAAATGCAAAAGAACTGCAAGATCATCATGTAATGGTCTAAGGAATACTTTGTAAGACATCCATGAACATTCATTGCTACTAATATATTTCCAGATGTCCTAAGCCTATGTCTCTCCATATTCTCCCTGTCTATAAACATGCACATCTGTGGTTGCCTCTAAAATGTACTAATCTGTCACAATTTAAAGAAGGAGCTTCTGTGCTGACCTAGTTGTAAACAAACATCCCTAAGTTGATTTAAGACTTTCCAAAGGTCTTATTTCCTCTAACTATCATTGCTTTGAACATAGTAGGTCTTTCTAATTTAGTGCATGGCTAAGATTCAAATCTTGATCTGAACCCTACAGGCCTGGTGGAAACTAGGCGGGTGGAGAGTTAAAAACGTACAGGTTTCTTACTGCTCAGAATTCAATCATTCTGTGTGGGCTTCAATAGTAACCAGCGGGGTTCTCCAGGGTGAATGAAACTCACACCTAAAGCAAGTTGGAGCCTTATAGATTTATGCAAGTCAGTACACTATTATATCAATTGGACCCCGTTGGTATTTTAACACAGGCCTGCGAGGGGGAAGCTACTGCTGCATGCCTGACAGACTGAAGGAAGGCAATGAGGACCTTCAGTAAATTAAAACATTTCTTTAATGGGATCAGGAAGAAGCAGAGACACTCCTCTAGGCTCCACAAGGATCAATGCAGCTCCCTTGGCCCAGATATCCCCAGCTGCACTGGAAATGTGCCCCAAGTTAAAATCCACCCTGTTGAATCTCTTTCTATCTGCAAGACAGGTTGCTGAATTAATAAGGGAAGTATCAATGTTCCAGTAACTTAATTTTTAGGTTATATTTCCAATCTTGCCCATTTTATTAAAATGGCAACAGAAATTTACTAGACTATTTGATATAACCTTTTGAAAAGTATTTAAAGCCGTAACTCTTTTTAATTTGCACTAAAGCTGGTAATTACCATTTTGATTTGATGCTTTCAGTCATATACTTAACATTACTATATTTATTAATACATGGAACAGGTTCCTAATAGCTAATTATTGCATCTCCATTTCGATAAAGGCTTTGTGCAAAAGCAGTGGCTAACATATTGCCCAGACTGACTTGTTTTGTCCCATACTATTACATGTGATGAGAAAATAAAATAAGACTTTGGCTGGCAATCTGACTGCTCTATTACATCATCAGCGGAGAGTGGATTGGAATCATGTCATTTCACCCCTAGGTCAAGAGCAATGAGATGAAAATCTCTTCTCTTTGACTGCTGTCAAGGATTTTCAGCAATTCAGACATTCCAAATAATTTGTAAACTCCTCCCAAGGGACATGAGTGCACAGCACAAAATTGGCCAAAATTTGACAGCAATTAAGCAGTGTCACTCAGAGTTTCCATGCAGGCGATGTAAGAAATGGAAAATCTTGTTGATGTAGGACAGACATTGCTCTGACACTGCATCCCATTCCTTTGCTATCGGCTCTATCCCTACCCTGTTAACAGTCTGAGACTAAAGCAGTCTTTCACAAACTTGGAGTCCTATTTGTCCCTGAGATGAATTTCTGACCACATCTTCGCACCATCACTAAGACTTCCTATTTCAAACTCCATAACATTGCTCGATATCGCCCCTGTCTTAGCTCATCTGCTGCTGAAATCCTCATTCATGCTTTTGTTACCTCTAGACTTGACTATTCCAATGCAATTCCGGCTGGCTTCCTACATCACTCTCTGTAAACTTGAGGTCATCTAAAACTCTGCTGCCCAAGTCCAGATTCACACCATGTCCTGTTCACCTGTGCTCGCTGATCAACACTGGCTCCTGGTTAAGCAATGCCTCAATTTTAAAATTCTCATCTTGTTTTCAAATCCCTTCATGGTCTCGCCTCTCCCTATCTCTGCAAGCTCCTTTAGCCCCACAACCTTCCAGGATATCTGTGCTAATCTAATTCTGGCCTTTTGAGCATCCCTGATTTAAATTGCTCCACCATTGTTGGCCATGCCATCAGATGCCTTGGCTCTAAGCTCTTGAATTCCTTCGCTAAACCTCTCTACCTCTCTTTCTTCCTTTAAGATACTCCTTTAAAACTACCTCTTTGACTAGGCTTTGGCCATCTGCCTTAATATCGCCTATGTGCCTCAGTATCTAATTTTGCTTTATAATGCCCCATGAAGCACCTTGGGATATTTTATTACATTAAGTGCACTATATAAATATAAGTTATTATCATCTTGTTGTTATTGGCATCATAAGGACACACTTTTAGAATTTACTGTTCGTCGCTAATACCACTTTACTTTTAACTCACAACAGGGAATAAAAAAATAACTGTAATATGTGAAAGGTCACTTTAATTGGCTATAAAGTAAGTTCACTGATGCCATAATCTCAGTGGGGAGTCACATTCAATGGGAGCTCAGGCCAAAGATAGGGATAAACACTGTAGACTTGATTCTTCAATTGGCATTCCTTCTGAGCGTGGCATCCCACCAGGAATGCAAGATCTGGAGACTTACCATTAGGTCTGCTGTTGTAATTTTTGCCATTCAGCAATAGATGCTGGAGGAAAGATTTGTTTCGGGCGTGAGGTCACAATGCGGCAACAACCGGCATTCAACTCCTTGAGGCAGGTGACATGCAAACTTTGTGCTGTCTCTTCATCTAAATTATTTCAGCGTGCAGCAAAGTGCAATTCACACTGCTCACTGGCTACACGCTCAGCAACGGGCCCAGCAGCAATGGTTTGCTCCTTATGTTCCTTGTCCCTGCATGGCTCTCATGGTCAGGTGGCAGACAGGAGACATTTACCTGAATTTTTCAGGCGGCAGGCAGGCTTGGCGGGAGTGGGCACGGTGCCAATCTCCGCCCGCGATTGGCTCTACGCCGCCATTTTACGTGGCCGGGCTCAGCACTACCTGTGTGGGTGGGGGGAGGAGGGAGAGTCGGGACCAGCACTCTTTCGCGCATGCACGTGAAAGAGTACTTCAATTTCCCTGAGGCAGCTAAATCGCTACTGAAAATATTAAATACATGGAGTAAAAATTTATTTAAACATGTCCCCTCATGTGACTGTGTCACGTGAGATGGGACTTTTTTTTATATGTAGGAAAAATTTTTTATTAAATTAATAAAAGCTTTAGGAAACCTCATCCCGCTCATGGAGGAGGTTTCCTAAAAAACACGAAGGCTGCTTGGCCTTTTTGCCTGCCCGCCAACCCTAAGGTTGGATGGGCAGTGTTAACAATGACCTTAATTACTTCCTTAATGGCCTTAATAGGCCGTTTACATATCGGCGGGCACGCAGCCAACTCCGGCGCACGCCCGCTGAACGAAACATCATGCGTCATTTTACGCATTGGCATGTTGGGCCCACCCCCGCACACCGACTGAAAAATCCTGCCACAGGTATATCACGGGGATCCTTCGTCACCCAGCAGCCAGCCTGTGGTTCTTTGAGAGGGGGCCACAGATGATAGGTTTGGCTGACTGCCGCAGGATGCAGGTCTCATGGCTTTTACCAGGATAGTGGGCACTGATTGAGAGGATCTTCTGGTCATGGTCGCATGCTAACTGGACATTGATAAAGTGGTAGCTCTTGCTGTTATGGAACCTTGCTCTGTTAACATGGGGTCCCATAGAACCACGTGTGTGCAGCCAATTGCAGCCTGCACCTTTGGGAATCCAGCCTGACAAATCCACATGCTCCTTCCTCTGTTTCTCTGGTTAGTGAGAAGATTGAAGTCCCCCCGTCCTGCACACGGTGTCTGTCACCTCACTGATGCAGCGATGAATGGTGAACTTTACGATGTTGCTAATATCGCCTGCTCCCACCTGGAAGAATCCACTGCTTTAGAAATTTAGGATGACGGTAACCTCGATGATCACTGTCAACGCCTCCACATCCTGCTGTTAGTTGTACAAGGTGGCACAGTTCAAACATCATGCAGTAATTATGGTTTTATTTAGTGTGCAATGTTCCTTTAAGAATAATACTTGTTAAGGAAGATCACAAAATCTGTAGGAACCATTAGTAGAGTAGTGTGGGCTACCTCAACAGTCAGTGTAGAGATAGAGCTGGAGTTGAAAGCACATGTGTAGTTGCTGCTGAGTATATTGTAAATAAACTTAGGGCAGAATTTTACGTCCCGCAGGCAGGCGCGCACCCGACTCGATCGGGCATAAAATTACGCGCGTTGATGCCGGGCGAGCATCCCGATGTCATCGCACACTCGCGCGATATTTCGTACAGCGGGCGTACGCGGGTGCCGGAGAGGTGCCCGTCATTAATTAAGTGGCCACTTAAGGCCTTTAACAGTCCAATTGACTGTGATTTTACGTTGCCCGTGCGATTTTCTGCTCATCGCACAGACAAACGGGCAGGCGGTCAGCCGATATTTTCACAAACTTCATCCAAGTGCGGGAAGAAAAGGGTCAGCAGTGTTGACAGTCTGAGTAGGGAGCAGTTTTGGATATAGTTTACAGCTGGTTGCTTATTGGTACTTGGCAGCTTCATCTCTGTTCAGGGCTGCATTCTTAGCATTTCCAGGCCTCAAATCAGAACTCATTGGTGTCTGCCAGGCCCCTGGATGATTCAGACAGTGTGGACCCTTCCAGGTAGCAGGCAGCCTTCATTTACCTGGGTAATGGGGATTGTGCTCTCCGCTGGAGGCATCTCCTCTGAGGAGGAAGAGAGGTGCAGAAGAGAGAGGAGGCCAGGTGTCCCAATACAATGTTGAGGGGAGTGACCTGTGGGAGGGGAGGTGCAGGCACAGGGGCGCAGGGTCAGCAGGAAGTCCAAGGCGGAAGGGGTCGCAGAAGACGCCATTATCCTGCTGCCAGGGTTTACAGGCAGTGATGCAGCTACCTCAATATGTCCTAGGTGCAATGCCGATGGAGGCTCTGCCCCTCAAGGGAGATGGTGACCTCCATTTGTTAGATGATTGGGCCTGAGATCAGCTCGACTGTGCGGGTGGACACCCGATGCCATTGGCTCTGAAGGTCACAGTGGCCCTCAGCTTCTATGCCTCTTGCTCTTTACAGGGGTCAGTGGGGGATCTGTGTGAAGTCTTCCAATCAGCTGTCCACAGTTGCGGCAAGCTGGTGACAGAAGCCCTGTTTAGCTGGGTACTGGCCTTTATTCTTTACCATATGGACGAGGCAACCGGGCTGACTGAGCCAGAGGCTTTGCAACAATTGCTGGGTTCCCCCGCATCCCGAGTGCAATTGACTGTACGCATGTGGCCATCAAGGCACCAGCGGATCAGCCGGGTGCCTTTGTCAACAGGAAGGGACTCCTTAAACATGCAGATAGTTTCTGACCATAGGATGCAGATTCTACATGTCTGTGCAAAGTACCCTGGCAGCTCCCATGCCACGTTCATCCTGAGACACTCCCAGGTGCCGAGGCTCTTCAGCGCTCCAGCCCGACTGGATGGATGGCTGCTGGGTGACAAGGGCTATCCATTGAAGTGTTGGCTCAGGACGCCTCTCCACCACCCAAGAACAGAGAAGCGTTATGAGTCATGCCTCCACAAGGGCGGTGGTAGAGAGGACCATAGATCTTCTTAAGATGCGCTTCTGATGCCTGGATCATTCAGGGGGAGCACGACAATACACCACCCCCCTGAGCATGTGTCATTGATCATGGTTGCATGCTGCGCTCTCCACAATCTGGCACTGGCAACGGGGACCCATTGGAAGAAAAGGATCTGGACGCAGCTGCACAGGCCACAGGTGATGCGTCCAGTAGTGAGTCCGAAGATGAGCATGCTGAGGACAATGCTGAAGGCGTGAAGCCAGACCTTGGTAACCTCCAGGGAGGCAGGGACGCCTTGATCCAACGCTCCTTCAGCTAGGCTACCAAAGATCAGCTTCAAACGCACATCAGGGCTGCTGCCTCCATCCCGGATGTCTGAAAGGACCCTTTCATTTGAACCCAAAGTCCACTCAGTGCCTGTGCAATAAAATTCAGAGCCACCTGCATACAGCAGAACATACTGGCATACTCTGCACCAATGAAATAAAAAGGTGAAACGCAGTCAGGCCATGACGACAAAAACACAATTTATGTCATTCTGACAGTTCAATAATCTTAACAGAAACAGGAACTCACCAAGGCTTCTTCGACAGCACCTTCCGAACCCACGGCCACTACCATCTAGAAGGACAAGGGCAGTAGATAGATGAGAACAATACTACCTGCAAGTTCCTCTCCAACCACTCACCATCCTGACTTGGAAATATATCACCGTTCCTTCACTTCACTGTTGCTGGGTCAAAATCCTGGAACTCCCTTCCTAACAGCACTGTGGATGTACCTACATCACATGGACTGCAGCGGTTCAAGAAGGCAGCTCAACACCACCTACTCAAGGGCAACTAGGGATGGGCAATAAATGCTGGCCCAGCCAGCGAAGCCCACATCCCATGAATGAATAAAAGTAAATATCAGACCAGTATACATAAAGTAAACAAAATTGAACATAAAATCACCCATGACCAGTCCCTCTTGTGCTCATGGTGCCTTTAACTTACGTTTGTGGAGACAGCCTGCTTACTCTGCTGTCTTGTTGGCCTTAATGAGCTTGGCGGTTGTCCTCTGGCCAATGGAACCTGTGCTAGCCCCGCCTGGGAGGGAGCAGCCAGTGCAACGGCGGGCATCTCCCCAGCTGCCACAGCCTCATCAGATGCCATGATCACTGGTGGAGGGGCAGAGGAGCTGCTGCAGTCATCCAGACCGCCCTGAGAGGAGCCTGCAGAGATGATAGGCAGCTTGTGTGCCAATGTGAGGTCACTTTGGACCTCCTTGCACACCATTGATGGACGGGCACTGAGCTCCGATACTGGGTGCCTCATCCATCTCCCACACTGACACTGACTGCCTGTGGACAGTGCCTGTGTGAGGACTTGCAGGTCTGAGCACATCCCCAGGAACCCCTCATTCTGTCCCTGGAGTGGGTCTCCATGAGAATCGCCACTCTCTCATTGGAGGAGGCAGTGTTCTCAGCCATGATGGTCAACGCAGTGCTCACACTCCACATGGACTCCTCCATCATGGAGACTATGGCATGCAGATCCTCATGGATCTCTTCCAGATGGTCCTGCACATCTCGCTGGACATCCAGCATCTGCTGCCTAATGGACGATTCCAAAGGCTCATCATCAGCCTTCGACTGAGCATTGCCCTGGTCCACAGCAGCCCTCTGACTGCCGACGCCCTGGGCACTATCTGCCTCTGCCGCACTTCAAGCAACTGTGAAGCACCATCACGAATGTGCACTGAGATACTAGCGCTGCTCTAATGCTCACCGAGGTGCTGGTATCTGCGCTGGTGCCTGCTTCAGAGAGCGGGTGTGAAGCAGATGCAAATGATAACCGGTGCTCCTCCGATGTCAGGGGTGGCCCTTCAGGGTCCGGAGAGCGAACGCCTGCTGGCGAACCTAAAAGGGAGAAGAAGGACATGTCATTGGTTAAAGTCATCACACTGTCACTGTGCATGCCAGGCACACAGGTGAGACAACAGTGATCTGCATCATGGTGTCTTCCAATGATCAATGGGGACTCCAGGTTCGAGGCTCACATCAATGAAGAGACTGCACTCGAATTGTTACACAAGACAAAATCCTCACCTCTGTGCACTGCACTCTTCCCTTCGCCTGGCACCCCCGCCTCTCCGCGCCCAGTTGCACATGAAGCGTGCCGGCTCTCCAGCTTCAGGGTGTCTTGCTGATATCTCAAGAGGGTTAGGAGGCTAGCAGGGATCCGCCGGTCCGCCACCTTTCTATATTGTTGTGGGCCGTCTTCTCCTGAAACAGCAGAGGAGATTTGATTAGTTCCCTCTCTACCTGCAGCTCCATCGCAGCCTGGCCAATCCCAGCTGAGGTGCATCTGGCAGGGCACTTCCGAGTCGTGGCCCTTGAGCTGCAAGGCACTCAGTCCAAGCATCCAGGGCTCACCCACTTGGTCAGTTCCAGTGTGATTGACAGTTGGCACTCAGACTCTAGCACCCCCAAGGTCCACGGGGGGATGGCCAGACCTTAACACATCTGCACACTGACCTATGCCAACACGGTAATTACCCTTCCTGGGCACAGCAGGCCATTGAAGCGCTTCCGGCACTGCACCCAGGAGCGCCGCACCACGTCACGGCTGTTGTCCCTCCTGGCAGCCACCTCCTCCAGGAAGACAGTAAGGCAGTCATCAGAGAAGCAGGTGGCCAATTGCTCACCCGAACTGCCCTCCCGCCTGCCGTGTCCAGCTGCCCTCGGGTCCATAGTGTTGGTTCACGGGACGTCCTCCATGGCGGCTTTCCAGGGGCTGTCAGGGACACTTTTAAAATGGCCGTTGGGTTCAATGGCGACCCGGCAGCCGACAGGGGCCCCGCCCCTGCTTGGCCCTTCCCATCCAGTCACATAAGGCGGAATCATCTCAGATTTGTACTAAGTGCGGTAGTGGGCGGTGAAAAGGATGTTTTACTTGCGGCTTTTCCCTTCTTATCATCCCATTCCCGGCACGTCCCGCCTCATTAATATTGTATTCCTGGGAAATACGCCGGATCGCCAACGGGGCGGCCTCTGATTCACCTGCCCTACCGTCACCTCAGGCATCGGTAATCTGGGTGCCATATTTAAAGGGAACCCCTGCACAGAGTTAGCTCTCTCTAAGGCATCAGAAGCTGCTGGAAAGCCATGGCTGCTAAAGGGAGCAAACATTCTGCCCCCAAATTTAGCAACACCTCCCTCAAGTGCCTACTGGACACAGTGCAGGCCCGCTGTGAGGTCCTCTGTCCCACGCTGGGTCAAGACCAGCAAGCCAGATGACAAATCCAGCATGGGAGGTGGTGACAGCAGTGGTCAGTGCCAATGCCCTGCAAATGAGGACAGCCACCTAGTGCTGAAAGAGGATGAACGATCTCCGTTCCACCAGGATAAGTCACTCTTCTCATTGCCCTCAACTCACGCACTCACAAGCCCATCACACATCCAGAGGGCCCTCACCCACTGCTAGCAAGGGAAATCACCATTCACTCTCACACACACCTTCATCTGCCCAGCGGATCATGTCCTCATCCTGTCCATGGCACCACTCACCACCCACACATGACAGGCATCCTTATCATCTGGCCTGGCAGGCATTCTGCTTACACTCTCTCCATCTGTATTCATGCAGGACAAGCTGGCACACAACAAAAGGGAGAGGTCGCAGACTGGTGGAGGAATGCCTAATCAGGATCATTACAGACTTTGAAAGGAGAGCCATCCAGCTGGCCAGCAATGATCTGAACTACTCGTGTGTTGATGGTGAGGTTGACAGTGCATAACCAAGTGAGAATCCAGCAGTGTAACATCCATCAGACATCCATGCTGTGAGTCAGTTCCCCTGTTCCACAGTCTCCTGCCATGCACTAATTATCCCGCCTTGCTTTCACAGGCACATCTGGGAAACAGCCGAGGGGGTCCATGAGCCAGGTCCTCGACTCAAGCCCCGAAGACACATCGGAAGAAGAATCTGACAACACCCTTTTTAAAAAATTCATTCACAGGATGTGGGTGATACTGGCTAGGCCAGCATTTATTGCCCATCCCTAGTTGACCTTGAGAAGGTGGTGGTGAGCTGCCTTCTTGAACCGCTGCAGTCCATGTGGTGTAGGTACACCCACAGTGCTGTTAGCAAGGGAGTTCCAGGATTTTGATCCAGCGACAGTGAAGGAACAGCGATATATTTCCAAGTCAGGATGGTGAGTGACTTGGAGGGGAACTTGCAGGTGGTGGTGTTCCCATCTATCTGCTGCCCTTGTCCTTCTAGGTGGTAGTGGTTGAGGGTTTGGAAGGTGCTGTTTAAGGAGCCTTGGTGAATTCCTGCAGTGCATCTTGTAGATGGTACACACTGCTGCTACTTTGCGTCGGTGGTGGGGGAAGTGAATGTTTGTGGATGTGGTGCCAATCAAGTGGACTGCTTTGTTCTGGACGGTGTCAAGCTTCTTGAGAGTTGTGGGAGCTGCAGTCACCCAGGCAAGTGGGGAGTATTCCATCACACTCCTGACTTGTGCTTTGTAGATGGTGGACAGGCTTTGGGGATTCAGGAGGTGAGTTACTCGTCGTAGGATTCCTAGTTCCTGAACTGCTCTTGTAGCCATAGTATTTATATGGCTAGTCCAGTTTAGTTTCTGGTCAATGGTAACCCCCAGGATGTTGATAGTGGAGGATTCAGTGATGATAATGCCATTGAACATCAAAGGGGCGATGGTTGGATTCTGTCTTGTTGGAGATGGTCATTGCCTGGCACTTGTGAGCCGTGAATGTCACTTGTCACCTGTCAGCCCAAGTATGGATATTGTCCAGATCTTGCTGCATTTGGACATGGGCTGCTTCAGTATCTGAGGAGTCGTGAATGGTGCTGAATGTTGTGCAATCATCAGTAAACATCCCCAATTCTGACCTTATGATGGAAGGAAGGTCATTGATGAAGCAGCTGAAGATGGTTGGGCCTAGAACACTACCCGGAGGAACTCCTGCAGTGATGTCCTGGAGCTGAGATGACTGAACTCCAACAACTACAACCATCTTCCTTTGTGCTTAGTATGACTCCAACCAGCAGAGAGTTTTCCCCCGATTCCCATTGATTCCAGTTTTGCTAGAGCTCCTTGATGCCACACTCGGTCAAAAGCTGCTTTGATGTCAAGAGCAGTCACTCTCACCTCACCTCGGGAGTTCAGCTCTTTTGTCTATGTTTGAACCAAGGCTGTAACGAGGTCAGGAGCTGAGTGGCCCTGGTGGAACCCAAACTGGGCAACTGTGAGCAGGTTATTGCGAAGCAAGTGCCACTTGATAGCTCTGTTGATGACCCCTTCTATTACTTAACTGAAGATGGAGAGTAGACTGATGGGGCAGTAATTGGCCGGGTTGGATTTGTCTTGCTTTTCGTTCACAGGACATACCTGGGCAATTTTCCACATAGCTAGGTAGATGCCAGTGTTGTAGCTGCACTGCAACAGCTTGGCTCGAGGCCTGGCAAGTTCTGGAGCACAAGTCTTCAGTACTATTGCCGGAATGTTGGCAGGGCCCATAGCCTTTGCAATATCCAGTGCCATCAGCCGTTTCTTGATATTATGTGGAGTGACTCGAATCGGCTGAAGACTGACATCTGGAGGAGGCCTAGATGGATCATCCACTCGGCACTTCTGGCTGAAGATTGTTGCGAATGCCTTATCTTTTGCACTGGTGTGCTGGGATATTTGTGGAGCCACCTCCTCCAGTGGGTTGTTTAATTGTCCACCACCATTCATGACTGGATGTGGCAGGACTGCAGAGCTTAGATCTGATCCGTTGGTTGTGGGATCGCTTAGCTCTGTCTATCACTTGCTGCTTCACTTTTTGGCACACAAATAGTCCTGTGTTATAGCTTCACCAGGTTGACACCTCATTTTTAGGTATGCCTGGTGTTGCTCCTGGCCCAGAACCAGGTTTAATCCCCTGGCTTGACGGTAATGGTAGAGTGGGGGATATACAGGCCATGAGGTTACAGATTGTGTTCAAGTACTGCTGCTAATGGCCCACAGTACCTCATGGATGGCCAGTTTTGAGTTGCTAGATCTGTTCGAAATCTATCCCATTTAGCACAGTGGTAGTGCCACCGAACATGATGGAGGGTGTCCTCAATGCGAAGGTGGGACTTCGTCTCCACAATGACTGTGCGGTGGTCACTCCTACCGATACTGCATCTGTGGCAGGTAGGTTGGTGAGGATGAGGTCAAGTATGTTTTTCCCTCTTGTTGGTTCCCTCACTACCTGCCGCAGACCCAGTCTAGCAGCTATGTCATTTAGGACTCGGCCAGCTCAGTCAGTAGTGCTGCTACCAAGCCACTCTTGGTGATGGACACTGAAGTCCCCCATTCTGGGCCCTTGCCACCCTCAGTGCTTCCTCCAAGTGATGTTCAACATGGAGGAGCACTGATTCATCAGCTGAGGGAGCGCGGTAGGTGGTAAGCAGCAGGAGGTTTCCTTACCCATGTTTGGGCTGATGCCATGAGTTTTCATGGGATCCAGAGTTGGTGTTGAGGACTCACATGGCAACTCCCTCCTGACTGTAAACCACTGTGCTGGGTCTGTCCTGCTGGCAGGACAGGACATAACCAGGGATGGTGAAGTCCTGGAACATTATCTGTAAGGTATGATTCTGTGAGGATGACGACGTCAGGCTGCTGTGTGACTAGTCTGTGGGACAGCTCTCCTGATTTTGGCACTGCCCCCAGATGTTAGTAAGGAGGACTTTGCAGGGTTAACAGGGCTGCTATTGCTGTTGTCTTTTCCGGTGCCTAGGTCGATGCCGAGTGGTCCATCTGGTTTCATTCCTTTTTTGTGTCTTTGTAGCAGTTTGTTACTTCACTTCCAACTTCATGTTTGTTACTTGGCTTGCCGGTCAGGAGTCACATGTAGGCCAGACCAGGTAAGGATGACAGATTTCCTTCCTTAAAGGGCATCAGTGAACCAGATGGGTTTTTACAACAATTGATAATGGTCATTATTATACTTTTAATTCCAGGTTTTTATTGAATTCAAATTCCACCATCTCTGTGGTGGGATTCAAACCCGGGGTCCTGGGGCATTATCCTGGGTCTCTGGATTACTAGTCCAGCGACAATACCACTATGCCATCGCCTCCCTCCTTGAAGTCCCGTCACAGCGCTCACTCACAACCCCCACCAATGCAGAGATACACACATCGGTGGGACCTAGCTTTAGAGTAGACTCGGGGTCACATTCTGGTGAGCACATTGCACTGTCTGATCCACAGCAGACAGCGGCAGGAACTTCCCAAGTCTCCGGCACTTGGAGGGCTGCTGGAAGCCAGAAATCTGCTGAGTCCAAGTCAGATGAGGAGCCTCTGGGCTCCGTCATGTCTCAGTTGCTGGAGCTGCAAAGGCAAGCTCAGGAACATCAGGAAGGGATGTCCGCTGTACTCCTCAGATTGCAAGGCATGATGGAGGAGTCCGTTCGCCTTCATTCTGAGGTGATAGCGCCGGCATAGCAACACACCAAGGTCAACACTGGTAGGATGGCAGCTGCCATGGAGACCTTGGTCCAGGACATTGGTTCTGCAATGCTGCGCGGGCTGAACTCCATCGCTGACACCATAGTTGGCAACCAACAGTGTGTACGTGAAAGGGGAGTGGGGCAGCTCAATCTCACTCCAGCTTCCCCTTCTCCACGTGTGCTTTTCCAACCAGACCCTATTCTCAACTATTAATTAACATTGTAGCCCGCGCTACACAGCAATTGGGTAATCCAATCACGTGGTCAATCTGCTCACATTCTCTTAAAGGTGTTTTGGACCTCAGATTACCACACCCCTCCCACTTTACTTGAAAGTACAATTTACAATGTTTAGAATTCTATGAGCTATTTACATAAATAACTGTTTACAAATTCAGTCTTTCAGGAGGCTTTTTCAAATGTGTTGACCGTCGTAGTTCTACAACTTTGGATGGTTTACCTGAGGCCTCCCTCTCAGGACTCATCTGTCCAGTAGAGTCTCCAGTAGGAACCTGTAAGTTTGTTTTTTCGACTCTCTCAGGCTCAACAGATCCTACAGGTATTTCCAAGCCAAGTGGAGTTCCTTCCACATGTGGTGTAGGCTCCAACGGGAATGCTTTCACCCTCTTTCGGGCCTAATCGCGCGCACACCTGCTGCCCCGTCCTCCCCCCCTCCAAGTTCAACAGTATAAAGGTCAACTGTCAGGAAGGTTCTCAAAACCAGGATGTTGGGCAAGGCTAAGTTCAACACAATATGATCAGCTTCGTGTTGTGTATAAAAAAAAAAATTCAGGGCCTTGTTAGCAATTCCCCTTTTTCTTCCTACATATCTTCTTTTGATGGGTTTTCTTCTTGGCAGCGCTGACTTTAATCTCGGCCTTCTTTTAAATTTCCCTATTGGCCAGACTAGACTCAAGTGGTTGAGTCTTCCAACATTTCCTCATCTGTCAGGTCCTTTGAAAACTCATAGGTCTCTATTCTTAAAGTTTCTTGGCTTCCACATGGCTGATTCTTCAGTTCTTCCATTTCCTTTTTTATATTTGTTAGTTGTTTCCTGGAGAATTAAGCATTGTTGTGTTTTCTTGGCTAATTTATTCTTCATCTCGGCCAGAAGATGAAGGTATGTTCTTCTTCATACCTTTTTAGTGGTATAAATTGGGACGTGAGGGAATCTTGCAATATGTGGAAGTCCTTCAGCAGGTTTTCTTTCTCTTTTTGGAGGTTACTGACTTCACCTCGAACTCTGTCCTGAAGTGTCACCTCTACAAGTTCCTTTTGTTGAGTCTTTACATACTCCTTTTTCCAAACAGTGAGATTCCCTGCTTCTGGTTGAGATCTCAGTAGCCTCTCAAGATTAATCTCTCTTAACCACTTTCTTCTGGGGAGGCTTGGTCCTCTGCCTGCTATATCACTATTAGGGGTAGATTAACAGACTGATTTCCATACTGTTCTGGAACCTTGCATATACTTCTTACTCGTATGTCCTCACCAGTATACATCTTTAATTTAGCATCTGAATTTTCCAGATTTAGTGAGTGGCCTCCTCCATTCAGATATTTGAATGTATGTTTCCCAAAACTGTCACGGATGTCCCCGTATCCACCTCCATTCAGATGGGTTTTCTGTTGACTTCCACTGTCACGTAGGTTGGCTGTGTTTTACCCATTTTTAAGTTGTATAGTGAATAAATATCTGACTCTGTTTCTTCTGGTTCCTCTATTATGTGGATTTCACAATTTCTACCTTTTTGTTTAAAATTTTGTCTCAATCTGTCTTTATGATATCGCATATTGTGCCCATCACGATGGCAGTAGAAACACTTGATTCTTTTAAATTATCGTTCTTTTGCAGGCTGTCTGGTTCCATTTCTGCCATTACTAATGTGGGTTTTCTCTGTTAAACCACGCTTTTTGCTGGTCTGTTAATGGTGGCAGTTTCCCCCCTTTCCGCGGGGCCCAGTGCTTCTGTGCCATTTCTAACCGGTGCCTCCCTCCTGACATGAAGAACGGCGCCATTTTGTGCTCCCTTGATTGCTTCTGAATCCCTGACTGCGCTCTCCATTGCGACTGCCAACTCCAGCGCCTTGCTGAAATCTAAATTCGTTTCTGACAACAGCCTTTTTTGAATGGCGTCTTCGTTATTCCCACATACTAGTGTCTCTTAACATGTCATTAATCGATGTTCTGAACTCTCAGTGCTCTGTCAGTTGTTTCAAGGCTGCTGCATAGCAAGTAACTGTCTCTCCAGAGTCACAACACCTTGAATTAAATTTAAAACACTGCGTCATTACCAAGGGTTTTGGCTGAAAGTGGCTTTTCACAAGGTTTACCAACTCATCAAAGCTCTTGTACCTTCTCTCTGCTGCATTCTGAGCCGCTGCAAAGGTGTCATCAGCCACGTCCTCTGTGAGTAGCCCTTGTCCCTGAAGAACCAACCCTGCAGCCACTGTGGACCCTGAAAGACGTCAGGGATCTGAGACCTACTGAGAATGTAGGAGTTGTGGATGCTCTCTGGCAATCGTGTGCAGTCCTGCGGGATGCGTTTGTGGTGGTTGCACACCAGCTGAACATTCAGTGAGTGGAAGCCCTTGTGGTTGATGTAGTTGACTGCTTGTTGCCATGGAGATCTGAGCGCCACGTGAGTGCAGTCAATGGTACCCTGCACCTGTGGGAAACCTGAGATCTGCACAAATCCCCAGCACTCTTGCATCCTGGCTTTCCTGATCCGGGGCGAAATGCATTAAGTTGTGCGACATCGCGAATATGGCATCTGTGACTTCCTGGATGCACTTGTGGGTGGAGGCTTGCGAGATCCTGCAGAGGTCATCTGTGGAACCCTGGAAGGAGCCATCAACATAAAAATTGAGCACTGTGGTCATGTCCATGACCACTGGCAGTGGATGCCCTCCATGTCCCCATGGTGCCAAATCCTGCAGGAGGTGACATGTGTGACTGACCAGTTCCCTGGACATACGCAGTCTTTGGCGATACTGGTTCTCAGTCACCTGCAGGAATGACAAGCTCCATCTGTAGACCCTGGGTCTAGCTAGGTGCCGCCCTGCGTTGCCTCACTGTGACTCTTCAGCGGTGTGCACAGGAGCTCCTTCCGACCCTTCTTCCTGAGGGTGCTGCTCCTCCCTCTGACCAGCCAGGCGCCTCCGTTGCTCTCTTCTCCTTCACCTCTGCTGCATGTAAGCCATGAGGCACATAGCTAGGTCATCAGGCTCCATGCTCCTGACATACTCCTCCTGCAAGATGAAAAAGAGAGATGCGTGGGCTAGCATTAGACTCCTAGGGATCTCTCATGGTTATGTGCGGCTCCGGATCCGTCTCAAGATCCTTTAACGCAGGCCGGAGAGCTCTGGCCACCACTTGGATGGCCAGACGTTAGTGCGCTGCATGACTACCCGAAACCCCAACCATCTCCACCCCACTCTACCTGACCCCACTGAACTGCATGCTGTGCTCACAGCTCAGGCACAGGCATTCTCCTAATCCACACTGCAAGGCTGCGCTGTTAGCTTGAGCCATGAGGGAGACTGGTCCAATACTTAATAAAGACATTGCAAGGGGCTGTGAGCACCTCCACCAGTGACTGCGCCCTGGCCAGCTTCAGCAAGGAGATTGTACAACTTGCCCTATTGTCCAATTGTTCTGCAGCCCCTTGAAACGCTCATTAATTTGCAGTCTGTGCTCGAGGGGTGAAAGTTTCAGGAGCATTTGGTGGTGCTTTCAGGCCTCTGCATTGCTGAGTGGGCAGATAAGCTAGAGGCCTGATTCCAAGCATGTCAGTGTGGCTGCACCTGAACTGTCTCAGCTGCGGAGGAATGGTCACTTTATACAAGGTTTCCCTGATGAGTGGCCACTTCCATCCCCAGCCTCCGCATGTGATCGTGCACTACCATCCGACCGTGCTGCCTTGCTTCTTGTCTCCACCCCCTCCTCGCCCCAACCGCAGTGCAGCCCTTGCCCTGACACTGCACTGTCAGCTAGCTGGGAAAAAACAACTTGCCTGTGCCTCTGCCTGAATGTGCAGCATGTCTTCCTTGAAGTCGAATGTGCGACCCTCATGAGCGCTGTGCTACATTATTGTGCACTCACCTCTGAGTTCCCCTTGAAATTTAGCTCACCAGGTGCATGCCTTTTAAATGCTGTTGTGAATCAAGTCGTTTTGAATTCACGCTGAACTATGAGGTAAATTCGACGTGGGGGGATGATTCCGGTGGGCAGGCAAGATGATGAGATGCAAATGCATTGAAATTAGGTTCCCGACATTGGATAGCAGGAAAGGCAACCCGGCATTAACAGACAGAGCAGACGATCGCACACTGGTTTCACGATGGAATAAAACTGATTTTTGGTCTTCTCGCCATATTGTTCACTCAATGCCCGCCATGATGCCAAGCGGGGCGGAAATTTCCGGCCATAGTGTCAGGAACACAGACAATCCTGCTTTGTTGTCTGCACATCAGCTTAGCACTAATTGCTCCATGTTGCATTACTTCAAATATATTTGTAGTTCAGTGATTGGTGACCAACCACCATCATGAATGCTAATTGGGCTTGCCGACCAAGAGAGAATTCTGTGGGGTGCAATGAGGGGGCTTATCAGTCCCTGAGTTCTTGTGAAAAGTTGCATTGTAAAATATGATTTTCATATCCCCTCGTTGATCAGGTCCTCCTATTCTGCTGAAGCCTTGTCAATGTTTGAGTTGCTCTTGACTTTCTGGTGATTTTGCGAGCAATATTCAGCTACTTTTGTTTCAGTATAAATGTCCACTCCTGTTTAAATGTAAACCTTTTCAAAATAAATTTAAACATGTGAAACTTTTTTAAAAACATAAAATGAACAGCTCTGTAACATATTAAAAATTAAGAAAAATCTGAAAAAGCTCTATCAATCTTCCCTGATATTCACTCCAGAAAGTTAAAACAAATGCATAGCATTAACCTATCTTAAATGGATCATAAATTGCACCACTCATCATTCAAATCGATTTTAGAATAATTTGATATCTTAACTAAGCCCTCATATTTCCAAGATTGCTTTAGAATGGTTTTAAAAGGCTAGCCTCAAAATCCTGGCTTGTAAATTCCCCATGCAAGTGCAATTTATCCCACCAGCTGGAAGATATGACTTATCATGTCAACTACTTAGCATGTGTTTGACAGCCAAGTTTACCTGCCTATTCATTATCAATGTGCAGAAAATCTCCATCCAAACTTTAAATTCATCATCTTGCAATCATCCTCAGAATGCTAATGCAAATGTAACCTTGTTTAAACTGTTTACTGGTGACTGCAGTTTGCATACAATCTTGTAGTTTCTGGTTTATCAGGATTTTCTCATGAGTGTAGCAATGACCAAGGAGAAGGTGCTAGGAAAACTGAAAGGTCTGAAGGTGGATAAATCACCTGGACCAGATGGATTACACCCCAGAACTCTGAAGGAGATAGCTGAAGAGATAGTGGAGGCGTTAGTGGTGATCTTTCAGGAATCACTGGAGTCAGGGAGGGTCCCAGAGGACTGGAAAATCGCTAATGTAACCCCCCTGTTTAAGAAGGGAGTGAGGCAAAAGACAGGAAATTACAGGCCGATTAGCCTGACCTCGGTCGTTGGTAAGATTTTAGAGTCCATTATTAAGGATGAGATTTCAGAATACTTGGAAGTGCATGGTAAAATCGGGCAAAGTCAGCATGGTTTCATCAAGGGGAGGCCATGCCTGACAAATCTGTTAGAATTCTTTGAGGAGGTAACGAGTAGGTTAGATAAAGGAGAGCCAGTGGATGTTATCTACTTGGACTTCCAGAAGGCCTTTGACAAGGTGCCGCACCTGAGGCTGCTCAGTAAGATAAGACCCCATGGTGTTAGAGGCAAGGTACTAGCATGGATAGAAGATTGGCTGTCTGGCAGGAGGCAGAGAGTGGGGATAAGGGGGTCCTAGTCAGGATGGCGGCCGGTGACTAGTGGAGTTCCTCAGGGGTCAGTGTTGGGACCACAACTTTTCACTTTATACATTAATGATCTAGATGAAGGAACTGAGGGCATCCTGGCTAAGTTTGCAGATGATACAAAGATAGGTGGAGGGGCAGGTAGTATTGAGAGGGTGGGGAGGCTGCAGAAAGATTTGGACAGGTTAGGAGAATGGGCAAAGAAGTGGCAGATGGAATACAACGTGGGGAAGTGTGAGGTCATGCATTTTGGTAGGAAGAATAGAGGCATAGACTATTTTCTAAATGGGGAGAGAATTCAGAAATCTGGAGTGCAAAGGGACTTGGGAGTCCTAGTCCAGGATTCTCTTAAGGTTAACTTGCAGGTTGAGTCGGTAGTTAGGAAGGCAAATGCAATGTTGGCATTTATTTTGAGAGGACTAGAATATAAAAGCAGGGATGTGTTGCTGAGGCTTTATAAGGCTCTGGTCAGACCACATTTAGAATATTGTGAGCAATTTTGGGCTCCATATCTCAGGAAGGATGTGCTGGCCCTGGAGAGGGTCCAGAGAAGGTTCACGAGAACGATCCCAGGAATGAAAGGCTTAACATATGAGGAACGTTTGAGGACTCTGGGTCTATACTCGATGGAGTTTAGAAGGATGAGGGGGGATCTGATTGAAACTTACAGAATACTGAAAGGCCTGGATAGAGTGGACGTGGGGAAGATGTTTCCATTAGTAGGAGAGACTAGGACCCGAGGGCATAGCCTCAGAGTAAAGGGAAGACCTTTTAGAACAGAGATGAGAAGAAACTTCTTTAGCCAGAGAGTGGTGAATCTATGGAATTCATTGCCACAGAAGGCTGTGGAGGCCAGGTCATTGAGTGTATTTAAGGCCGAGATAGATAGGTTCTTGATTGGTAAGGGGATCAAAGGTTACGGGGAGAAGGTGGGAGAATGGGGTTGAGAAACTTATCAGCCATGATTGAATGGCAGAGCAGACTCGATGGGCCGAATGGCCTAAATTCTGCTCCTATATCTTATGGTCTTGTAGTCTTATATCGTCCAAAACAAAACCAAAAATACCTGGAAAAACTCAGCAGGTCTGGCAGCATCTGCAGAGAGGAACACAGTTAACGTTTCGGGCCCGAATGACCCTTCAACAGAACTAAGTAAAAAAAAATTTTTTTTTACTTAGTTCTGTTGAAGGGTCATTCGGGCCCGAAACGTTAACTGTGTTCCTCTCTGCAGATGCTGCCAGACCTGCTGAGTTTTTCCAGGTATTTTTGGTTTTGTTTTGGATTTCTAGCATCCGCAGTTTTTTGCTTTTATCAATGATATCGTCCACCTTGCCTTTAGTTATGAATCACTGTTGCAAGGGATTTGTTGCAGACACAAATTAAAACTTTGGATAAATGTGTGATTTCAATATAGGTAACTTGCAAATGTTCATAGATAAATAATGTAGTTGAAATAAAACCCTCACCTTGCCTCCTGTCAGTATTTTTCACTTTACTTTGTTTTTCTTTGTGGCTTTCGTGGTGTTTGTGGTGCACTTTGGCATACAGGACCAGACATTTCTAATCTGTGCTGCAAGTGATTGAAAATAATCTCATCATAACTTGCTGGAGGCATGCAAACTGCCTGCCAACATAATTAGGGTCAAAACAAGCCTCCCACTGTGTTCTGATCCGTTACCCTTCACCATTTATCATTTCCTGTCCAAGCTGTTCATCAAAACTGCATAATCATGTTCATCATACGCCAGAACAAACAATTTTTCCACTGTTATCGATGTAGCTTTCTTATTTTCTGAAAGCAAAGCTATGTTTGGGTTGCCAGTATTGCAGAGCAGTCAGGATTGTGGGGAGCAGTCTTATACCGTCAATGCTCCCGAAGATTTAAAATATCTGCTCTCTTATATAAACTGTTGACTTCGCAGAATCTATGCCAGTGGATGTCAAATGATCAGACTGAGAAGTAAGGCATAAAGAAAAGAAAGCACCAACTTTTCACTCCCCTATGATAATTTCCAGCATAGTCTGTCAGCAGCAGCTTTTAGATGATCTTTTATTTTTTTGTGCACCCACACTAAAAGCAAAGGTCCTGGTCTGTAGCAAAAACATTACATTTCTTTGTTGCACAAGAACCAGTGTTTTCTTTGTTTGTTACAATGTTGCATCTTTTTCTAACTTGCCTCTCACCAGTTCATACTTTTTTCTTCTTTACTATCATCATGTAGTGTTTATTCTACAATGGTTAGAACATCCCCAGAGTATCTACTGAGCTTCATTATTCACTGTACATTCAGTTAACCAACATTTGCACTGAAGAATTTTCATGGCCCGTTGACAATGGACCCAGATATTAACACTGGAACAGGACCTGAGCAGGAGGAAGGAGGCCGACAGGGGACAATGAACACGCAACATCATGCACTGCTTGGAAATGTCTGATTTCAATGTGGACATCTCATTAACATTTTACTTCTGGATTTCAGGTCTCTAATACACCTGAATAAGCTTGATATGGACTCTTGAGGAATGGGGCTGAATAATATGCTCATAAAATGGGAGGGTTGTGAGCCTGCGCTGATGTATTATCAGGTGTGATGATGTCGTGTCTTGTTCCCAACGTCATCAAGCCCGATCTGGATAATATGGCAGATGGGCCAGACTAGAAATCAGGAGCCCACTTGTGTTTTTCAAATTTCATTCAATGATGTATTTAAGGTCATTAATCTCACAATTGACTGCAATAATACATCTTGTGACCAATAAAACATTTGCAGAGTGTGTTTCATGCCAAGTGGTGTGGCAATCTGAGGTGCAATAAACCTTTGAGAGAATGTGAGCAGATTGACCATGTGATTGTAAGATCTACTAGTTGTGTAGCATGGGCTGCAATGTTAATGGTAGTCTGGAGTAGGGTCTGGTTGGAGAAACACACATCATGTTAGTTCTCTGTTGTCTGTGTAAATAAATAGCATGTGCTTCACCCATATTGGGCTCTGCATCTGTAGTATATTGTAATCGACTCACCTGTTGACAGATAAGCGTGCAACCGGTTCAAGAGCAAAGCTTAGAACATAACAACTGGGTGTGATGAGGCAAAACACGACTGTTAACGTCACCAAGGAAGCTGCGAAAACTCAACTGTAGTGAATCAGCCATGGCTTGCAGGCCGGTTGTAAGTACATCACATTTGTAAACCCTCGCCATAGTCGATGAAGTTACCACCCTCCAGTCTGCCACAATTTGGCCCCATCAAACTGTTTGATCAGACCACTGATGACTGGTGACATTATATTGAACGCCTCACATTTTTCTTTTTGGCCAACGACATATCAGGGGAGAAGAGGTGGGCAATCCTCTTATCAACATGTGGCAGTGAAACATACAGCCTAATTCATAATCTAATGGCATCCAACACCCCAGATTCCAAGAGCTTTGATGAGTTGGTGAATCTAGTGAAAAGCTACTTTCAGCCGAAGCCCTCGGTAACAACATAGCGTTTTAAATTAAATTCGAGGCGTTGCGCCCTTGGAGAGTCAGTCACTTGCCATGTAGCAGCCTTGAAACAACTGACAGAGCACTGAGAGTTCGGGACATCGATTAATGAAATGTTAAGAGACCGATTAGTGTGTGGGATTAATTAAGACGCCATTCAAAAAGGTTGTTATGAGAAACAAATTTAGACTTCAGCAATGTGCTGGAGTTGGCACTCATAATGGAGAGCGCAGTCAGGGATTCAGAATAAATCAAGGGAGCACAAAATGGCGTCGTTCTTCACATTGGGAGGGAGGCACCGGCTAGAAATGATGGGGAAGCGCAGGGCTCCGCAGAAAGGTGGGAAACAGCCACCTTTAACAGACCAGCAAAAAGCAATGGTTTAACAGATAAAAACCAAATTAATACTAGCAGAATTGGAACCAGACAACCTACAAATTAACAACAATTTAAAAGAATCAAGTGTTTCTACTGCCATTGCCATGGGCACGTTATGCAATATTGTAAAGAGCGATTGAGGCAAAATTTCAAACTAAAAGGCAGAAGCCATGAAATTTATATACTGGAGGAACTAGAAGAAACAGAGTCAGATATTTATTCGCTACACAACTTACAAATGGGTAAAACAGAGCCAATCTATGTGACAGTAGAAGTCAACAGAAAACGCATTCGAATAGAGGTGGATATAAGCGCATCCACAACAGTCATAGGAGAACACACGTTTAAGTATCTGAATGGAGGAGGTCACTGATTAAAGCTGGAAAACTCAGATGCTAGATTAAAGACATATACTGGAGAAAACATATGAGTAAAAGCTCTATGCAAGTTTCCAGTACAATATGGAAGCCAGTCTGCTAACCTACCCCTGATAGTGGTAGCAGGGGAGGGTCCAGCTCTACTTGGTCGGAACTGGCTTAAGGAAATAAAGCTGGAGTGGACTGAGTTTTTCAGCTCAGAATGAAAGATTTGCAAAAATTATTAGAGAAAAATGCCTCTGTGTTCAGGGAAGAGCTCAGGAAAATTCAGGGGCTGCAAGCTAAAATCCATGTGGATCCTGGAGTAGCCCCCAGGTATTTGAAGACGAGGCCAGTCCCCTATGCGTTACGATAAAAAGTGGATATTGAGTTAGACCGGCTGAAAACGTTGGGTGTCTTACAACCTATACAATTTTCCGAATGGGCAGCGCAATTGTCCTAGTACTAAAGCCTGATCAGAGTGTATGAATATGCAGGGACTACAAGTTGACCGTTAACAAATTGGCCAGACTTGATAGGCACCCTATACCAAAAATTGATGAATTGTGCTCCAAGCTGGCAGGGGGAACCACATATACAAAACTCAGCATGAGCCACACTTACCAGCAAGTCGAGCTAGAAAAGGCCTCTCGGGGTTTTGTGACTATCAACACACATAGGGGGTTATATCACTATACCAGGTTATCCTTTGGAGTCTCATCGGCTTGTGCCATTTTCCAAAGGACAATGGAAAATTTACTCCAAGGTCTACCCCATGTGGTGGTTTATCTCGATGATGTCCTAGTAACAGGATTAACCGATGAAGAGCACCTGGCTAACTTGGGAGAGGTATTGAAGCATTTCTCACAAGCCAGAGTACACTTGAAAAGAGAAAAATCTATCTTCTAAGCAAAAGAAGTGATTTACCTGGGTCATAGGGTCGACTCACAGGACCTTCACCTAGTAGAAGACAAGGTGAGAGCTATTCGTGAAGTGCCAGCCCCGAAAAATGCCACAGAACTGAAGTCCTTCTTTGGAGTGGTTAACTACTATGGTCGTTTTCTCCCAAATTTGTCAACAGTACTGGCTCCATTATTCGGGGTACTTAAGAAAAACCACAGGTGGACTTGGCAAGCCCCACACGAACAGGCTTTTACAGCAGTAAAGCAGTTACTACATTCAACGGCCTGTTGGTACATTTTGACCCAGAGAAAGAATTGATTTTAACCTACAATGCATCCCCTTACGGAGTAGAGGCAGTATTCTCCTGCCAGATGGTGGATGGCTCCGAATGGCCCACTGGCTACATCTCAAGAACACTCAGTTTGGCAGCATGAAGATACTCACAAATAGAGAAAGAAGGTTTATCCATTGTATTTGGTATTAAGAAATTTCACCAGTACATCCGTGGTTACCACTTCACCATCATATCCGAGTACAAGCCACTACTAGGCTTGTTTGGGGAAGATAAGGCAATACTGGGGAGAGCGTCCAGCAGTCAGCATCGCAGTGAAGCAATCTGGGAAGAGTGTCCTGCAGTCAGCATCGCGGTGAAGCAGTCTGGGAAGAGCGTCCTGCAGTCAGCATCGCAGTGAAGCAGTCTGGGAAGAGTGCCCTGCAGTCAGCATCACGGTGAAGCAGTCTGGGAAGAGTGCCCTACAGTCAGTTCTTGTTGAAAATAACAAGAGTGACATCACAAGACATCGCGAGAGTGCGGTGGAGAGATCAGAACCAGCGCGAGTGTGGGGAAGCTTCAAAAAGTGAAGCCAGCACAAAGGTGAGAGCTGATTGGTGAGTAGTGGGTAAGTGTTTTTCTCCAGTTTTTTCTCCAGTTTTTCTCCAGTGTAAAATAGGTTAAGCTAAGGAAAGGTAAGAGCTCTAGTTTTCATTTAAAGTACATAAATAATTTAATTTTTTTTACTGTATTTAACTTAAAGTAAGGGTTTTTATTTCCGACTAGAGGCATGGCAGGGCAGCTCAGTTCCATGTTATGTACCACCTGCAACATGTGGGAAGTCCTAGATGATCCTTGCACTCTGGCTGACCACATGTGCAGGAAGTGCCACCAGCTGTAGCTACTTGATCTCCAAGTTTTGGAGCTTGAGTGGCCGCTGGAGGCACTGAGGTTCATCCACGAGGCTGAGAGTTTCGTGGATAGCACGTTTTTAGACGTGGCCATCCCACAACTCATGGAAGTGCAGACAGAGAGGGAATGGGTGACCATTAGTCAGAAGAAAGGTGTCAGGCAGGTAGTCAGGAAATCCCCAGGGTGCATCTCGCTCGAGAAACGTTTTTCTGTGTTGGAAAACGGTGATAGTGACGGTTCCTCTGCAGCCACGTTCATGGCACTGTGAGTGACTCAGCTGCACAGGGTGAGAGGGAAAAGAGGGAACAGCAATAGTGGTATGGGACGCGATAGTAAGGAGAACAGACAGGCATTTCTGCGGCCGTAGATGTGACTCCAGGATGGTATGTTGCCTCCCTGGTGCCAGGGTCAAGGATACCACTGAACGGCTGCAGGGCATTCTAAAGGAGGAGGGCAAACAGACAGAGATTATGGTACATATTAGTGCCAACGACATAGGTAGAAAGAGGGATGAGGTCCTGCAAGCAGAATTTAGGGAGCGAGGAAGCAGATTAAAAAACAGGACCTCAAAGGTAGTAATCTCTGGATTACTTCTGGTGCCACGCGCTAGTGAGTATAGAAATAGGAAGTTAGTCCAGATGAATGCATGGCTGGAGAGATGGTGCAGGAGAGAGGGCTTTAGATTTCTGGGACATTGGGACCGTTTCTGGGGGCTTTGGGACCTGTACAAGGCAGACTGATTGCATCTGAACTGGAATGGGACCAACATCCTTGCGGGGAGGTTTGCTAGTGCTGTTGGGGAGAGTTTAAACTAATTTGGCAGAGGGATGGGATTCTTAGAGGAGGTTCAACAGGGGGAGATGCACAGCCAAAATTGGAAGAGAGAGCAAGTAAGTCTGGAAGGCATAGAAATTTAGGCCAGTTCAGGTACAAGGGAGTTTGGCAAGGTTGGATGGTATTTATTTTAATGCAAGGAGTCTGATGAATAAGGCAGATGAATTGAGGGCACGAATTAACACATGGAAGTATGATGTCATTGCTGTCACAAAGACATGGCTGAGAGAGGGGCAGGATTGGCAGCTCAATATTCCAGGATATAGGGTCTTCAGGCGAGATAGGGAAGGAGGTAAAAGAGGAGGGCGTATCACAATATTAATCAAGGAATCAATTACAGCAGTAAGGAGGGATGACATCTTAGAAGGCTCCACAGATGAAGCCATATGGGTAGAACTGAAAAACAAAAAAGGAGCAATCACATTGCTGGGTGTGTACTATTGGCCTCCAAACTGTCAGAGAGAAATAGAGGAACAGATATGTAGGCAAATTTCAGAGAAGTGTAAAAATTATAGGGTAGCGACAGTAGGGGATTTCAACTTCCCCAACATGAACTGGGTTAGTCATAGTATGCTAGGTGTAGAGGGAGTGGAATTGTTAAAATGCATCCAGGAGAACTTTTTAAGCCAGTACGTAGAAGGTCCTACAAGAGTGGTGGTGGTCCTGGACTTAATTTTAGGGAATGAAGCCGGGCAAGTGGGGGAGCATTTTGCAGATAGTGATCATAACTCTGTTAGATTCAAGGTTGTTATGGAAAAGGACAAGGATGGGCCAGAAATCAGAGTTGTAAATTGGGGGAAGGCCGATTTTAATAAGATCAGATATGATTTGGCCAGAGTGGACTGGGAGCAGCTACTTTTAGGCAAAACTGTATCAGAGCAGTGGGACTCATTCAAGAAGGAAATAAGAAGAGTACAGGGCCAACATATTCCAGTAAAGGGTGGGACCAACAAATCCAGGGAACCCTGGATGTCGAGGGAAATACAGGATTGGATAAAGAGAAAATGGTAGGCTTATGGTAGATACCGAGTGCTCAAAACAGCTGAAGCCCTAGAGGAGTACAGAATGTGCAGGGGGGAACTTAAAAAGGAAAGTAGGAAAGCAAAAAGGGGGCATGAAAAAACATTGGCAGGTAAAATAAAGGAAAATCCAAAGTTATTTTACAAGTGCATTAAGAGTAAGAGGATAACTAGGGAAAGTAGGGCCCATTACGGACCATAGTGGTAATTTGTGTATAGAGCCAGAAGACATAGATAGGGTTCTAAATGAATACTTTGTGTCAGTGTTCACAAGTGAGAGGGATGATGTGGGTATGGAAATCAGGCAGAAGAACTGTGATATAATTAAAGAAATTAACATAGAAAGGGAGGAGGTTCTAAGTGAAAACAAAAATACCTGAAAAACTCAGCAGGTCTGGCAGCATCTGCGGAGAGGAACACAGTTAACATTTCAAGTCCGAATGACCCGTCAGCAGAACTAAGGTTCTAAGTGGTCTAGCAGGCTTAAAAGTAGATAAAATCTCCAGGCCCGGATGAAATGTATCCCAGGCTGTTGAGTGAGGCAAGGGAGGAGATAGCAGGGGCACTGGCAATAATTTTCAAAATCTCTCTGGCCACAGGAGAGGTGCCAGAGGACTAGAGGACAGCCAATGTGGTACAGTTATTCAAGAAGGGAGGAAGGGATAAACCAGGGAACTACAGGCCAGTCAGTCTAACCTCAGTGGTGGGGAAACTATTAGAAGCAATTCTGAGGGACAGAATTAATCTACACTTGGAGAGGCAGGGATTAATCAAGGACAGTCAGCATGGTTTTGTTAAGGGGAGGTCATGTCTGACCAATTTGATTGAATTTTTCGAAGAGGTGACCAGGTGTGCAGATGGGGGCAATTCATTTGACGTAGGCTGCTTGCACTTCAGCAAGGCTTTTGATAAGTCCCGCAAGGGAGACTGATAACAAAAGTAAGAGCTATTGGATCCAAGGCAATTTGGCAAATTGGATCCAGAATTGGCTGAGTGGCAGGAAGTAGAGGGTAATGGTTGAGGGGTGTTTTTGTGACTGGATGTCTGTGTCCAATGGGGTGCCACAGGGATCGGTGTTGGGTCCCTTGCTGTTTGTGGTATATATAAACGATTTAGACCTAAATGTATGAGGGTTGATCAGTAAGTTCACGAAAATGGGGTGGTAAATAGTGAGGAAGATAGCCTTAGATTATAGGAGGATATAAACGGGCTGGTCAGGTGGGCTGATCAGTGGCAAATGGAATTTAATCCGGATAAGTGTGAGGTAATGCACTTGGGAAAGACAAACAAGGCACAGGAATACACAATGAATGGTAGGACCCTGGAAAGTACCGAGAATCAGAGGGACCTTGATGTGCATGTCCACCGGTCCCTTAAGGTAGTGGGACAGGTAGATAAGGTGGTTAAGAAGGCATATGGGATACTTGCCTTTATTAGCCGAGGCATAGAATATAAGAGCAGGGAAGTTATGCTGGAACTGTATAAAACGCTGGTTAGGCCACAGCTAAAGTATTGCATGCAGTTCTGGAATCCACATTATAGGAAGGATGTGATTGCATTAGAGAGAGTGCAGAGGAGATTTACCAGGATGTTGCCTGGACTGGAGAGTTTTACTTATGAGGAGAGATTGGATAGACCGGGGTTATTTTCCCTGGAGCAGAGGGGATTGAGGGGGGACACGATTGAGGTGTATAAAATTATGAGGGGCATAGATAGGGTAGATAGGAAGGAACTTTTCTCCTTAGTGGAGGGATCAATAACCAGGCAAGATAGATTTAAGGTAAGGGGCAGGAGGTTTAGAGGGGATGTGAGGAAGAATTTTTTCACCCAGAGGGTGGTGGGAATTTGGAAGTCACTGCCTGAAAGGGTGGTGGAGGCAGATACCCTCATAACATTTAAGAAGTATTTGGATGCGCACTTGCGGTGCCATGGCATACAAAGCTATCGGCCTAGTGCTGGAAAATGGGATTAGAATAGCTAGGTACTTGTTTGACTGGCGCAGACTTGATGGCCCGAAGGGCCATTTTCTGTGCTGTAGACCTCCATAACTCTATGACTCTATGACCCCCAATTGCCACAGCATGCATCCAAACCTGGGCACTGATTCTAGCTGCTTATGAATATGCTTTTATCCACCGGCTGAGAAGCCAGGTTGCCAATGCCGACTCGCTGAGCTGATTACCTCTAAAGGACAGCAATGTGAATGACCCCATCCCTCAAGAACTTGTCCAGTTATTAATAAACTTTCTGGATTCATTACCAGTGAATGCTAAACAGATCAGTGAATGGCCAGACCGCGACCCAGTTTAGTCTCACATCAGGGAACAAGTCTTGCCGGGATGGTCTAACGAGCCAAAGTCAGACAAAATGAAGCCCTATTTTAACAGGAGATATGAGCTCATCTGCCAGGATGGCATCTTACTGTGGAGAGCAAAAGTTATTGTGCTTCCCAGAGGGAGACAACCATTATTGATAGAATTGCATTGCACTCACCCCAGCATTCCCAGAATGAAAATGTTGGCGCGCAGCTACTTATGGTGGCCAGGGATGGACACTGAAATTGAAAACATGGTTAAGAGCTGCATGCAGTGCCAACAGGTGCAGAAATTGCCTCCTTCTTCTCCACTGCATCCTTGGGAATGACCAGGGAGGCCATGGGTCCGCCTCCATGTTGACTAAATGGGGCCTTTTTTGGGCACAATGTTCCTCTTAATTATTGACGCTCACTCTAAATGGATGGATGTATACTAGGTGAGATCACCCACAAACGCCACCACCATAGACAGATTGCATCAGAGTTTTGTAATACACAGTTTTACCAGATACAATAGTGTCTGAAAATGGAACGACATTCACTAGCGTGGAATTCCAAAGAGTTACAAGTCTCAATGGCATAACACATGTCGAGACCTCGCCATACCACCCTGCATCCAATGGGTTGGCCGGGAGGGCAGTCCAGACCTTCAAGGCCGGAATGAAAAAGTAGATGGGGACTCAATAGCAACGAAGTTATCATGTTTCTTGCTCAGCTATAGAACTACGCCACATATGACCACCGGTATTACCCCACAGAGTTATTAATAAAGAGACTTCTCAGGACATGTTTGAGCCTCATAAGGCTGAATTTAGGGGGGAGGGGAGACAGAAGTCAGGAGGCCCAGAAAAATGATCACGATTACCACAGTCATGAAAAAAACTTCATCATAGGAGAAGCTGTTTTCTCAAAGAACTTTGGAGATGGGCCCAAAAGACCATCAGGTGAAGTCAGTGCAGTGACAGGACCCCTGTCCTACCATATATCACTTGAAGGTCGGATAATCAGGAGACATGTAGGTCATCTCAGGAAAAGGGAAACAGATCCACAAGAAAAGATGTGCCAAACATTCCCGTTGGAGTCTACACCACAAGTAGAAGGAACTTCTCTTGCTTTGGAAGCACCTGCAAGACCCGTTGAGACTGAAAGAGTCGAAGAGGCAAACTTACAGGTTCCTACTGGGGAGCCTAGTGGACAGATAACTCCTGAGAGGGAGGCCTTAGATAAACCACCCAAAGTTGTAGAACTACGACGGTTGACACGTTTGAAAAACCCTCCTGAGAGACAGAATTTGTAAATTGTTCATCTTTGTAAATAGTTCACATATTGTAAAATGTACTTTCAAGTAAAGGCAGAGGGATGTGGTAATCTGAGGTGTAATACACCTTTAAGAGAATGTGAGCAGGCTGACCACGTGACTGTAAGACACAATAGCTGTGTAGCGCAGGATACAATGTTAATGTTAGTCCAGAATAGGGTCTGGCTGGAGAAGCATACATCATGTTGGTACTCTGTTGTTTGTGTAAATAAATAGCATGTGCTTCATTTCATATTGGTCTCTGCGTCTGTCGTGTGTTGTAATTGACTCGCCCGCTGACAGATAAGTGTGAAAGCGGTTCATGAGCACAGCGACCCATAGTAGAACATAACAAGTGGGTTTCTCGTTTTCTCATCAGGCAGCTTGTTAGGGCGAGTTTCGAGGCTCCAGCTGAGCCCTGAGTGTCAGCTTCGCAGTTCAGGGTTCTGTGACTGCTGGAAGTGCTTCATACTAGAAGCGGAGTTTGCATTTCAAACTTATCTTATGCAGAGGCCTTATTTCTCTTGTAGGGAGGTTCATTTAGACCCTGACCATCATCTTAGCCTTCTAACTAGGTTAAACATGGGGATTGTTGTCTCTGTGGGAGACACATCCTCTGGTGAGGAAGATGAGAAGGAGGAGGAGGAGAAGGAGGAGAATGAGAGGAAGAAGAGTATATTGAGAGGTCCAGGATGCACTGATGGTGCATGAGGGTGGCAGAGCTGCGCCAGACCCAGAGGGTGATGAGGCCATCATGAGTCCCCAATAGAGGCACAGAAAGGCTTATGCAGCCCCTCGAGTATATAGGCAGAGACTGAACTATCTTCAGATGTCTGAGACACAATGCCAGAGGGGGCTCAGGCTCTCAAGAGACACAGTCACATCTCTTTGTGACATGCTGGCAGGGGAGGTCTCGTCCAACTGTGTTGTGGGTCACTCAATACCTGTATGTACCCCCGATGTCAAGTTCACTATTGTGCTCAACTTCTCTACAGCTGGGTCCTTTCAGGCAGCTTGTGGAGACCTCAGTGGCATTACTCAGCCTGCTGACTGCATCAAGGTCTTCACTGATGCTGTGTTCAGAGGGGCAAGAATTTACATCCCTTTCACAATGGACAGCCTGAGTCAAGGTGAAAGAGCCAGAGGGTTTGCGGCAACTGTAAGTTTCCCCCGGGCATGGGGAGCCATTGACTGAACACACATCACCATATAGGCTCCAGCTGGCCAGCCCTGCACCTTCATCATCAGGAAGAGCTTCCACTCATTGAACATCCAACTGGCCTTTGACCGTCACCGATGGAGAATACAGGTATGTGTGAGGTACCCAAGCAGCAGCCGCGACTCATTCACTCTGCGAAACTCACAAGTGCCAGACCTATTCAGGGGCCTTGATGCCCTGGATGGATGGCTTCTGGGTGACAAGGGTTACCCCTGAAGAGATGACTTATGACTCCAGTGAGGGCACCCAGAACAGATGTGGAGAGGAGTTGCAGTGACAGCCACAGAAGTACCAAGATCATCATTGGCTGTTGAAAATGAGGCTCCGATGTCTTGACAGATCAGGAGAGGCATTGCAGTACCCTCCATCACTGTGTCCCTCATGGTCGTACTATGCTGCGCCCTCTATAGCCTTGTTATTCAGAGAGGGGATGCCCTTAGGGAAGAGGGGATGCCAGATAGAGGCCATTCATCTGAGGATGAGGTGAAGACTAGGTGAGGGAGCACTCCGACGTTCAGGTAGAAGGCCCAGGACTGATCACATGGCTGGCCGTGGCACAAGGAATGCCTTGAGAAGGCAATTTCCAATAGGTTGTGAAATCCCGGCCTCAGAGAACGGCATGTGTCCAAGTGTCATTCCATGTGGAATGTTTGAATCATGTCACTGTCCTGTCAGCACGCTTACCGTGTCCATTTATTGACATTTTATGCATCTTGCTCCACCTCAAACTAAAGCCAATGTCGATCTCCCAAAAAATGTTCAATAGCAAAAAACACATTTAAATAACCACTGCATGAGGGACAATGAGGTCAGGGCTTATTTACATTATCATGATGGAACATTTCATTAACAAACAAAATAACAGCACCCATGCAACTCGATTAGTGGCTACTGTGGAAACTTCCTGATTCTTTTCTGTGTGCTCCGGTGTAGTACTTCCCCCTCGCTTGCTGCTGCACTGCAGAGAGGCTGCTGATCTGCTTGTCCACTGGCCCTGGAGGACTTTGGTGGGTGTCCTCTGTGTGGCTGAGGCCTTGAAGGCCCCGCCATGTTGGAAGACTCCTGCTGAGTGGCAGGAGGAGCCTTTGTCACCGTGGCAGTTGAGGATGACTGTGCCAATGGCAGAGGGATGAAGGAGAGACTGCCTGCATCAGAAGTTCTCTAAGGGCTGCTTCCAGATGGTGGCAGCTGCTGCTCATCCTCTGCCATGAAGATTGATTGGTCCTCCCTGCCTTCCCGTGAGATCCTAGGGGCTGGATCAGTGACCAGGTTCCCGGTCCCCAGGCGCTTTGGCTTTGGGCCCCTGAACTCAGAGCCAAGGCAATGGTGTGCAGGTCAGAGAGCGTACCAACGATTGTGTCTGCAATACGGTGGGTTTGCCCCTCCAGGACAGTCACTAGTTAGTTCATGGGGGAAGAGTGGGTGAACTCAGTGCACATGGCCTGGATGGTCACCTCCACAGTCTGGGCCAGAGCATACAGCCCTCCTGGTATACCTGCCAAATCTCCACATACCTCACATTGGACAATTGTCATCTGCCACTTCACAGACAACTCCAGGGGTTCATCATCCAACTTGGGATCAGTCTCTGGATCACCTTAGACACTCCACTGACTGCTTGAGACCTGCTTCACCGGCAGCTGCACATATGAATGTGAAATACCTTCACCAGATTGTGCTTGCCCACATCCCGATGCGTTAATCCCTGCCGAGATGCCAGTATCAGCACTGGTGCTTTGTCCAGGAAGAGGATGTGGCGCTTCACCCTTTGAGGCTTCCTCTTCCTCCTCCTCGGCTCCTCAGGCCTGGTGGGGCCAGGAGAAGAAGGCTTGCCTGTGCAGGACACACAGAATAAAGAGTATTAATTGACCTTTCACAGCTTTCATGGGGTGTGCAAAGTCACAATATTAAACAGCATTAGCAACATGTGGATTAGGCGATATGACACCTTGTAACCATTAAACCAGCTGATAGCAAACTCACAATGTTCCTACCAGGGAGCTTCCCGGCATTTGAATGCATCAATCACATTGCACTATTCATGTAAGGATGCCAGTCCTCTTTCAGCCTCCCGCTAGCCCTCTCCCCCTTTGTGTCCCATATCTGGTTAAAGCGCCCAGCCTCAGGCCTCCCTCCAGTTTTGTCTCTGCCAATGGACCAGGTCACTTCCATTGAGGACAGCAACGGGACCTCCTCCTCCAACGGCATGAGGAATGCAAATTCGGGGAAGGCCATATCCAGTCCTGTTTCATTCATGAGCATTGTGGGCCCGCTTCTCCTGAAATGAGGTGTCGTATTCCAATAAAGATCATTTTCAGGCATCTTAAGTTCAGTACGTGCTCAAGCTCTGAGAGGAATGCATACTCTGCACAATGGTTGGCAGTCATAACATTGTGTACCTTCCTCAGATCTAAGGCCTTCCCTCCACTGAACCCTGAGCCACAATGACATCTCCACAGAGGCATCAGGGCCACAAGTATTGACAGTGGTCAGCAATGCTGCCTTGGATCTCGTAGATTCTCTCAAGGCTCGAGCATTTTCAAGTCTTCCCGGTACTTTTCTTGCACACTAACACACAAAGTGAGGACTTATTCACCCTTGCGGATCTCAAGAGGTCATTCACCCTCTTCCTGCATTGCCTCCAGCTTTGAGGCAGGACCGCTACGCTGCTGATCTCCATGGCCACCTCTGTCCAGGAAGGTCAGGTCATTGAGGGTCGTCTCCTCTTTCCAGCAGCTGGCATTAGGATCTCATGCCCGGTGGACTCAGCCTGGGGAAGGGCACAGAGGGAGTCATCAACAAAACACAGGTCAGTCCTGCACCTTTGCCCCTGCCTCTCCACTCGCTCCCTTGTCACAGCCATCTATGGAGGAAAACATGCTATAGCTAAGCAGCTGCTCAATTTTCAGAGCTTAACGTTATGTGGATGATCAGATTTCATGCCATCTGTGTTCACAGGCAGAAACAACTCTAAGCCTCTGCAGATCTTGACCCTATTTCATGGTAATAATACTTGCCTCAGATAATGCCTTATAATCTTGCAGAAAACAAACACTTCATTCTGGCTTTGCCCCTTAGAGAATCACAGAGTCACCTGACACTGTCCTGTGCCAGGTGCTCCTTTAAATTAATGACCACGACCTCCTCCCGGGTCACGGCCAGCGATTATGGCCACCAGCTCAATTGGGCGGGGCAATGACAATTCACAACGTTGTGGGCCATTAATTGGGTAATTGCCACTTTATACAGCATGCTGCAACTTCCAGGTGTGAGGGAGGTGTCAGCTGTGGTTCAGTTCATAGCACCCTCGCCTTTGAATCAGAGGGTTGTGGGTTCATGTCCCACTCCCGGAAACCAAAAACTGTGATTGTACTCAAAAGAGTTGCAATCTGTGACTGTTGATAACTCGAAAGAGTTTCCAGGTGTAAGGGAGGTGTCAGCTGTGGCTCAGTTCATAGCACCCTCGCCTTTGAATCAGAGGGTTGTGGGTTCATGTCCCACTCCCAGAAACCAAGAACTATGATTGTACTCGAACGAGTTGCAATCTTTGACTGTCGATAACTGGAAAGAGTTTCCAGGTGTAAGTCCCACCCATTGAAACACACTATTATTCAGCCCATGATTTCACATCAACTGCTTACAAATAGCATTATATTGAAGAAGAGGCTTCTAATGTTTCAAAGGATAGTAACAAGCCTGAGGATTGGGAGTGTTTTAGAAACCAGAAGAGGGTTGCCAAAAAGTTGATTAAAAAATGTAGAGAAGAATATGAGAGTAAACTATCCAGGAATATAAAAACAGGTTGTAAGAGCTTTTACAAATACATGAAAAGGAGATTAGCTAAAGTAAACATTGGTCCCTTTGAGACAGAGACAGGAGAAATTATCACAGGAAATGAGAAAATGGCAGACATTGAGCAAATACTTTGGGTGGGGTTTTGGGGATCGAAATTCCTGCACAAGTCAATGGACCTTTGGCTGGTCTGTCAAATTTTCCGTCCCAATTTCCCGCCATGAATGGGACCAGAATATCCCAGCCTTTGTTTCTATTTTCACAGTAGAAGACAAAAACCACATACCAGAAATATGGGGTAACAAAGGGGTTAATAGAGTAAGGAACTAAAGTAATTAATACCAGCAGAGAAAAAGTGCTGGAAAATCTTAAGGGATTAATATTTGACAAATTCCTGGAACCTGACAGTCTACAGCCTAAGGTTGTAAAAGAGAGAGCTGTAGACATAGTGATGCACTGGCCATGATTTTGCAAAATTCCCTAGATTTTAGAATGGTCCAAGTGGATTGGAAGATAGCAAATGTAATACAGATATTCAGGAAAGGAGGGAAAGAGAAAACAGAGAACAACGGGATAGTTAACCTGATATCAGTGATCAGGAAAACACTGGAATCTATTATTAAGGAAGTTTAAAGATGCACTTAGTAAATAATAGAATTATCAGACAAAATCAACGTGGTTGTCTTTGAAACATGAAAGGGAAATTGTGTTTTACAATTGGTTAACAGACAGGGAGCAAAGAGTAGGGACAGATGGGATGTTTTCAAGGGGGCAGGCTATAACCAGTGGAGTGCCACAAGGATGATTGCTGGGGCCTTAGCTATTTACAATCTATATTAATAACTTAGATGAGGAGACAGAGTAATATATCTAAGTTTGCCGATGATACAAATCTAGGTACGAATGTAAGCTGTCAGGAGGACACAAAGAGGCTGAAAAGCAATATAGACAGGTTAAGTGAGTGGACAACAAGGTGACAGATGGAGTACCATGTAGAGTAGTGTGAAGTTATTTGCTTTGTGAGTAAGAATAGAAAAGTAGAATATTTTTAAATAGATGTGAAACTTGTAAATGTTGATATTCAGAGAGAATTGGGTGCACTCGTACAAAGAAAGCTAGCTCTGAAGAAGAGTCATACGGACCCAAAATGTTAACTCTGTTTCTCTCTCCACAGATGCTGCCAGACTGGCTGAGTTTTTCCAGCATTTTCTGCTTTTATTTCAGACTTCCAGCATCCGCAGTATCTTGCTTTTATTTTATATTAAAGAAAGTTAGCCTACAGGTACAACAAGCAACGAGGAAGGCAATCGGCACGTTAGCCTTTATTGTAAAAGGATTGGAGTACAAGATTAGGAAAGCCTTGCTTCAATTATACAGAGCTTTGGTTAGACCCACACCTGGAGTAATGTGCTCAGTTTTGGTTTCTATATTTAAGCAAGGATATACTTGCATTGGAGATGATACAGTGAAGGTTCACTCGGTTGATTCCTTGGTGAGAGAGTTATCCTATGATGAAAGGCTGAGTAAATTGGGTTCAGTGGAGTTTGGAAGAATGAGAGGTAATCTCATTGTAACATACACAATCACAGAATCACAGAATTGCTACGGGTAGAAGGAGGCCATTTGGCCTATCATGTCTGTAGCGGCTCTCTGGACATTTTAACTCAGTGCAATACTCCTGCCTTTTCCCCATAACCCTGCACATTGTTTTTATTTAAATAATCATCCAATGCCCTCTTGAATGCCTCAATTGAACCTGCCTCCACCACACTTCCAGGCAGTGCATTCCAAACCCTAACTACTCGCTGTGTGAAAAAGCTTTTTCTCACCTCACATTTGCTTCTTTTGCAACACACTTTAAAACTGTTCCCTCTGGTTCTCTTAAGGTTAACTTGCAGGTTGAGTCGGTAGTTAGGAAGGCAAATGCAACGTTGGCATTTATTTCGAGAGGACTAGAATATAAAAGCAGGGATGTGCTGCTGAGGCTTTATAAGGCTCTGGTCAGACCACATTTAGAATATTGTGAGCAATTTTGGGCCCCATATCTCAGGAAATGTGCTGGCCCTGGAGAGGGTCCAGAGGAGGTTCACGAGAATGATCCCAGGAATGAAAGGCTGATATGAGGAACGTTTGAGGACTCTGGGTCTATACTCGATGGAGTTTAGAAGGATGAGTGGGGATCTGATTGAAACTTACAGAATACTGAAAGGCCTGGATAGAGTGGACGTGGGGAAGATGTTTCCATTAGTAGGAGAGACTAGGACCCGAGGGCAAAGCCTCGGAGTAAAGGGAAGACCTTTTAGAACAGAGATTAGGAGAAACTTCTTTAGCCAGAGAGTGGTGAATCTATGGAATTCATTGCCATAGAAGGCTGTGGAGGCCAGGTCATTGAGTGTATTTAAGACCGAGATAGATAGGTTCTAGACTGGTAAGGGGATCAAAGGTTATGGGAAGAAGGCGGGAGAATGGGGTTGAGAAACTTATCAGCCATGTTTGAATGGCGGAGCAGACTCGATGGGCCGAATGGCCTAATTTCTGCTCCTATGTATTATGGTCTTAATCCTTTTACAAGCGGGAACAGTTTTTCCCTATCTACTCTGTCCAGACCCCTCATGATTTTGAATACTTCGAACAAGCCTCCTTTCAGACTTCTCCTCTCCAAGGAAGACAGTCCCAACTTCTCCAATCTTTCCTCATACCTGAAGTTCGCATCCCTGGAACCATTCTCATAAACCTCTTCTGCACTCTCTCTAATGCGTTCACATCCTTCCTATGATGTGGCGCCCAGAACTGTACTTGGTACTCCAGCTGAGGTCCAACTAGTGTCTTATATAAGTTCATCATAACCTCCCTGCTCTTATACTCTATGCCCCTATTAATGAAGCCTAGAATATTGTATGCTTTAGAAATAGCTCTCTCTACCTGTCCTGCCATCTTTAATGACTTATGTACATGTGCACCCAGGTCTCTCTGCTCCTGCACACCCTTTATCCTTTATTTTATACTGTCTCTCCATGTTCTTTGTACCAAAGTGCATCACCTCACACTTTTCCGCATTGAACTTCATCTGCCACCTATCTGCCCACACCACCAATGTGTCAATATCCTTTAGAAGCTCTACTTTGTCCTCCTCACAGTTTATAATTCTCCCAAGTTTTGTGTCATCCACAAACTTTGAAATTGTCCCCTGAACACCAAGATCTAGATCATTTATATATATCAGGAAGAGCAAGGGTCTCAATACTGACCCCTGGGGAACTCCACTATAAACCTTCTTCCAACCCAAAAAATACCCATTAACCATTACTTTCCGTTTCCTATCCCTCAGCCAATTTTGTATCCATGTTGTTACTGTCCCTTTTATTCCATGACCTATACTTTTCCTCACAAGTCTGTTGTGTGGCACTGTATCGAACACCTTTTGGAAGTCCATATATACCACATCAATGGCCTTGCCCTCATCAACCATTTTTGTTACCTCTCCAAAAAACTCCAGCAAGTTAGTTAGACATGATTTTCCTTTAACAAATCCATGCTGACTGTTTCGAATCAATCCACATTTTTCCAAGTGACTATTAATTCTATCTCGAATAGTTGTTTCCAGAAGTTTCCCCACCACCAAAGTTAAACTGACTGGTCTGTAATTGCAGGGCAGATCTTTACAACCTTTTTTGAACGAGGGCATAATGTTTGCAATTCTCCAGTCCTCCAGCACCTCTCCCGAATCCAGAGGACATTGAAAGATTATTGCCAGTGTCTCTGCAATTTTCGTTCTCACTTCCTTCAAAATTCTTGGGTAAATCTCATCTGGTCCTGGTGCCCTAACAACTTTAAGTACTCACAGCTAATCCAATACCTCCTCCTAATCAATTTTAAGCCCTTCTAGTGACTGAATTTCCTCCTCTGTCACCATGGCCGGGGCAGCATCTACCTCATAGGTAAAGACAGATGCAAAGTATTCATTTAACACCTCAGCCATGCCTCTTGCCTCTATGTGTAAATCCCCTTTCTGGTCCCTAATTGGCTCTCCTCCTCCTTTTACAACTCTTTTACTATTGATGTGTTTATAGAATACTTTGGGATTTCCTTTTATATTAACTGCCAGTCTTTTTTCATAATACCTCTTTGCTTTCCGCATTTGCTTTTTCATATCCCTTCTGAACCTTTTGTATTCAGCTTGGTTCTCAATTGCATTTGCTACCCGACACCTGTTGTAAGCACACTTTTTCTCCTTTAACTTATTTCTATCTCCTTTGTCATCCAGGGAGCTCTGGATTTGTTTGTCCTACCCTTTCCTTTTGAGGGAACACACCTTGACTGTGCCCAAACCATCTCCTCTTTGAAGGTAGCCCATTGTTCAGCTACTGTTTTTCCCTTCAACCTTTGGTTCCAGTCTATTCGGCCCAGCTCTGTTCTTGCCCCATTGAAGTCCACTGTCTACCCAATTGATTATTCTTACTCTGGATTGACCAATGTCATTTTCCAACCTCATCCTAAACCTTATGATACAATGAACACTGCCCCCTAAATGTTCCCCCGCTGTCACTTTTGGCCTACTTGGCCCACCTCATTCCCAAGAACCAGATCTAGCAGTGCCTCCTTTCTTGTTGGACTGGACACATACTGCTGTAGGAAATGCTCCTGAACACAATCTAGGAACGTTTGTCCTTCACTGCTAATTACACTACCACTATCCCAGTCTATATATGGGTAATTAAAGTCCCTGATTATCACTACTCTATGATGTTTACACCTCTCTGTAATTTCCTTGCAGATTTGTTCCTCTATATCCTTCCTACTATCTGGTGGTCTATATATTACACTGAGCAATGTAATTGCACCCATCTTATTCCTTAGCTCTAGCCAAATTGATTCTGTCCTGGAATCCTCTGACACATCCTTTTTCTCCAGTACTGCAATACTCTCCTTAAACAAAAATGCCACCCCTCCTACTTTTTTCCCTTTCCTACCTTTTCTGAACACTTTGTAACCAGGAATATTTAACACCCAGATCTGCCCTTCCTTAAACCAGGTCTCCGTTATTGCCACAACATCATAATCCCACAAGGGAATCTGTACCTGTAACTCACTAATTTTATTAACTATACTCCGTGCATTCGCATACATGCAGTGTAACCTTGATTTAGACTTCATTACTTGCTCCCTTACTCCGACTCCATCTATTAACTTACTATTCTCTAGTTTAGTGCTATCTGCCTCTCCCAGCATTCTGTGCACCCTGATATTACTATCTGATATTCTATCTTGGTTCTCACATCCCTGCTGAGTTAGTTTAAACCCTCCCCAATAGCACTAGCAAAACGACCCGCAAGGAACTCAGTCCCGACTCTGTTCAGATGCAACCTGTCTAGCTTGTACAGGTGCCATCTCCCCCAGAGCCAGTCCCAGTGTCCCAGGAATCTAAAGCCCTCCCTCCTCCACCTTGTTCCAGCCACGCATCCATCTGTCTTCCTATTTCTGTACTCACTTGCACGTGGCACTGGGAGTAATCCGGAGATTACTACTTTAGAGGTCCTGCTTGCTAATTTTCTACCTAGCTCCCTAAATTATGATTGCAGGACCACATCTCCCTTCCTACCTAAGTCATTGGTATGAATGTGGATCACAACTTTTGGCTGATCACCCTCCCCAGAAGAATGTCCTGCAGCTACTCTGTGACATCCTCGACCCTGACACCAGGGAGGCAATGTACCATTCTGGAGTCACGTCTACGGCCACAGAAATGTCTGTCTGTTCCCCTAACCACTGACTCCCCTATCACTATTGTTCTTCCTTTCTTCTTCCTCCCCTCCTGTATAGCCAAGCTGCTGGTAGTGCCACGAACATGGCTCTGACTGCACCCATCAGCTTCCAAAATGGAAAACCGATTGGCGTAGGGACCCCAGGGGACTCCTGCACTACCTGCCTAGTTCTCTTGGGCTGCCTGGTAGTCACCCATTCCCTCTATGTCTCCAGGCCCTTAAGCTGCAGTGTGACTACCTCTCTGAACATGCTATCCACGTAGCTCTCAGCCTCGTGGATGCGCCACAGTGACTCCAGCTGCCGCTCAAGCTCTGAAACCCGGAGCTCAAGTTTCTGCAGCTGGTAGCACTTCCTGCACATGTGGTCATCTAGGACACCGGTAGCGCCCATGAATTTGCACATATTAGAGGACACGCATTCCACTCAACTGAGCTGCCCTTCCATGTCTCAACTCTATTTTCCTTACGTTAACTTTAATCTACTTTGGATTATATATTTTATTTTATTATATTGGCCCTAAATTTCCCTTATTCCTGGTGCTTCTCATTAAATCCAAGCAAAGCAACTTGTTTAAAAATATTACACTTTTCTAATTTACTTACCAGGTCCTATTTACCAAGGCCACCGCTCTTCTTTCTGAGGAAAGGTAGAAAAAGAAAGGAACACCTCCTCCCTTCTCACTGAACTCCCTCAGTCACCAAACTCTAACTGAGGCATTCTACTGCAGCCAAACATAGCACTCTAGTGCAGACAAACTGGAGGGGGCTTGAAAAGGTTGACACTGAAAGGTTATTTCCCTAGCAAGGGAATCTAGTACATGGGAGCACAGCATCAGGGTAGGGGTCTAACCATTCAGGACTGAGGTGAGGTGAAACTCCTTCACTCGAGGCATTGTGAATCTTTGGAATTCTCTACCCCAGAGGGTTGTGGGTGCTCCACTGTTGAATACATCTGAGAAATGGACAGATTTGGTCTCTCAAGAATCGAAGGATATGGAGAGTGGTCAGAAAAGTGGATCTGAGGCTGAAGATCAGCCCTGATCACACTGAATGATGAAGCAAACTCAAGAGGCCATATGATGCACTCCTGCTCCTATTTCCCTATGCTCTTTATGTTCTTAGATGCAATGGAGGAGGAGGATTAAAGGTTTTAAGGCATCCATAGGTCTCTGTGCAATCCTTGCAGGCAAAGAGGACACAGAATGCCAGGGAGAGAGTGAGGACCACATGCAAAGCACCACATATCGTGGTGTTTTTTGTGGTTCAAGTGGAAGCTTCAGAAATTAGTAGCATATCAGCCTGAGTGAGCATCGCAGATGTTGAAATTAGGAATGTATTCAAGCAGAGTGTCAGCATTAATTTCTCAGACCTACAACTCTTACAAGATAAAGTCATCTTGAGTTTATTTCATCCAATATGATCACCTTAATTGTGTGCATTTCAATATTTGTAGTGTTCCATTACTAAATCATATCCATCTCTTCTCTCTTCCAGTGTCGTCACATGAAGAAAATGGGCCCCTGCCCAGAGACAATGAAGATTCAAAGAATCTCATTCCTATTGTGGGTGCATTGCCACAGAGCATGTATTACAGGCAACATTGCAGATACAAGCAACTTGGTGGGCTCTCTTAGTTAAATGAATGCACCCTGGTAATGCAAAAGGATGCAAGAGGAAAGAGTAATAGCAAGGACACCTGTGGAGAGTCCATATCAGAGGGTGCACACGTCTTCATGCTCTGCTCAGATGAACAGAGATGTTGAACCCAGTGGTGTTCTCTATTAAAAGGGAAAAGCTATGCATTCCTAGAGGTTCAACTAAAGTTACTGGCAGTCATGCCAGGCACTTTCCTTGATATCATAAAGGAATTCACCTCAAGCACTTGTGCAGTGAAGTCACGGGCCCTTTCAAAAATGTCTGGCTGCCTCCTTGGAAGTCCAATCACAGCCTGCAACTGAATCTCTGCAGGCCCAGATGGAAGCCTTGCAACCTTTGCTCACAAACAGCTTCTACATGTTTGCAGATTGAGTAGATGTGGCCTTCGAAGGTGGCCTGATCTCCTCCAGTCTGTTCTTTCACAGAGAGGCAGGAATGATATTCTCCTGGCCGACGAGAGGGAGTACAGGCAAAGTGTGCTCTCTATCAAAGCATTTGCCCATCTCATTCATTGCCTTCCCACCAGCCCTCCCCAGACAGCACTGGATATGCTGCCTCTCCTCTCAGTGGTTGAACCTGACTCTGCACGGCTGCAGGCGACCAGTATTTGGTGGGACCCTCACAGAGTCCAACACTGTCAGTTACTGGAAGTGGTCTGGTTGAAATTTTTGGAGATCGGGGCTTCTGTAGCACTCCACCAACGGCACTACAGAGCCAAAATTCGTGGCCAAAATCTGAGCAGATCAGTTGCAAGTAGGGCACAGAAGTATGAATATAGTGTAGCATCTGAAGTGTGACAGGCAAAATGCACAGCAGGTATTCCTAAAGATTAAAGAAAAGGTTGCATTTATATAACACACTTCACAACTACTGGATGCCTCAAAGCACTTTGCAGGCAATGGAGTACTACTGAAGTGTATCACTGTTGTAATGTAGGAAATGTGGCAACCAATTTGTGAGCAGCCATCTCCCACAAACAGCAATGTGACAATGACCAGATAATCTGTTTTTTGTGGTGCTGATTGAGGGATAAATATTGGCTAGGACACCAGGGATAACTCGGCTCTCATCTTCAAAGTAGTGCCTTGAGGCTTTTTACATGCACCTGAGAGAAGAGATGGAGCCTCAGTTTCATGTCACATCTGAAAGACAGCACCTCCCACAGTACAGCACTCCCTCAGAATGCATCAAGATGTCAGGATTGACTTATAGGCTCAAGTGCTGAATTAGGACTTGAACCTAGAACCTTTTGGACTCAGAAGCAAGAGTGCTAATCAGCCACATCTGATATATGGGTGCTTATATTAGATGGATAGAAAGTCCAACAGACAGCCCAATAGAAATATGAGCATAGCCTTATTGAGGGATCGGGGTCTTGTCTGCTGGCTGGAAAGCTGGCGAGAGACCCGTGCTGCCTCTTTTAGGGAAGGCCTACTGAACCACAAGCCAATCAGGCAGTGGCAAGGCCAGTGGCGCGCCTTCCCCGGAATCAAGGCCCCGAGGGTGAAAGTCTTGCCTACCAAGAGCTGCTGGCTAATAAGATGCCAGAAGCTCTTGCGCTCAGCAGTGCCACTGAGGAAGCCGTGGCTGCCAGCGGTAGCCCAATGAGGCCCTTAAGTGGTCATTAATTGATCACTTAAGGGCATAAATAGGAGGCAGGGCAGGAAGGTCGACCATGGCCTTGAATATGCAATACATTACAAATCGGGAAATAAAGCCACTTGTTAACAATTTAGCCTCGTTTACTTTGCTAAATTGGCGATGGGGCAGAAAGGTCGACCATGGCCTTCCCCCAGAACTTAATACTGCTGGAGGCGGAAATGTGATGGCGTTCAGATACGCCACTATTTTTCTTAATTAAATACTCTTTCTGCCTCCAAGCTCGCCACAAGAGAGCAGAAGATTCGGCCCATGGGCTGGGTGTAAGTCTCCTTGTTATATAGGTAACCACCTGTGAGAATAGCTACTACCCCTGCCACAGATGCTGTCAATACCAATGGTAAAAAACCTGGTAATATAATAAGCTTCTTATTAGAAATATTAATCATTTGAAGTGTAGCTCAATATTGGAATGGAATTGTATTTTGTTAATCATAGTAAAGATAAGAAATCCTAGCAGCGGCTTTGATCTCAGAAGATACTTTCCTTCATTGTCTGAGCCACCACTTCCAACTTTAATCTCCCCTTTAGCCCATAGGTTTAAACTAGAGGTCGCTTCTTGGTTATTGTGAAGGGAAATGAACCTTAGGCTTTGATCACCGATGAACAAATTGCTTGTTTAGTTCAATAGATAAATTATTGTACATATGCACTTTAAAATGTTCTTGTTTCCAAACTCAGTTCTCAATACTGATAATGTTAAAGTGATGGGTTGTTATTTTCTATATAAATGTGACATTTAGATGGTTACATAGGGATTGCTGAACATGAATAAAACTAATTGGAGTGCAGCCAGCACATGGCACTAACTGCCATTAGTCACAGGGAACGCTGAATATGCAGTACTTTACAAATCAAAAAATAAAGCCGCCTGTTAACAATTTAGCTCCACTTACTTTGGCCAGGCTTTACTTTTAGTCTTGTGATCTGTAACATTCATTAACCGTAATACTTCCATTGACTCTTAACCTGTTTAAGATTGTTATCCCAATGTCAGTAATTTTCTTGTTACTTTTGCACATCACTTTGCTCTGTAGATTTTATACCAAGAAAAGCCAGGCATGTGCATAAAGAGCAAGGGAGTCTTGCTGCTAGAATGTCGTGGGCAGGTGTCACAGAGTTCCGTCATTCTCTCTGTGTGCTCTCAGTATCTTTAAGTTGGGGCTGGTTCCCTCACCCCCCATCTCTTCAGCATCTGTGTTTGGTGATGCTGAGTTCCTGAAGTGGCTCAGGTGCTGAAGGCTGACAAACAATCCAGTGCATTTAAAGTTCCATGACTGTATCTCCATAATATGGCCCAGATCACAGAGCGCAAGCAAACTGCCCTGATCCAGACAGGAGTCAGACATTCACAGGGGCAATTTGAAGATCTATGGAGTGCCTCACTGAATGCCATCATCAGCCTCCTGGAATCTAGCAACTATTAAGGCTTCTGTTGCGCCTCCATGACAGGAGCCTTATCACAGCGGGTGTGTGCACTGCCATCAGCCAGACTGGAGTCAAACTTTCACAGATGCAATGTGAGGATCAATAGTGTCTCCTCACGGGATGCAGTCATCATTGTCCATGAATCTAGCAGCTATGAGGGCCTCCCAAGCACGTCTGCCTCATTTGGCCAGTGTGTTGGCCTCAACACCATCATCCTTGCTTTCTTGGACCTCCTCACCCTCATCATCATCGACATCCTCCTCGTTGGAGGAGACGTGCAGTTCCTCCATCTCCTCCTCAGCTAGCTCCTCTCCCTGTTGCGGCGCCAGGTTGTAAAAGGCACAGCAAGCGACGACGATGTGTGGTACCATCTGTGAACTGTATTGCAGGGCTCCACCAGACCAGTCCAGGCACCGGAACCTCATCTTCAACATTCCAACGGTTTGCTCCACCGAAGTGTGAGTTGCAGCATGAGATTCGTTGTACCTTCTCTGTGCTGCACTCAGCCACGTCCTCTGTGGGTAGCCCTTGTCCCCAAGGAGCCAACCCTGCAGCACCTGTGGACCCTGGAATACATCAGGGATCTGAGACCTGCTAAGGATGTAGGAGTAGGGGACATTCCCTGGGAATCGTGCACAGACCTGTAAGATGCATTTGTGGTGGCCGCACACCAGATGAACATTCAGCGAATGGAAGCCATTGTCGTTGATGTCGTTGATTGCTTGTCGCCACGGAGATCTGAGCGTCATGTGAGTGCAGTCAATGGCATCCTGCATCTGTGGGGAACCTGAGATCTGGGCAAACCCAATCGCTTATGCATCCTGACTGTCCTGGTCCCGGCAAAAATGCACAAAGTTGTGTACCCTCGCGAAGATGGCGTCTGTGACCTTATGGATCCATTTGTAGTTGGAGGTTTGTGATATCCCACAGAGGTCACCTGTGGAGCCCTGAAAAGAGCCACTGGTATAAAAATTGAGTGCCTCTGTCACTTTCCTGTAGCAAGTGGCAGATGTAACGGACCAGCCCCCTACATATGAGCAGTCTTTGGCGACACTGGTTCTCGGTCATCTGCAGGAATGAAAGGCGGTGTCTATAGACCCTGGGTCTACGAGGCATCAACCAGTGCTGGATTGCTGTGGCTCTTCAGAAGCGTGTGTGGGAGCCCCAGCCGCCCCTTCTTCCTGCCTCCCATGCACCCTGTGCCTTTACGCTTCACACACTCACCTGTCCCAATGCCCTAGCACTGTAAGCACCACATGCTGGGGTTCCCCTTCAGTTGTCCAGTTGAGATTACCTGCACTCCCAAAGCCCCAACTTACAATGCTTACAATGCTAGGGCATCCTGACTTGGAAAAATATCGCCGTTCCTTCACTGTCACTGGGTCAAAATCCTGGAACTCCCTAACAGCACTGTGGATGTACCTACTGCAGTGGTTCAAGAAGGCAGCTCACCACCACCTTCTCAAGGGCAACTAGGGATGGGCAATAAATGCTGGCCAAGCCAGCGAAGCCCACATCCCATGAATGAATTTTTAAAAATCATCATGCCTTAACTCTCCAGTAGTTTGCGGTATCATGTTCATTTGAACCACCGCAAGCGTCTAGAGAATGGCTACTAGGTAACAAGGGCTATCGGCTGAGCACCTGGCTCATGAATCTGGCGCACAACCCACCCACACTAAGTCACCTTGTATATAACTAGATCCATGTTGCCTCATGGAATGTCATTGAGCAGAGCACTGGGGTGCTCAAGCAACGCTTCCACTGCTCAGACCACTCTGGAGGAGCCCTGCATTATCCACCAGAGCATGAATCATGATTTGTCGGGGTCTGCTGCATACTTCACATCACTGCCATCATGAGGGCACAGCACTTGCCACCAGCTATACATTGCACAGCTAAGGAGGAGGACCAGGAGGAGGAAGAGTAGGAGGAGCAAGAGGAAGAGGAGGAAGGGAAGATGAGGCAGATGGGAGGCAACCAACAGATCCTCTTTCTGACCAAGTTGGCTATAATCAGGTCACTCATGGACACAATCCTAATTCCCCAATCACCAACATCCCACAGCTTATCATACCCCTGTCACTGACCATCACAGCATCCTCCTAACCACAATGCTGAAATAAAAACTACCACAACATAAACATTCCAAGCCAACTTTATCAATTGAACAATCTAATAATTTATACAAAAGTAGTCTAATCATCCTTGTACACACCCTTAATCCCTATCTTGCATGTATCTTTGCCTGTCCTATGGCTCCTACACAGTGCTCACCCTCCAGTGAGCTGGTAGTTTATCCTTTGCCTTTGTGTCTGATGTCTCACTACTCAGTACTATATCAGATATTGATCTTCATGATGTGTTGATTCAGGCTTCACAACATTTGGACAAATATGTGGTGCAACATGCTTGGGTGATGTGGCTGTCACTGTTGAATAGCTGGCATAGTGTGTAAGATGTGAAAGGAAGTGACGGAAGTAGTTGCAGGAGTGCATGTGAGCAAAAAGAACACTAAATGATGGGTCAACATAGCAGAGTGTAGGCTCCAAGATTTCCTGACATCGCACTAGAGGCCTTGGCCAAGGAAGTGCAGAAGAGGAGATGCCATTTATCCACAGGAGAGCGCCAAGAGGATCTCCAAACAAGTGCTTAGAAGGCAGTTGGATTAGGTGTCTGTGGTGGTCAATGTCAGGAGTGTAGCCCCAAGGACCTCAAAGCAGTGCTGCAGATATTCAATGACCTCACATGAGTCAGTATATCCATCTTCAAATCTTACCAACTGTACCTCAGTCCTCACAAACTGCCCAATGCACCATAGCCCCATCACTTACCTGCTAACAATCGCTATCAATCCGAACTCAGGTTTTTTCTTACAAATTTGCTTACAAATCTCAACATTCACATATTCCATTTTTAAATGAGCATTGCCCATCTCAATACAGATATATAAGGGCTGATTTTAACCACAGGCAGAGAAGATGTGGGCAGCATGCTGGGCACCCTGTGGCTGGGGCATATCTGGTACCTCTCTGTTCTTGTGTGCAGGAGGTTGGAGCAATTTGTATTCCACCAGTGAGCTACACACCAAACCTGGTGCCCCCACTGCAATCACTGATCTGGGAGAGTTGGAACTCAGCCAGCTCTCATACTAAGCTGGCTGATTGTTGGAGCCTTGTGGGATGGTGAAGGAGGTGATCCCAGGGCAAGAAGTGGCCTTCAGGTTGACAAGCAATGGCATGGATTTTATTTATGGGCCAAGGAGGATTCCCCCTGAAAAAAAAATCAAAATATCACATACCATTGTGTCAATGGCCTGTGACAGGTTCACTGTTGAGCCTTGTAAAGGTCGCAAGGAAACTGGAGATGAGGGACCAGAGCAGGAACGGGACAGTAAGTACAGAAGTTCAATTTTAAGGCCGCTGAAACCTTTGCCCGCTGGCGTAGTGTGTTCAAATTGGCCCAATTAAAACTTGGCACAGTTGCAGATCACAAACACCAACAGCTCATTCTACAAAATATGAATAAATCCACACTTTCTAAAGCCACAAATTGGGTATGGTAGCATTGCAACTATGTTATTGGACTAGGCCAGAGGTCTAGACTGATAATCTGAGTTCAAATCCCACCACGGCAGCTTGTGTGAATTGAACACAGCTAACTGAATCAATCTGGAATTTTAAAATCTAGTATCAGTGATTGCGAATCCTGAAGCTGTCAGATTGTTGTAAAATCCTAACTGGCTCACTTATGCCCTTTAGGGAAAGAAAACTGTTGTTATTGCTTAGTCTGCTTACATGTGACTCTAAACACCCATCAATGTGGTTAATTCTTAACTGCCCTGTGAAGCAAACCATTAAGGCAGCTCACCACCACCTTCTTGGGGGGAGGGTAATTAAAGATGGGTAATAAATGATGGCCCTGCAAGTGATATCCACAAATTACACCTAGCCAAGAAAGAGACATTAAAATGTGACCAAAACCTGGTCAAAGAGGTAGATTTGAAGGAGCATCTTAAAGGGCAGAGAGGCAGAGAGCTTTAGGATGGGAATTCCAGAGCTCACAGCCTAGATGGTGAAGCAATTCTGCCAATGGCAGGGATGTACCAGAGGCCAGAATTAGAGGTACACAGAGTTCAATGAGTTTCTCTGGTTGTCCAGCAGAAAAGTCATAAATTGAAGGAGCACCTGAGTGGCAGGTGTGTCCAGACCAAGCTGGATCTCAGTAAGTGGCTGCATCATGAAGTTAGACTATTCTGACATATCTTAAGATGTTAGAGCACTGAAAGATAAACGTGTGGCAAAGTTATGACTCTATATAGAATCACAAAATTTTAAGGGAACAGAAGGACGCCATTCGGCCCATCATCTCTGCACCGGCTCTCCAAATGAGCATTATGACCTAGTGCCATTACCCTGCCTTTTCCCCATACCTTTGCATGTTGTTTCAATTCAAATAATCATCTAATGCCCGCTTGAATGCCTTGATTGAACCTGCCTCCACCACACTTCCAGGCAGTGCATTCCAGACCCAAATCACTCGTTTTGTGAAAAAAATTTTCTCATGTCACATTTGCTTCTTTTGCAAATCACTTTAAATCTGTGTCCTCTCATTCTTGATCCTTTTTACGGTTGGGAACAGCTTCTCCCTATTTACTCTATCCAGCCCCCTCATGATTTTGAACATCCCTATCAAATCTCCTCTTAGCCCTCTTCTCTCCAAGAAGAACAGCCCCAATCTCGCCAATCTATCCTCATAGCTGAAGTTTCTCATCCCTGGAACCATCCTTGTAAACATCTTCTGCACTCTCTCCTATGTGTTCACATCCTTCCTATAATGTGGCGCCCAGAATTGTACACAATATTCCAGCTGAGGTCTAACGAGTGTCTTATGTAAATACAGAATAACCTCCTTGCTCTTGTATTCTATGCCCCTATTAATAAGCCCACGATACTGTATGTTTTATTAAGTGTTCTTGCCACCTGTCTTGCTATCTTCAATGATCTATGCACATATACAGCCTTTCTGCTCCTGCATCCCCTTCAAAATTTCACCCTTTATTTCATATTGTCTGTCCATGTTCTTCCTATCAAAATGTATCACCTCACACTTCTCTACATTGAATTTCATCTGCCACCTATCTGCCTACTCCACCAACTTGTCTATGTCCTTTTAAAGTTCTACACTGTCCTCCTTGCAGTTTACAACACTCCCAAGCTTCGTATTATGCACAAACTTTGAAATTGTCCCCTGTACACCAAGATCTATATCATTAATATATATCAGGAAAAACAAGGGTCCCAAGACCAACCCTTGGGGAACTCCACTACAAACCTTCCGCCAGCCCGAAAAATATGCATTGACCAATACTCTTTGCTTCCTATTTTTCAGCCAATTTTGTATCCATGTTGTTACTGTCCCTTTTATTCCATGAGCGATAACTTTTCTCATGAGTCTGTTGTGTGGCTCTGTATCAAATGCCTTTTGAAAGTCCATGTACACCACATCAACAGCATTACCCTCATCGACCTTTTCTGCTACCACTTCAAAAAGCTCCAGCAAGTTAGTTAAACACAATTTCCCCTTTAGAAATCCATGCTGGCTCTTCCTTATGAACTCATATTTTTCCATGTGACTACTAATTCTATCCCAAATAATCTAGAATCTTGCCCACGACTGAAGTTAAGCTGACTGGTCTGTAATTGCTGGACTTATCCTTACAGCCTTTTTTGAACAAGGGTGTAATGTTTGCAATCCTCCAGTTCTCTGGCACCACACCTGAGTCTAGGGAAGAATGAAAGATTATGGCCAGTGCCCCTGCAATTTCTACTGTCACTTCCTTCAATATCCTTGGATGCAGCATCTTATCCGGTCCCAGTGCCTTGTCAACTTTTAATACCGACAGTCTATTCAACACTTCCTCCTTGCCAATTTTGAGCCTTTCTAGTGACAGAGTTTCCTCGCCTATCACCATAGCCTGGGTGGCATCTACTTCCTTGGTAAAGACGGATGCAAAATATTCATTTAATACCTCAGCCATGGCCCCTTCATCCATGTGTAAATTCCCTTTTAGGTCACTAATTGGCCCTACTCCTCCTTTTACCACCCTTTTACTATTTATATGCCTATAGAAGACTTTGGGACTCCCCTTTATGTTAGCTGCCAGTCTTTTCTCAAAATCCTCTTCGCTTCTCTAAAATGCTTTCTCACCTCCCCTCTGAACCTTCTATATACCTCTTGGTTCTCAATTGTATTTTCTACCTGACACCTGTCATAAGCACACTTTTTCTTCTTCATCTTAATTTCTATCTCCTTTTTAATCCAGGACGCTCTGAATTTGTTTGCCCCACCTTTCCCTTTCGATAGCATCTTGATGGTGTGCCCTTCTGAGGTCGAGGTATTCAGAAGATGCAAACAACCAGCTTTAAGATTGCCATTGGTGAGGAATACATGGCCCAGAAAGCATGTGCAGCTCATTCTCTTATTGCCTCAGCACCGACACAGGGTAAAATCTGGGACATTCCTGAATATATGTGTTATCTATAAGACCGTGACATTGTTGATACTGTTTCTTTTCTAAGTTCCTTTCTGCCACATCTGATCCCAGATCCCACAATTAACTATACCACTTGCTGCCTGGAATTATAATGCTGGGGTCCTCAGGAGAGGGTGCCCTGAAGTGTCAAGCTGGTAAACCCTCCTTGCACCCACCTTATGAGCTGCATGTCCATTTATTCATTACTGCTGTATCTCTAATTCCGTTTTCTTACCCATTCACTGCATTGAGCTTCCTTTCACTTTATTTTTGACTGACACCTCTCTCCTTCTCGCCCCTATTACTAGCCTCAGCCAAGCCACAGAAGTATGCGAAATGTATTTTGAAGCCTCATATGATTGGTATAAATATAATGAGGGAGTCATCCTGAAGTTCACGCATTTCATTAATTGGACCTGATTATCAGAAACTCCACTTACCCCATTGGGCTAGTTCCCTACACAAGGGCAAAGCTGCACAGGTAGCTGGAGAGAACTATTCTTTTGAGCAGGAATACATTTCAGTGCCTCTGTACTGGGGCATTCTATGTTGATAAAAGCCTCAATGCTGCTGTGAGCTGAATCTCAGACCTTTAGTTCCCGGAAATATCTTGGGATACAATTTCAGTGAGCGTTCTGCAACCTGCCACTGTAACTTAAGCGGAAGATCAGAGGAATCCCACAGAAACAGTGTTAATAGCTGTTTTTATCATTTCTCTGTGGTTTTATTGTTGATCTTGTACTGAAGTTATGGCAGCGGCTGGGAAGGAATCTCATGGAAATGATTGCTGACAATCTTCTTTCAACATTACATTTCCTAAATTATTCTCTCTCGTGATTGTCCTCTTTCATAAATACAAATATAATATAAATTTTACAAGAGCTTTTGGCTGCGAGATTCATTCACGTAACACCTCCCCTAGCACCCCAGCTTTGCAGGCCTCCCTGTGGAGTTGAAGTGCAAGACAGCTGGTTGCTTTCCATGCAGTTTGCCTGGCTTGGGGCAATCAGACCCTGTTCTTTGTCCATACTACTGCCATCTTTTTTCCTTTCACCTCATTTTCAGGCAGTGCATTCCAGATCCCTAGACTCCTTTGTCACCACCTTCCAAACCTGCAGTCTCTACCATTAGATAGGCAAGGGCTGCAGACACATGGAAATATCGCCACCTGCAAGTTCCCATCCAAGCAACACATCTTCCTGACTTGTAACTATATCACCATTCCTTCACTGTCATTGGGTCAAAATCCTTAACTCTATTCCCAACAACACTCTGGATGTACCTGCATCACTTGGACTGTCGCAGTTCAAGAAGGCAGCTCACCTCCAACTTCTCAAGAGCAATTAGGGATGGGCAATACATTCTGGCCTTGCCAACGAAACTAATATGCCATGAAATAATTTTTAAAAACTAACAACTCACTGGGTAATTTTCTCATGTGGCCTCTGCTTCTTTTGCCAATTACCTTAAATCTTTGTCCTCTGATTATTTGCGCTTCTGCCAATGAAAACAGCTTTTCCTATTTACTCAGTCAAAACCGTTCCTGGCTTTGAATGCCTGTCAAATCTCCCCTTAACATTCTGCTCTAACAAGAACAACTGCTATTTCTCCAGTCTCCCCACATAACTGAAGTTTTTCATCCATGGTATCATTTTAATAAATCTCCCCTGCACCCTGTATTAGGACATGATGCCCTTCTTAAAGTGTGAACATTATGTGTGAATATAAGATCAGGTGTCATGAAGAGAGATTAATGTCTATAATCTTATTGGAAATTCTTTTTTAAATACAGTTTAGTGGTGTCTGTGTCCATGGGCAGAATTTAATGCTTGACTTGCGGGGTGGGTGCCCCGCACGTCAGCGTGTAAATGACGTGTGGTGACGTCGGGCGAGCGTCCCAATGTCACCACACGCCATTGCGATATTTCGCTGGGCGAGTACGCGATGAAGTTCGACACGCGCCCGCCATTAATTAACAGGCTTGTTAAGGCCCATAAATCAGCAATCGACGCCGATTTTCAGGCGCCCGTGTAATCTTCGGGTCGGCGCATGGGCGCAACTGGCAGGCGGGTAAGAGACTTTTAAATAAAACTCAGCCCGGAGTGGGATAAGAGGGCTCAGTGGGGTTGTCAATCTGGTCTGTGAGTATTTATGACAGAAAGTTTTTTAATCTTGCCTGTGTGATCTGTAGCAGTTCAGAATGAATTCCAGCAGCTTTCTGTGTACTTTTAATCTTCAGCTCAGCACTCTGCAGTCAGTAATCTTTATCGGGCCTGCAGCTTTCCGGAGGCCTCCCTTTAGCCTGGGTATGGGTTCTGATATGCCCACTGTAGGCAGCTCTTCTGAGGAGGAAGGGAGGAAAGGAGGAGACCAGGAGTGCACAATCAGCCTCCAGGGGAGCCATCTTTGGGAGGCCAGGCACAGGAACAAGGGGCGCAGGGCCAAGAGGTAGTCCAAGGTGGAAGGGTCCGCAGAGGATGCCACTATTCCGCTGCCAGGGTATACAGGTGGTGAAGCAGCTACCTCAATATGCAGTGCCAAAGGAGGCTCCAACTGTCAAGGGAGACAGTACACTGCATCTGTCAGATGATTGGCCCTGAGATATCTCCTAGCTATGTGGGTGGACACCCCATGCCAGCAGCTCTAAAGGTCACAGCTGCCCTCAACTTCTATGCCTCTGGATCCTTCCAGGGCTCGGTGGGTGATATTTGCAGTGTCTCCCAATCAGCTGTCCACACTTGTGTCAAGCAGATACAGACACTCTGTTCAGGTGTGCATTGACCTTCATCTACTTCCACTGGGACCAGGCAAGCCAGACACAGAGAGCCAGAGGCTTTGCAGCCATTGCTGGCTTCCCCCACATCCAGGGTGCAATTGACTGTACACATGTGGCCATCAAGCCGCCAGCAGGTGAGCCTGGTGCCTTCGTCAACAGGAAGGGCTTCCACTCCATGAACGTGCAGATAGTGTGTGATCACAGGATGCAGATTCTACAAGTCTGTGCAAGGTACCCAGGCAGTTCCCACAACGCCTACATCCTTAGACACTCCCAGGTGCCGGGGCTCTTCAGTGCTCCAGCCCAGCTGGGTGGACGGCTGCTGGGTGACAAGGGCTATCCCCTCAGAAGGTGGCTCATGATGCCTCTCCGCTATCCAAGAACAGAAGCTGAGCGGCGGTATAATAGGAGCCACGCCTCCACAAGGGCTGTGGTGGAGAGACCCATTGGTCTTCTCAAGATGCACTTCTGATGTCTGGACCGCTCAGGGGCGCACTCCAGTACCCCACAGATTGTGTCTCGGTGATAGTGGTTGCATGCTGCCCTCTCTACAATCTTGCGCTGGAAAGGGGGGACGCAGCGGACGATGAAGTTGTTGACACAGTGGATGCGGCTGCACACGATGAGTCCAGCAGTGATTTTGAGGATGAGGAAGCACAGGGTATGATGAGGGGCAGCACACTAACCCGGGACTACACCAAGGAGGCAGGGACACCGGTACACTTTAATTCAACGAACCTTCAGCTAGCTCCACACGAATGGATCAGGAGGACCAGCCTTGCCTGGCGCTTCCATACTCGGCACCTAAGTGCTAAATCTGCTACTTCATCAGCTGCAACTAAGGGCTTTGGACATAAACCTCAATGTCCACTCAAACACTCATGACATGTATGTAAAACATACAAATGCAGAACAAAGGAGCCACTCTCAGCCATGGTAACACATCTGGTTTTAATTTTCACCATCATAAGGTCACACAAAGTCAAACCAAAACGTTTTGCAAACATAAACAAATAATAACTCTCTAATCTGGGGCCAACACAAAAGCACCAGTGAGAAACTCGTGGTGTGCCTAACGTGCCTTATACTTATGTTTACGGGTGCTATGTCTTGGTGCTGACTCCTCGCTGGGACTGGCATCTGAGACAGCCTGCTGACTCTGCTGTCCAGTTGGCCTCGATGACCTTGGCGGTCGTCCTCTGGCCCGTGGAGCCTGTGCTGGCCCCACCTGGGAGGGGGCTGCCAGGTCCACATCTGGCATCTCCCTAGTTGTCACAGCCTCACCTGATGAAGCGGTCACTGGCAGAGGGGTGGAGCAGCTAATGCCTTCATCCGGAGCGCCCTGAGAGGAGCCTGCAGAGACAACAGGCAGCTGCTCCGGTGACATGAGGTCGTTCCGGACTTCCCTGCTCACCATGGATGGATGGGCAACGAGCTGGGAAGCTTGAAGCCCACACCATCTCCCACATTGGCATTGACCAGCTGTGGCCACTGGCACTGGAGGGCTTGCAAGTCCGAGTGTAACCCCAGGAGAAGCTGTTTGTTCTCCTGGAGGTGCCTCTCCATGAGAGTCGCCACTCTCTCCATGGAGGAAGCATGATGCTCTGCCATGAGGCTCATGGCACCACTGATGCTCCGTGCGGACTCCTCCATCATGGACACCAAGCAAAGCATCGTCTCATGTATCACTCCCAGATGCTCCCGCACACCCGGCCGCATTTCCTGCAGCTGCTGCGTCGCGGACGACTCCAGAGGCACATCATCACGCCCCAACTCAGCATGTGCCTAGTCCCCTGCAGTCCTCCGACTGTTGGCGCCATTGGCACTCTTTGTCTCTGCCAGCTCCTCCAGCAAGTGTGAAGTGCCCTCACCACTGTGCCCCGGGACACTAGCCGATGTTGCAATGCCCACCGAGGTGCTAGTATCTGTGCTGGTGCCTGCCTCGCAGAAATGGTGTGATGCTGGTGACAGTTGAGGGCCCTCAGGTGTGAGAGGGGGCATCTGCAATTGCTCCTGGTTGACAGGCCCTGATGATGTTGAAAATAACAACGAGGACAGAGGATCAGTTAGCGTGCACACACTGACACTCTTCATCCCTTTCCCCCGGCTCATTATGCACTCAACCTTCCAGAACCTATGGAGACGAATATTGGTGGGGTGGCAAATAGTCAGGAGGAGACCCAAACATTACAGACAGATACAGATGGGCTGGTCAGATGGCCTAAGGAATGCCAAATGGAATGTTGTGTGGATAAGTGTGAGGTGATGCACTTGGGCAGGAGAAACAAGGTATGGGGGGAATACATGAGAAATGGCAGGACCGTGGAAAGTAAGGAGGATCAGAGGGGCGGTGCTGGGCATGTCGACATGCCTGTTAAGGTAGCAGGACAGGTACATAAGGCGTTTAAGAAGGTAAATGCCATTCTTGCCTTTATTAGCTGAGGAATAAAATGTAGGAACAGGGAGGTCATGTTGCAAGTGCAGAAAATGCTGCCTAGACCACAGCTATAGTTCTGCGTGCAGTTGTGATCAGTGCATCATGGGAGGGATGTGATTGGAGTGGAGAGAGTGCAGAGGTCACTGACCAGGATGCTGGCTGGGCTGTAGAGTTGGAGTTATGAGGAGACATAGCATAAACTGGGGATATTTCCCCTGGAGCAGAGGAGATTGAGGGGTGACATTAATGAGCTTTATAACATTATAAGGGGCATAGATAGGGTCAACAGAAAGGAACTTTTCCCCTTGGTGGAGGGATGAGTAACCAGGTGGCATTGATTTAAGGTAAGGGGCATGAGGTTGACAGGTGAGGTGATGAGGAACTTTTGCACACTGGCTGAAAGGGTGGTGGACGCAGAAAACCTCCTAACATGTAATAAGTATTTGGATGTGCAGTTGCGATGCCATGGCATACAAGGTCATGGGGAAAGTGGTCGGAAATGGGATAAGGTGATTTTGGAAGGTGGTTGACACGTGCATCTTTGAAGGACCAAGGGACCTTTGTCTATGACCCACATCTCTGACTCTATCAGTCTGTGACCGAGCAATGTTGCAACAATAACGATTGCAACAATCATCAGTGCTATGGATGGTGGGAAGACAGAATAGATGTCACTGTGGACCTCAAATACCTGGCCGTACCACCCTAGCCTCACTGACACCTGTGGATCTGGGCACATGGCGCCTCTCAAGTTCCAAGATCTCTTGATCGAAGTGGCTTAAAATCATCAGCTGGGCCTGGCCGCTTGTAGTCCATGAATGCTCACATGCATTGTGAGCATTTTTCTCCTGAAAAACAGAGGAGACCGTTCATTGCGGCTAATCGCACATGAACTCTGCACACGCATGCCAAATCCCAAACACAGTGGCCCATATCAGGCCTCCAGTGCCTCCTCTCCCCGTTACTGCTGATCAGTCCAACTGCTCCCAACTCCCCCCAACAGCCACTTTGGACACATTCTGCGTCCATCACTTTAGGGAACACACGGTCTTAGCTCCCATAGCAATGAGGTGCAACTAGGTGCAGCGTCGAGGGCAGCAGATGGCTCTTGGCTACGAGACCTTGAGGCTCCCCTTCCACAATCTCATCACTGTGAATAGGGCATGTGTTGGAGTTCTGAGTAAGTGCCTAGCTGCATCTCCTGCAGATTGTCCCCAGACCAGTCATGTGCGACTAAGAGCAACACATGGTGTTGGGGAGAACTCATCCCCTCATGAACCACTGAGACTGATCTAAGCATGGTCACTATTTGCTTGCCCACCCAGAGAAAGAGAAATGCCCAACATGATTCAATGCAGTCATGACAGTAAGACTTGGCGGGGGGGGGGCACTCAAAGGCTAAGGCTACCTGCTGGTTAAAATGCCCAACGCCAACATGGTACTCACCCTTCCAGAGCGCAACAAATCATTGAAGCACTGACGGCACTGGATCCAGGTGCGCCGCACCACGTCGCAGGAGCTCACCACCTCCGCCACCTCCCCCATCTCCTTCGATGCACGTTTGGTGATGTGGAGGCGCCTCCTCCTCCCATCCTGGGGGACCAGCACTTCCCGCCATGCTGCCACCTCCTCGAGGTGGGCTACAAGGCAATCATCAGAAAAGTGAGGAGCACATTGACTGGCCTACCCTGCAGCCTGCCCTGCTCCTGCGGCAGACCCTGCAGCCTACCCTGCTCTTCTGCCCTTCCCTCCAGTGTGCCCTGCTCAGCCGACCCCCTGCAGTTTGATCTCGACATGGCCATTGCAAGCAGCCTACAGGAGGCTGCCAGGCCTGCTTTTAAAATTGGACCCAGCGACCTTTACATGCCCACTGCAGCAGCCTGTACCCTCCCGCTATTCACGGGAGTTGGAAGTGTGCTGGACAGGCCTTAATTGGCCCGCCCACACAAAATGGCAGCGCAGTTGCGGATCGGGTCTGCACCCACCTGTGTCCACTCCTGCTCCACCCGCCCGCCAAACCAAAAATTTTGGCCTATGTGTGTATGTGTATGTGTCTTAATTGGAATAACACCAGCTGGTCTAGAGGCTTTGATGTATAGAAAGAAGTAGGTTTGAAACGGTAATTAGATAAACGTGGGGAAGTTTAGAAACATGGGTGTCAAGAGGGCAATTTGCATTTTTAAATAAACCATTCAAAAGAATGGGTGAAGACTTGCACCTAGTTAGAAGACGCCAAGCAATGTGTTTATTTTTTTTAGCTTATTAATAAAATTGGTGGAATGAAAGAATGTTATTGCTAGAAGAGGTAAAATTAAAAGCCCAGTGATACATTCAAAGAGAAAGATACGTATAAAGGAGAAAGGAGATTGTGTGTAAGCAGAGGCATTTTAAGATTCAACAAGTATGTGAAGCCTCAAGCTGCTGTCTGCAAGGACCCAGAGCTGAAAGAAACTCATTTTGAATGCGACTATCCAGGATATGATTTGCCAGGTGTCTCTTAAAACCTATGGGGCAGAATTTTCTGGGTGATGTGCAGGTGGTGGGCCCCGCACGTCAGCACTTAAAAAGGTGCACGCTGATGTCGGGCAAGTGTCCCAATATCACCGCGCGCCATCGCAATATTTAGCTGGGCGGGCGCGCTATGAAGCGCGATGCACACCCGCCATTAATTAACGGCCTTGTTAAGGCCCTTAACTCGGCAATCGACGCTGATTTTGAGGCGCCCGTGCGATCTTCGGCTCAGCGCATGGACGCAACGGGCAGGCGGGTAAGTGACTTTTTAACAAAACTCATCCACGGGCGAGATATGTGGGCTCAGTGGGGTTGTCAATGTTTTATGTGAAATATTTATTGCAGCAAGTGTTTTAAACTTGCTGTGTGATCTGTAGCAGTTCAGATCGATTTCCAGCAGCTTTCTCTGTACTTTGAAGATTCAGCTCAGCACTCTGCAGACAGTAATCTTTATCGGGCCTGCAGCATTCCAGAGGCCTCCATTTAGCCTGGGGTATGGGTTCTGACATCTGTACTGGAGGCAGCTCCTCTGAGGAGGAAGGGAGGGCTAGAATAAGGAGGACGCCAGGAGTGGATAATCAGCCTCCAGGGGAGCCACCTTTGGGAGGCCAGGCGCAGGCACAAGGGGCGCAGGGCCAAGAGGTTGTCCAAGGTGGAAGGGGTTGCAGAAAATGCCACTATCCTGCTGCCAGGGTATACAAGCGGCAAAGCAGCTACCTCAATATGACTGAGCTGCAGTGCCGAAGGATGCTCCAACTGTCAAGGGAAACAGTCAACTACATCTGTCAGATGATTGGCCCTGAGATCTCCCCTAACTGTGTGGGTGGACACCCCATGCCAGCAGCTCTGAATGTCACAGTTGCCCTCCACTTCTATGCATCTGGCTCCTTCCAGGACTCGGTGGGTGATCTTTGCGGTGTCTCCCAATCAGCTGTCCACACTTGTGTCAAGCAGGTTACAGACGCTATGTTCAGACGTGCATTGACCTTCATCCACTTCCGCTGGGACCAGTCAAGTCAGGCACAGCGAGCCAGAGGCTTCACGGCCATTGCTGGCTTCCCCCATGTCCAGGGTGCAATAGACTGTACACATGTGGCCATCAAGGTGCCAGCAGGTGAGCCCGTTGCCTTCATCAACAGGAAGGGCTTCCACTCCATGAACGTGCAGATAGTGTGTGATCACAGGATGCTGATTCTACAAGTCTGTGCAAGGTACCCAGGCAGCTCCCATGACACCTACATCCTCAGACAGTCCCAGGTGCCGGGGCTCTTCAGTGCTCCAGCCCGACTGGATGGATGGCTGCTGGGTGGCAAGGGCTATCCCCTCAGAAGGTGGCTCATGACGCCTCTCTGCTATCCAAGAACAGAAGCTGAGGAGCGATACAATAGGAGCCATGGCACCACAAGGGCTGTGGTGGAGAGAGCCATCGGTCTTCTCAAGATGCGCTTCCGATGCCTGGACCGCTCAGGGGGCGCACTCCAGTACCCCCCAGATCGCATCTCTCTGATAATGGTAGCATGCTGCGCTCTCCACAATCTTGTGCTGGAAAGGGGGGATGCAGTTGACGATGAAGACCTTGACACAGTGGATGCGTCTGCACACAATGAATCCAGCAGTGCCTCAGAGGATGAGGAAGCACAGGGCAATGATGAGGGGCAGCATGCCGACCCGCTACTACACCAAGGAGGCAGGGACACCCGGGACACTTTAATCCAATGAACCTTCAGCTAGCTCCACACACATGGATCAGCAGGATCAGCATTGCCTGGCGCTTCCACACGTGGCATTTAAGTGCTACATCTTTCACTTCATCAGCTGCAACTAAGGGCTTAGTACAGAAACATCAATGTCCACTCAAACACTCATGAGATGTCTGTGAAACAGACAAACGCAGCACAAAGGAAACACCCTCAGCCATGGTCACAAATGTGGACTTTATTCCTATCCATCAGGCAGTGCCACAAAAAACAAAACAAAACGATGCTCCGATGTTGATAAAAATAAATTCCCTAATCTAGGGCCAACAGAAAAGCGCCAGTGACAAACCCATGGAGTGCCTAACGTGCCTTATGCTTACATTTGCGGGTTCCTTGTCTTGGTGCCGCCCCATCACTCGGTGTGGCTTGTGAGATAGCCTGCTGACTCTGCTGTCCTGTTGGCCTCGATGACCTTGGCGGACGTCCTCTGGCCCGTGGAGCCTGTGCTGGCCTCGCCTGGGAGGGAGTGGCCAGTTCCAGAAATGGCACCTCCCCAGTAGTTGCAGCTTCAATGGATGCAACGGTCACTGGCAGAGGGGCAGAGGAGCTGCTGCCCTCATCCGGAGCGCCCTGAGAGGAGCTCGCAGTGACGATAGGCAGCTGCTGCACCAACATGAGGTCACTTTGGACCTCCCTGCTCACCGCAGATGAATGGGCACCGAGCTGGTACACTTGATGCCCAGAACATCTCCCATTTTGCCAATGACCACCTGTGGCCATTAGCGCTGTGAGGGCTTGCAGGTCAGAGCGTAACCCAATCAGAAGCTGATCAATTGGTTGGAAGCCCCTCTCCATTGGTCGCCAATCTCTCAATGGAGGAAGCCTGACGCTCTGACATGAGGTTCATGCCATCACTGACACTCTGCCTGGATTCCTCCACCACAGAGACCAAGTGAAGCATACCCTCATGCAACCCTGCCAGATGCTCCCGCGCACCTGGCCGCTTGTCCTGCGGCTGCTACATGGCTGACATTCCAGAGGCACATCATCACAGCCTGACTCAGCATGTGCCTGGTCCCCTGCAGACCTCCGGCTGCTGGCACCATCGGCACTCTCTGTCCGTGCCATCTCCTCCAGCGATTGTGAAGTGCCCTCTACACTGTGCCAGTCACTAGCCGACATTATGTTCCCCAACGATGTGGTAGTCACTGCGCTGGTGTCTGGTCCGCTGAAATGGTGTGACGCTCGTGCCAATTGACGCCCCTCAGGTGTGGAAGGGGGACTCTGGATGTCCCATGGCGGCCATGCGGTGGTGATGCTGAAATTAACAACAAGGACAGTGCATCAGTTAGCGTTCAGTCAGTAACACAATTCATCCCTTTCCCCCCAGCCTCTTAATGCGCTCAACCTTCAAGAACCTAAGGAGACCAAATTTGGTGGGGTGGTAAATAGTCAAGAGGAGGCCCAAACATTACACGTGCATACAGACAGGTTGGTCAGATGGCCTAAGGAATGCCACATGGAATGTTATGTGAATAAGTGTGAGGTTATGCACTTGGGCAAGACAAACAAGGTACGGGAATGCAGCAGAAATGGCAGGACCATGGAAAGTCACGACGATTACAGGGACCTTGCTGGGCGGACCCGTTAAGGTAGCAGAACAGGAACATAAGGCATTTAACAAGGTTAAAGCCAGACTTGCCTTTATTAGCCAAGGAATAGAATGTAGGAAAAGGGAGGTCATATTGCAAGTGCAGAAAACGCTGTCGAGGCCACAGCTACACTTCTGTGTTCAGTTGTGACCTGCGCTTCATGGGAGGGATAGCATTGGAGTGGGGAGAGTGCAGAGGTTCCTGACCTAGATGCATGCTGGCCTGGAGAGTTGGAGTCATGAGGAAATATTGCATACACTTGTGACATTTGCCATGGAGCACAGGAGATTGACAGGTCACATTATTGACCTTCATACCGTTATGAGGGGCATAGAACGGGTGGACAGAAGGCAACATTTCCCCTTGGCGGAGGGATGACTAACGTGGTGGCATTTATTTAAGTTGAGTGCCATGAGGTTGACAGGTGAGGTACTGAGGACCTTTTGGGACAGAGTAATGTGGGACGCAGTGGCTGAAAGGGTGGTGGAGGTACAAACCCTCCTAAGATGCAATAAGTATTTGGATGTGCAGCAGCGATGCCATGGCATGTTAGGCCATGGGGATAGTGGTCAGAAATGAGATAAGGTGACTTTGGAATGTGCTCGAGACGCGAGTCCTCAAGGGGCTGAAGGACCTTTGTGTATGACCCACACGTCTGACTGTATCAGTCTGTGAATGAGCAGTGTTGCTGCATTAATGATTGCTGCAACCATCAGTGCTTTGGATGGTGGGGAGACAGAGTGGATGGGACTGTGGGCCTCAAATACCTGGCCGCTGCACCCCAGCCTCACCAACACTTGCCGGCCTGGCCACTTGGCTTCTTTCTAGCTCCATGGCCTGTTCTTCGAAGTGGGTCAGTGTGTGCAGCACGGCCTGGCCACCACCAGTGCACAAACGCTCTTGGGCGTTGTGCTCAGTTTTTGCCTGCAGAACAGAGAACACCATTTATTGGGGCTGATCGTTCATGTACTCTGCACACGCACACCGCACCCCAACCACAGTGGCCCATCTGAGGCCTCCAGTAGCTCCTGTCCACACTACAGGTGACCAGTCACCAGAAGATAGTACGGCTGCTCCCAACCCCCTTCCCCAACAGCCACCTTGGGCACATGCGGCGTCCATCACTTTCAATAACACACGGGTCTTAGCGCCCATGGCAAGGAGGCGCAACTAGGTGCGGCACCGAGGCCAGCAGATGGCTCTTGGCTGCGACACCTTGAGGCTCTCCTTCCACTGTCTCATCACCATCAATAAGACATGTGTTGGAGTTCTGAGTATGTGTCTAGCTGCCTCCCCTGCAGGTTGCCCCCAGACTACTCAAATGTGACAAACACCAACATATGCTGCAGGGAGAACCCATCTTCTCCTCAACCACTAAGGCTGATGTAAGCATGGTCACTATCTGTTTGCCCATCCAGCATGCGCCAAATGCCCAATGCAGTAACGACACAAAGACGTTGGTGGTGGTGGGGGGCACCTCAAAGGCTAAGGCTACCTGCTGAATTAAATGGCCAAAGCGCAACATGGTACTCACCTTTCCAGAGCGCAACAAATCATTGAAGCGCTTGCAGCACTGGGTTCCTGTTCGACAGACAGCATCTAGGGAGCTTACTGCCTCAGCCACCTCCCGCCACGCCTGCTTCGTGACATGGGGGGCCCTCCTCCTCCCATCCTCCGGAAACAGAACCTCTTGCCGTGCTGCCACCCCCTCGAGAAGGGCAGCTAGGCAGTCATCAGAGAAGCAAGGGGCAGTGAGGGGCATATTGGCCCCCCCGCTGCCCTACCCTGCAGCCTGCCCTCCTCCTCTGGCCTGCCCTCCTCCAGATCCTGCTGTGCAGACCCCCTGCACCTGTAGCTGGCCATGATGATCAGCCTAAAGGAGGCTGCATGGCCTTTCTTTATACAGACTGCTAGTTCCCCATTGGAACCGGTGGTCTGTACACTCCCGCCGCAATTTTAACAATCCCGCTCTCCACGGGAGTGCGAAATTCACTGGGCGGGCCTTAATTGGCAAAATGGCGGCGTGGCCCGGATTGCCGGCAGGGATCGCCTCCGCACCTGCCCGCGATTAGGTCAGCCCCGCCCGCCCGACGAATGGAAAATTCAGTCCATGAGATTTACTGTTGCCTTAACGAAGGTGTAACTGAGAGTCAGATTAATTAGGGGAGTTTTGTAGTTATTATAGTAGTAATTTTATAGACATATGTATGTGTTTACAATCTTTCTTGTATTAATAAATGTTTAATTTAGCTTTATACAGAACCTCTCAAGACTCGGTGGTCTTATTACTATTGAATTTAAAGCCTGCATCTCGAAAAATACAAATTGCAAAAATGGATTATTACAGTTGTTTCAGGTTTCCCTCTGGGATTTGAGCAGCTCAGCCTGTATTATCAGCTGTGTCATAATACAGGAGTATCCTTTAAGGCTGCTCCATCATACGATGAGATTGTGGATGATCAATATTCTAACTTCATCTACCTACCTTGGCTCCATATCCCTTAGTACCATTGGCAAAGATCCATCCATCTATCTTAAACTTAAAATTATTCACTGAGCTACTGTATTATGTGGGAGAGAGTTCCACACTTTTACATCCAACTCTTTGCATGAAGAAATATTTTCTAATTTTTCTCCTAAATGGTGCGGCTCTGATTTTAAGGTTAAGTCCCCATGTCATAGACACTCAACCAACAGAAACGTTTTAGTTTACCCCATCAATTCCTTTCAAAAGCCTAAAAACCCAAAAACCTCAGTCAAATCACCCATTACATTCCATATTCCAGGGAATATGAGCTTAATATATATTATCTTTCCTCATATTTAACCCTTAAAATACTGGCAACATTCTGGTGTTCAAGATTGGACCAATGGCTGAAATTTTACAGAGCTGTTTGGGATTTGGAATGGGCTCAGAGGTGGGGGTGGCGGTTTTGGGGTGGTGTGTGAAATCGGAATGGAAGGTGTTGGACGGTATGTCCGACACCTTCATGCCATTTCTGGATTTTGCCGACATGGAGGGCAGACTTCGCGCATCGACTCAGGGAAGGTAATTAAGATACTTAACAAGCCAATTATCTCGAACTCTGACAGTGTATTTCAGATCTTGCTGTTGCCACACAGAAATTAGGGATCTTCAGAGCCTCCTTGGTTAAAGGGGGTGATAAGAAAGTGGAAGCTCAGTGCTGGCTCTGTCCGGCAGCTACTGCAAATGCCATAATGCCATGCCAGAGAGGATGCAGCAGTGCGGACACTGGAAACCAAAAACAGGAGCAGGGATAAGGTACCAGCACTGTGGAGGCATATAGCCAGGGTGCCATTGGGGTACTGGCACTTGCTCATAAGAAACGTGTGAAGGCACTGGGGAGGGTTGGATGCCATCTGGATAAAAGGCCTTGAAGAAGGAGAGAGGCCACTTGCCATGGACCTCATCCACCCAGGCCTCTGGGCCCCCATTGAGGAGGAGCAGTAGAGAGGGAAGGAGGACCAGGCACCACCAGTGGGACATCAGCAAACTCAGGGGAAGCCTCAGGGTGAAGGCACAGGAGAAGGGTGTAGAGGGGCACATTAACAGCCTCCTGCATGCAGAAGAGTTACCCTGCAGAGAGTGTCTACCAGCTGAGGCTCAACCACCTCCAGATGTCCAAGGGTTGGTGTTAGTAAAAAATGCGCCTCCCCAGGGAGGTGGATACTGATCTGTGTGTCAGGCTGGAGGACAAGCTCAGCCCCATGGCAGTTGACATCCAACGCCAGTGGTGCTGATGGTCACCATGGCACTGAACTTCTATACTTCCGGATCTTTCCAGGGATCCGCTGGAATTATGCGTGAGATTTTGCAGCCTGTGATGCATCGATGCATCAAGGAGGTGACCAATGTCATGTACAAGAGGACAGGTGACTATTGGCAATAATACACTGATCCAGGCAATCGAGCCAAAAGGTCCATTAGATTCAGGGTTATCACTGAATTCCCACAGGTACAAGGTGTCAAGGGCTTTTACACTGGATGCGAAGTGAGTGCTAATTGGTTGGGAAGTGGCATTGCCATGGAGAATGCACCAGTGATGGTGACTGACAGTTAACTGCCAAGCATTGGAGGCTGCTGCCTGCTCCCTTTACCACCGACTGGGTGGTCGCTTTCTCTCCACCAAACGCACCCTCTCATGTTGCCATATACAATCCCCAAAGGGTAAAGCGGCATGGGGTGCTTACTTTGGTGGACTGAGTGAAGTCATTGACACGCTTGTGGCACTGGAGCCAGGCTCTGAGGGTGACCCCACAGCCGCTGGCCTTCACTGCATCTCCCTCCAAATTTGCTTGGTCAGGCTCTTCTTCTTGGTCTTCTCTTCCTGTTCCTGGGGAAGAGAACCTGCCATCTCCCCCTCGCAACTTGGAGGAGAGCAGCAGGAAGGCAACAATGAATGGTGGGGCAACCCGGGGTCTTTATTCTGGCATTGCGGCTGCAGGTCTCTGATCACCTGGAAGGCAGGCTGGGGCTCCTGGAAGGAAAGTAATGGTGAATGTAGGTCTGGCAGTCCTTTAAATATGATGCCAGCACCTCCTGTGGTGTTAGTTGATGCCTGTATGCCATCTCGCTTACCACCTCTGCAGTATAAGTGGATGGGCCCCGTGACTTGTAGTGTGAGTTGACTGGTCGCCACGTGCAACCAGCCTTTTAATCCCGAATGAAAGCAGCACTTGCTTCCCCATTGCTGACCTGCAAAATTCAGCCCAATATTCCAGCGGGGCCCAAACCCAAATTATTATTTAAAAAATGACAAACCCAATCTCAAGGGGCCTTTCATCTGCCCACTTCCAGGGGCAGGCAGCTAATATGTTCTTGAAGTGGTCCACCCTTAAAATATTTTGATATGAGTCGGCTTGCCTCAAATGTTACCTGCGTTTGACATTTAACTCCAGGGGCTGAGTTATCCGAGCCTTAGGGCACCTGGCAGCTCAAGGAGGAGAGAATGACTGAATATCACAGGTAAGTGTCTTTCCAGGGCTGCTTTTCAGCCAGTAAACCACCACAATCAACCCCCTCAATCAGTGGACATCTCCTCCACCTCCCTCAACCCACCCATGATCAGGCCCCTTATGTCGAACGCCCCACCCCCGATGTTTAACACCCAATGTCCGACCTCCCCCCCCGAATCTCCAATGTTCGATTTCCCCTTTCAACCTTTGATGTCCACAACTTCTCCACTGACCTGTACTGACACTCACAATAATACTGAAAATACCACCCAAGGTATAATATATGACATTCAATCTAATTAATATGTAATCAATGCAAATAAACTGCTTTAACTACCAGAAGTGCACCAGTTGATGAATGCAAATGTCTGTATTTTTCCACCTACCTGGGTAGAAAGAGAAGAAACACTGTTATGATCCCAATACACAAGGGAATCTAAAATTCTAAATGCGGCACTCAAAGTCCTCTTACAGAGCTTACAGATTTGTGAGCTCTGTACTGGGCACTTGGCACAGGTGCCCTCTGTTACCCATGTTGTTTGTCCTGGATGGAATTCCTGGAACTTTGCTTGATTACTGTATCTTTATAAAAACGAGAAGTATTTATGTAGAGTTCATGATGGGGTAGTGTGTGTTTGCTGGTTGGAGAAAGTGACCCTCAAGGCCTGAGATGGTCTTTCTTCATCCCATGCTGCTTAAAGCCTGTGGATTTTTGCCTATGAGTTCAAAATATCTTCATAATTCCTTGTTTATCACAAAGTTCTCTTGTATATTCACTCATTTTATGGAGCATGAATTACACAACATCTTAACCTTGCATTCTCCATACCACAGAATTTTAATGGCACAAAAGGAGGCCAATCGGCTCATCGTGTCTGCACCGGCTCTCCAAATGAGCATTATGACCTAGTGCCATTGCCCCGCCTTTTCCCCGTACCCTTGCACATTGTTTCTATTCAAATAATCACCCAATGCCCTCTTGAGTGCCTTGATTCAATCTGCCTCCACCACACTTCCAAGCAATGCATTCCAGACCCAAAATGCTCGTTGTGTGAAAAAGTTTTTTCTCAAGTCACATTTGCTTCTTTTGCAAATCACTTTAAATCTGTGCCCTTCATTATTGATCCTTTTATGAGCAGGAACAGCTTCTCCCTATCTACTCTGTCCAGCCCCCTCATGATTTTGAACATCTCTGTCAAATCTCTTCTTAGCCTTCTCTCCAAGGAGAACAGTCCCAACCTCTCCAATCTATCCTTTGTCCATGTGTAAACTCCCTTTTAGGACCATAATCAGCCCTACTCCTCCTTTTGCTTTTTTTACTGTTTATAAGCCTGTAGAAGACTTTGGGACTCCCTTTTATGTTAGGTGCCAGTCTTTTCTCATAATCCCGCTTCGCTTCTCTTACTTGCTTTCTCACCTCCCCTCTGAACCTTCGATATCCCTCTTGGTTCTCAATTGCATTTTTTACCTGACATCTGTCATAAGCACACTTTTTCTTCTTTATCTTAATTTGTACCTCCTTTTTCACCCAGGGAGCTCTGGATTTGTTTACCCTACCTTTCCCTTTCGATGAAATATACCTTGACTGTGCCTGAACCAACTATTTTTTGAATGTAGCCCATTGATCAGCTACAGTTTTTCCTGCTAATCTTTCATTCCAGACTATCTGGCCCAGCTCTGCTCTTGCCCCATCGAAGTCGACTCTTTTCCAGTTAATTATTTTTAGTCTGGATTGCCTATCGTCCTTTTCTATCATTATACTAAAACGTACAATATAATGATCGCTGTCTCTTAAATGTTCCCCCACGGACACTTGATTTACTCGGCCCACCTCATTTCCAAGAACCATGTCCAACAATGTGTCTTTTCTTGTTGGATTGGACACAAACTGCTGTAGAAAATTCTGCTGAACACAACTTAGGAATTTTTGCCCCTCTCCGCCCTTTACACTAACACTGTCCCAGTCCACATTCAGGTAATTAAAGTCACCCATTATAACTACTCTATAATGCTTGTATTTCTCTGTAATTTCCTACAGATTTGTTCTTCTACGTCCTTCTCATTATTTGGCAGTCTTTAGACTACACCGAGCAATGTAATTGCACCGTTTTTGTTCCTTAGCTCTAGCCAAATTGATTCTGTCCTTGAAACCTCTAGGACACCCTCTTTCTCTAGCACTGCAATGCTCTTCTTAACCAATACCGCCATCTCTCCTCCTTTCCTTCCTTTCCTATCTCTTCTGAGCAGCTTGTATGCAGGAATATTTAACACCCAGTCCTGCCCTTCCTTGAGCCAGGTTTCTATTATCACCACAACATCACATTTCCACATGGCAACCTGTGCCTGTAACTCCCCGATATTATTTACTATTCTCTATGCATTCAAATACATGTATCGTAACCCTGATTTAGATTTTGTTACTTTCTCCCTTACCCCAACTTTACCTATTTACTTACTATTCTTTACACTAGTGCTATCTGTCCCTCCCAGTATTTTGTGCACCCTGGCATTCCCATCTAATATTTTCTCTTGGTTCCCACACCCCTGCCGAGTTAGTTTAAAGCCTTCCCAACAGCACTGGCAAAACGGCCTGCAAGGAACTCAGTCCCAGGTCTGTTCAGATGCAACCCATCTGGCTTGTACAGGTGCTACCTCCCCAGAGCCAGTCCTTGTGTCCCAGGAATCTAAAGCCCTCCCTCCTGCACCATCTTTCCAGCCAGGCATTCATCTGTTTTATCCTCCTATTTCTGTACTCACTGACGTGTGGCACTGGGAGTAATCTGGAGATTACTACATTTGAGGCCCTGCTTGCTAATTTTCTACCTAGCTCCCTAAATTCTGATTGTAGAACTACATCCCCCTTCCTACCTAAGTCATTGGTACCAATGTGGGCCACGGCCTCTGCCTGATCACCCTCCCCAGAAGAATGTCCTTCAGCCGCTCTGTGACATCCTTGACCCTGGCACCAGGGAGGCACCTTACTATCCTGGAGTCATATCTATGGCCACAGAAACACCTATCTGTTCCCCTAACCAATGGATCCCCTATCACTATAGCTCTTCCTTTCTTATTCCACCCCTCGTGTACAGCTGAGCCGCTTGTGGTGCCACAAACATGGCTCTGACTACATTCCTCTGAGCAACCAGTGCCCTCACCAGCTTCCAAAATGGATAACTGATTTGTGAGCAGGACCCCAAGGAATTCCTGCACTAGTTACCTACTTGTCTTGGGCTGCCTGGTAGTCACCCATTCCCTCTATGTCTCCAGGCCCTTAAGCTGTGGTGTGACCACCTCTCTGAACATGCTATCCACGTAGCTCTCAGCCTCGCGGATGTGCCACAGTGATTCCCACCGCCGCTCGAGCTCTGAAACCCGGAGCTCAAGTTTCTGCAGCTGGTAACACTTCCTGCACATGTGGTCATCTGAGACACCGGCTGCATCCAGGGCTTCGCACATATTACAGGATACACATTCCACTCAACTGAGCTGCCCTGCCATGTCTTAATTCTACTTCTCTTACGTTAACTTTTTTTTCTACTTTGGGTTATTTATGTTACTTTATTATATTGGCCCTAAATTTCCCTTATTCCTGGCGCTTCTCAGTTAAATCCAAGTATAGCAACTTGTTTAAAAATATTACACTTTTCTAATTTACTCACCAAGTCCCACTTACCAAGGCCACCGCTCATCTTTCTGAGGAAAGGTAAAAAAAGAAAGGAGTGCCTCCTCTCTTCTTCCTGAACTCCCTCAGTAACCAAACTCCAACTGAAGCGTTCTAATACAGTCAGAAACAGCACTCCAGTCTTTCTGTCCAGGATAATAACAATAGCAAATCACTATTCTGTCAAACAATGAGATATCTGCCCAGCACAAGGAACTCAGTGTGGCTGAGGAAAGGATGGAGGTGGAATGCATGTACCAAAGTCCAATTCAGGGGCAAATCTTTGAGGGAAAATTTGAGTGCTAGGAGACAAACATTATGATAGCATTTTCCTGAGGAAAGCACATCTAAGAGGGCCACATCATCTACAGTGTACAGTGTCATCTCCTTAACCACAATACCAAAAATCCAATTGGGCAATACAACCCATTATATACTAGTGAATAGTGTAGATAACAAATTCACAAATTCACAACCATGTTTATTCACTTAAAATGCAAAATATAGGATACCAACAAACAAGGTTGAATTGTGAAGGAATCCAAATATAAATATGGAGTTGTAGGAAAATCCAGCTATAAAGATGGAGTTGTAAGATTAAAATAGTCATTCTCCCATGAAGTCTGGATTAAAAATTAAAAGCAGAGTTCATCTGCTGGACAAAGGTTTAAATGTTTATAAACATGCCTGGGCATAATTGTGTGCGCAAGGATGCCAACATCCTGTAGCATAGAATATGACATATCCTCTAATACAAGGCAGTGCTGAAATAACAGGAACTGACCTCTTTATCACCTCAGAAAGGCACTGATAAATTTTAAGATACTATAATCTAACAATGGATGACCCTAAATAACTTATCTACTGAATCCTGCAAACTGAGTGTAGTGACCACTATTTATTTTATTTATTATGGCAAGGCCAGCATTTGTTGCCCACCCCTAATTGCCCTTGAACTGAGTGGCTTGCTAAACTATTGAAGAAGGCAGTTAAGAGTCAACCACATTGCTGTGGGTCTGGAGTCACATGTAGGCCAGACTAGACCAGGTTAAGAGCAGCAGATTTCCTTTCTTAAAGGACATTAGTGAACAACAATTACTTCATGTTGCCATTATTGACTAGCTTTTTGATTCCAGATTATTAATTGAATTCAAATTCCACAAACTATAATGGTGGGATTTGAACCCATGTCCCCAGAACATTAGCTTTGACCTTTGGATTACTGGTCTGGTGATGTTACCTCTACATCACAATCTGCACCTCTGAATACCTTGTTTCCATGAAGAATGTTGACTTAAATGAGGGATATTGATGAAAACAAAGAATGTTGTCCCGCAGAAGTGCTCAACATGCTTCCTACTGGTTCAGTTCTTTTATGTTGAAACTACACAGTAGGCTTGTTAGATTTTTGGATTCACTCCAGTGTCTCTCAAGGTAAAGGTGATCTGCAGTAGTGTAGTGATGATAGTTCTCACCTTAATTATTGGAGGTATCCTTCTGGACTTTTTAGCTGCCTACTTGGGGATTTAAGGTAAATACTACTTTAAATATTGATGATGTCTTAAATATCTCTCTGTAACATTAATGAAACTTAGATTCTCTATTAGAAACAAGATTATACTTTCTTTTCCTAGAACTATCAAGGTTGTGATCACCATCAAACGTGAAATGCCTGTTTGGTTCTTCAATAAACTTTTATATAATTTAGAAAGTCTGTTGTCTCATATAGTCTTCTGTATCCAAACTTGAAAACTCATCTCCATACACTCTTCAGTGGAGAGGTAAATAGTTGAGGAGAGGTACCCAGATCCTTATAATATCTGGGTTGTTATAATCTAGCTAAAATGTGTTTAAAAAGGCTAACTGGAGGACAGTGATATTCTCTGGTGGTTCCATTCCTTTGGGAAGAGTTAGATCAGTTCTTCAGATCCATTTAAGTGTTTTAGAAGCCTGTTTTCTCAACCTTAAGTAAGCGTAATCATCCGAAGAGTACATCTGATCCAGAATAGTCCCAAAAAAGGTGTAAGATTATAATCCACTTCAGAATAGAATATCAAAGCAAGTAGGATAAATCAAGAACTAATGGTTCAGAAGTGTCAAGGTTTGAATGTAAGATCTGTATATTATATATATTGCCATATAGTGCAAGCGATATAGAGGACTAAGCAATCCCACAATCAATGGATCAGATCTAACCTCTGCAGTCTTGCCACATCCAGCTGTGAATGGTGGTGGACAACTAAACAACTCACTAGAGGAGGAGGCTCCACAAATATCCCCATCCTCTATGATGGAGAAGCCCAGCACATAAGTGCAGAAGATAAGGCTGAAGCATTTGCTCCAACCTTCAGCCAGAAGTGCCAAGTGTATGATCCATCTTGGCCTCCTCCAGAGGTCCCCAGCATCACAGATGCCAGTCTCCAGCCAATTCAATTCACTCCATGTGATATCAATAAATAGCTGAAGACACTGGATACTGCAAAGGCTATGGGCCCTGATAATATTCCGGCAATAGTACTGAAGACAGTAAAGGATCCCCTTGGAAACAGTGACGGTAATATGGTAGAATTTAGCTTTCAGTTTGAGAGTGAGAAACTTGGGTCGGAAACAGCTGAGCTCAACTTAAATAGAGGTAATAACAATGGAATGAGAGCAGAGTTGGCTGGAGAGGACTGGGAAAGCATTTTAGCAGAAAAGCAGATGAACAATGGCAGAGGTTTAAGAAAATAGTTCATGACTCTCGTCAAAGATATATCCCAGTGAGGAAAAAGGATTCAAGGGAGGAGATACATCAACCATGGTTAACCAAGGAAGTTAAGGACAGTATCAAATTGAAAGAAAAAACATACAATATGACAAAGATTAGTGGTAAGCCAGAGGATTGGGGAAATTTTAAAAACCAACAAAAGATGACCAAAAAAAATAAAGTGGGAGAAAATAAACTTTGAGGGTAAACTAGCAAGTAATATAAAAATGAACAGTGAGAGCTTCTTTAAATATATACAAAGGAAGAGAGAGGCCAAAGCAAACATAGGCCCCTTACAGAATGAGGCTGGAAAAATAATAATGGGGAACCAGAGCGTGGCAGAGGAGTTGAATAAATACTTTGCTTCAGTCTTCACGGTAGAAGATACTAATAGCATTCCAAAAATACTAAATAACCAAGGGGCTAAAGCAGGGGAGGAAATAAATACAATAACTATCACAAGAGAAAGTGTACTAGGGAAACTAATGGGGCTAAAGACCGATAAGTCCCCTGGACCTGATGAATTGCATTCTAGGATATTAAAGGAAGCAGCTGCAGAGATAATGGATGCACTGGTAGTAATCTTCCAAGAATCCTTAGAATCTGGAAAAGTCCCAGAGGATTGGAGAATGGCCAATTTAATACCCATATTCAAAAAGGGAGGGAAGCGAAAAACAGGTAACTCTAGGCCCATTAGCTTAACATCTGTCATTGGGAAAATGTTAGAGTCTATTATAAAGGATGTAATAGCAGAGCATTTAGAAATACATAATCTAATCAAGCAGAGTCAGCATGGCTTCATGAAGGGGAAATCATGCCTAACAAATTTATTAGAATTCTTTGAGGAGGTAACAAGCAGGATAGATAAAGAGGAAGCAGTAGATTTGGTAGCTTGATAAGGTACCACACATAAGGTTACTGAATAAGATAAGAGCCCATGGTGTTGGGGGTAGTATATTAGCTTGGATAGGGGGTTGGCTAACAGAAGACAGAGACTTGGGATAAGGGGGGCAATTTCAGGTTGGCAACTAGTCTTATATATTAATGACTTAGATGATGTAAGTGAATGTACTATTGTCAAGTTTGCGGATGACACAAAAAAATGTGCGAAGGCAAGTGGTGAGGATGATACAAGAAGTTTACAGAGGGATATAGACAGGTTAAGTGAGTGGTCAAAAGCTTGGCAGATGGAATATAACGTAGGAAAATGTGAGGTTATGCACTTTGGCAGGAAGAATAGAGGAGCTGAATATTATTTAAATGGAGAAAAACTGCAGAAGGCTGCAGCACAGAGGGATTTGGGAGTCCTTATGTATGAATCACAAAAAGCTAGCATACAAGTTTAATAGGTAATAGGGAAGGCAAATGGAATGTTGGCCTTTTTTTTCAAAGGGAATGGAGTATAAAAATAGGGAAGTCTTTCTAAAACTATACAAGGTACTTGTTAGACCACACTTAGAATACTGTGAACAGTTTTGGTCCCCTTATCTAAGAAAAGATATACTGGCATTGGAGGCAGTCCAGAGAAGGTTCACTAGGTTGATCCTGGGTATGGAGGGATTTTCTTATGAGGAACGGTTGAGTAGGTTGGGCCCATACTCATTCGAGTTTAGAAGAATGAGAGGCGACCTTATTGAAACATATAAGATTCTTAGGGGGCTTGACAGGGTAGATGCTGAGAGGCTGTTTCCCCTTGTGGGAGAATCTAGGACCAGAGGGCATAATCTCAGAGTAAGGGGTCTCCCATTTAAGACAGAGATGAGGAGGAATTTCTTTTCTCAGAGGGTAGTCAATCTGTGGAATTCTTTACCACAGAGGGCTGTAGAGGATGGGTCGTTTAGTATATTCAAGGCCATGATAGTCAGATTTTTGATCAGTAAGGGAATCAAGGGTTAAGGGGAATTGGCAGGAAAGTGGAGTGAAGGACTATCAGATCAGCCATGATCTCATTGAATGGCAGAGCAGCCTCGAAGTGCCGAATGGCCTACCGTTGTTCCACGTCTTATAGTCTTATGGTGTAACTTGACACCGTCCTAACCAAGCTGTTCCAGTACAGCTACAACACTGGCATCTACCTGGCCATGTGGAACATTACCCAGGTATGTCCTGTACACGCAAAGCAGGACAAATCCCATCCAGCCAATTACTGCCCCATCAGTCTACTCTCCATCATCAGTAATGGAAGGGGTCATCAGCAGTGCTATCAAGCGGCACTTGATTCACAATAACCTGCTCACTGATGCCCAGTTTGGGCTCCGCCATGACCACTCAGCTTCAGACCTCATTACAGCCTTGATTCAAATGTGGACCAAAGAGTTGAACTCCCAAAGTGAGGTGAGAGTGACTGCCCTTGATATCAAGGCAGCATTTAACCGAGTGTGGCATCAAGGAGCCCTAGCAAAACTGGAGTCAATTGGAATCAGAGGGAAAACTCCCCACTGGTTGGAGTCATACCTAGCACAAAGGAAGATGGTTGTGGTTGTTGGAGGTCAGTCATCTCAGTTCCAGGACATTACTGCAGGAGTTCGTCAGGGTAGTGTCCTCGGCCCAACCGTCTTAAGCTGCTTTATCAATGACTTTCCTTGCATCATAATGTCAGAAGTGGGGATGTTCGGTGATGATTACACAATGTCCAGCACCATTCGCAACTCCTCAGATAATGAAGCAGTCCACGTCCAAACGTAGCAAGACCTGGACAATATCCAGGCTTGGGCTAACAAATGGCAAGTAACATTTGCATCTCACAAGTGTCCATCAAGAGAGAATCCAACCATCGCCCCTTGATGTTCAATGGCATTACCATCACTGAGTCCCTCACTATCAACATCCTGGGGGTTACCATTGACCAGAAACTGAACTGGACTAGCCATATAAATACTATGGCTAGAAGAGCAAGTCAGAGGCTGGAAATCATGCAAAGAGTAACTCACCTCCTGACTCCCCAAAGCTTGTCCACCATCTACAAGGCACAAGTCAGGAGTGTGATAGAATACTCCCCACTTGCCTGGATGACTGCAGCTCCCACAACACTCAAGAAGCTTGACACCGTCCAGAACAAAGCAGCCCACTTGATTGGCACCACATCCACAAACATTCACTCCCTCCACCATCAATGCACAGTAGCAGTAGTGTGTACCATCTACAAGGTGCACTGCAGGAATTCGTCAAGGCTTTTTTGACAGCTCCTTCCAAACTCACGACCACTACCATCTAGAAGGACAAGGGCAGCAGACAGATGGGAAAAGCACCACCTGGAAGTTGCCCTTCAAGTCACTCATCATCCTGACTTGGAAATATATCGCCGTTCCTTCACTGTCGCTGGGTCAAAGTCCTGGAACGCCCTTCCTAACAGCACTGTGACTGTCCCTGCATCACATGGACTGCAGCGGTTCAAGAAGGCAGCTCATCACCACCTTCTCAAGGGCAACTAGGGGTGAGCAATAAATGCTCTCCCAGCCAGCGAAACCCACATCCCATGAATGAATACAAAAAAAAACATAAAATAATGTAAAGGGAATTGGTTGCAACAAGTGCCTGGATGATTTAATACAATACCACCTCCCCCCACCACCCCACCTCAACCGCCCCCCCCCCCACCCCCCACTCCACCCCCGCACCCCCCCCACCCACCCCGCCCCAACCCCTCACCACAGTGCAATTCTACCAATTATTTTCTAACTGGTACTTGAATGTTATGTATCAGGCTCCACATTATCATCAAAATATCACCTTAAAAGTAATGTTGGGATGTTATATCGCGAAGCCAGCAATGCCCACCTCCCATGAATGAATAATAAAAAAATTCCCACACTGGTTTGTTACCTCATACTAGTAACAACCATCTGAAGGGGGTCTCCACTTACAATTCCTCCCAAATCTCTAAGCACAGTGCTTTTCACTGTGTAGCACTACCTATGCAAGCACCTTTCAGGTATTCTGCATGCCTGTTCAAGAATGAGATGATTGCATCCAATGTTGGATGGTCAGTTGAAAAATCTCCGCTATCCTTGTGCATGACCCTTGCTTTGGAAATGTCGGGGTTGGGAGTCAGAATATTGAGGGGCAAGAGCCAGGCAAGGCCCCCAATTTAATTTTTTTCAGGGTCTTGACAAAGCCTATTTGCCTGTTGTTGACTACACACTTCACCCTAGGGAAATCAGGAAACCCACAAAAGTGAATGGCCCCATCTCACTGCTTCTTGCTGCGATGTTAAAGGTGATGAATTTTCCTGCTCTCCTGCAAAGAGTGTCAGTGACCTGATGAATGCTTTCCCATACTGCTGCCTGAATGATATTTCACAGAACACCCTTAGCTCTTTGAATTGAGTCTGTGCCATTTATTAAAACAACCACTTCATTGTTTCTCCACTTCGATTGGTCCAGTCTCGGTCTAGTTGGAAAAATACATGGTAAATCATTAGAAACCCCCTAGAAAATCCTTCATTTAAAGGAACAGTCTGATCTCCTGTCACAAAAAGGTGAAGGAAATAGAAGAAGTTGATTTTCTAACAGTTACTGCCAGAAACAGACACAACCACCCACACACCAACTGAAAAACTGGAGCAATACATTTGCTTCACTGTAATAAATAAATGAGATTATTGGCAGATACCATAATATGATGGTTGGGTAACAATTAACAGTGATTGTGAAAATACTTCAGTCATCATTTATTTGACCTTAAGATAACAAATGTGAAGTATTTGGAAAAAAATAAAATGCTTAATATATCAGCATTTGCAAGTCTTCACATAATAAAGATGTCCGTGTCTGCCTCCAGCAAGACCTGGGCAACATTCAGACTTGGGTTGATCAATCGCACATAGCATTCACTACACACAAATGCCAGGCGTTCTATCTGCAACAAGAGAGAGTCTAACTACCTCCCACTGACATTCAACATAATTACTATTGTCAAATTCCCCACCTTCAACATCATGGGGGTTATCATTGACCAGAAACTTAACTGGAACAATCACAATATCCAAGAGCAGATCAGAGGCTAGGGATTCTGCACCAAATAACTCACCATCTGACTGCCCATAGCCTGTCTACCATCTACACAACACAATTCCTCACTTGCCTGGATGATTGCTGTTGCAACAATGCTCAAGAGGCTTGGCACCACTCAGGACAAAACAACCCACTTGATTGGCACACCATCCACCACCTAAAACTTTGACTCTTTCCACTGGCACATAGTGGCAGCAGCGTGTACAATCTACAAGATGCACTGCAGCAATTTGCCAAGGCTTCTCCAATGACACCTTCCAAACCCCCGAGCTTTTCTTTTATTGATTCGTTCACATGATGGCATTGCTGGCTAGGCCAGCATTTATTGCCCATGTGTAACTGTCTTTGAGAAGCTGCTTTCTTGTGCTGCTGTAGTCCATATGGTGTCAGTATACCTACAGTGCTGTGAGGAAGTGGGGTTCAAAGATTTTGACCAAGTGGCAGTGAAGGAATGGTGATATAGTTCCAAGTCAGGATGGTGAGTGAAATGGAGTGGAGCTTACATTTGCTGGTGTTCCCATGTTCCTGCTACCCTTGTCCTTCTAGGTGGTAAAGGCCACAGGTTTGGAAGGTGTTATCGAAGGGGCCTTGGTGAGTGGTTGCAGTGTATTTCTTAGACGGTTCACACCTCTGCCACTGTGAGTCACTGGTAAAGGGAGTGGATGTTGAAGGTGGTGGATAGGGTATCAATCAAGCAGGCTGCTTTTTCCTGGATGGTGTCGAGCTTCTTGAGTGTTGTGGGAGCTGCACTCATCCAGGCAAGTGGAGACTATCCCATCACACTCCTGACCTGTGCCTTGTAGATGGAGGACAGGCTTTGGGGAGTCAGGTGGTAAGTTGCTCACCACAGAATTCCCAGCCTCTGACCTGCTCTTGTAGTTACAATATTTATATGGCTAGTCCAGTTCAGTTTCTGGTCAATGTTAACCCCGAGAATGTTGGTAGTGGGGGATTCAGTGACAGTATTGCCATTGAATGTCAAGGTGAGATGTTCAGTTCTCTCTTGTTGGAGATGGGCATTGCCTGACATTTGATTGATAAGAATGTTAATTGCCACTTGTCAGCCCAAGCCTGGATATTGTCCAGGTCTTGTTGCAAATGGACATGTACTGCTTCAGCATCTGAGGAGTCGCAAATGGTGCTGTACACTGTGCAATCATCAGCAAACATCCCAACTTCTGACCTTATGATGGAGGGAAGGTCATTGATGAAGCAACTGAAGATGGATGGGCCCAGGATACTACCCTGAGAAACTCCCACAGCTATGTCCTGGGTAAGGGCAGCAGTTGCATGAGGACACCACTTGTAAGCTCCCTTTAAAGTTGCAAACCATCCAGCCTTAGAAATATAATGCTGTACCTTCATCATTGCTGGGCCAAAATCCTGGAACTCCCTCCCTAACAGCACCGTGGGTGTATCTGAACCACACAGATAGCAGTGGTACAAGAAGGTGGCTTACCACCACCTTCTCCAGGGCAATTAGGAATGGGCAATAAATGCTGGCCTTGCCAGTGACACCCACATGAATAAACAAAAATAATTAATTTCCTTATAACTTAAAAACACATATGTACAAACATTCAAAACTGAATTTTCCGAGTAACTTATTCCATGAATAAATTGGTGGTAAAATTCAATATTGGCGGGGGCGTGAAACAGGCTGTAAAAGATTATGTAACTTGCCCAATTTCCCTTTCCATTAATATCAATGGAACAGAAGATGTGTTTGGAATATCACTGGTAGCCAATCTGCTACCATCCATTTTGTACCACTGCCAAAGATGAATCCTCCCCTAGTGTTGACTTTTTAAAGGTGCTAGAACTGGATGCAACACAGATCAACCAGAGGTTACTGCTAATCATTTGAGCTACTCGCTACTGAATAGTGAAAGGTGAAGGTATTGGAGTCAGCATTATTTAAATTGGAAATGTTTGATGAATTTGGAAAAACAAGGTGCCAAAATGTTATTACTAGTTTCAGTTAATATTTACTTTGAAAGAAGTCTTCAGATACTTCCTCTGGACCAACCACGAGAAAAGACTTCATGCATGTTGTAATTATATTCTGCCCATTAGTTGGTATGGGGAACTTTAGCTTCATTTGTTAGGTGGTTTAAAAGTAAATATTGCTCCATTTTTGTAGCATAACATTTCATCTCTGTGATCTTGACTGCCAGCCAAATAATACAGCTGTAAAAGACTGTACCAAAGTAAACCAGCTTACACAGCTAAAAGGACACATAATCTGTATGGTTCCACAAAGCATTAAAGGCATAATGCAACTTAAAAAACAAGCAGCATTTCATGTTAACGTCTTTTTAAATCTTTTAAGATCAGTGGTTGGCAGTTTGCAGAAATATTTCTATTTTCTCGTGGATCTGGCATGACATTGCTGAAGTTGAGTTGTAGGGTACATGGTATTATAATGACAGGCGTGTTACACTACGTAACATATAGCCACTGGGAATTTCCACCTGCATTTCCCGGGCGGCTGTCTACGTGCAACAGAAACCTCAATTGTCTGCTTATCTGGCATTTCCACCAATCTTCTACCAAGGTTGCGCGTGTCAATGGAGAGAATTCCTGAGGAAAGCCTCCCTTTAATATTGTCACTCTCCTATTCTATTGCTTATACAAAAAAACTCTCTTCCTGTAATTAGCCATCTACTTCAATCATATTATGGCATTCTTTTTGCATCACTGGCCTCAATTTTGCTTGCACTGTGATCCAAGTGGTTATCTGGCTATCAAATCCAGTGGTGCCCTCCATAAGACCATAAGACGTAGGAGCAAGAATTGGCCATTTGGCCCATCAAGTTTGCTCCACCATTCAATGAGATCATGGCTGATCTGATAATCCTCAACTCCACTTTCCTGCCTTTTCTCCAAAACCCTTGATCCCCTTACTGATCAAAAATCTGTCTATATCAGCCTTGAATATATTTAACGACCCCACCTCTACAGCCTTTTGCCATAAAGAATTCCAAAGGTTCACTACCCTCTGAGAGAAGAAATTCCTCCTCATCTCTGCCTTAAATGGGTGACCCCTTACTCTGAGATTATGCCCTCTAGTCCTAGATTCTCCCACAAGGGGAAACAGCCTCTCAGCATCTACCCTATCAAGCCCCCTAAGAATCTTATATGTTTCAATAAGGTCACCTCTCATTCTTCTAAACTCGAATGAATATGGGACAACCTACTCAACCGTTCCTCATAAAAAAATCCCTCCATACCCAGGATCAATCTAGTGAACCTTCTCTGGACTGCCTCCAATGCCAATATATCTTTTCTTAGATAAGGGGACCAAAACTGTTCACAGTATTCTAAGTGTGGTCTAACAAGTACCTTGTATAGTTTTAGAAAGACCTCCCTATTTTTATACTCCATTCCCTTTGAAAAAAAAGGCCAACATTCTATTTGCCTTCCCTATTACCTGCTAAACTTGTATGCTAGCTTTTTGTGATTCAAACATAAGGACTCCCAAATCCCTCTGTGCTGCAGCTTTCTGCAGTCTTTCTCCATTTAAATAATATTCAGCTCCTCTATTCTTCCTGCCAAAGTGCATAACCTCACATTTTCCCACATTATATTCCATCTGCCACATTTTTGCCCACTCACTTAACCTGTCTATATCCCTCTGCAGATTCTTTGTGCCATCCTCACCACTTGCCTTCCCACCTAATTTTGTGTCATTCGCAAACTTGACAATAGTACATTCACTTCCCTCATCCAAGCCATTAATATATATTGTAAATAATTTTGGCCCAAGTGCTGATCCCTGTGGCACTCCACTAGTTACAGGTTGCCATCCTGAAAATGCCCCCTCTTATCCCAACGCTCTGTCTTCCATTAGGTAGCTAATCCTCTATCCACACTAATATACTACCCCCAACACCATGGGCTCTTATCTTATTAAGTAGCTTTATGTGTGGTACCTTACTGAATGCCTTTTGGAAATCCAAATATATTACTTCTACTAGTTCCCCTTTATCTATCCTGCTTGTTACCTCCTCAAGGAATGCTAATGAATGTGTCAGGCATTATTTCCCCTTCAGGAAGCCATGCTGACTCTGCTTGATTATATTATGTATTTCTAAATGCTCTGCTATTACATCCTTTATAAAAGACTAACATTATCCCAATGCCAGATGTTAAGCTAACTGACCTGTTTTTTGTCTCCCTCCCTTTTTGAAACTTTTGGCAGTTTTCGAATCCTCTGGGACTCTTCCAGAATCTAAGGTTCTTGGGAGATTACTACCAGTGCATCCACTATCTCTGTTGCTACTTCCTTTAATATCCTAGGATGCAACCCATCAGGTCCAGGGGACTTATCGGCTTTTAGCCCCATTAGTTTCCCTAGTACTTTTTCTCTAGTGATAGTCGTTGTATTTATTTCTGACCCCCCTTTTGCCCCTTGATTATTTAATATTTTTGGAATGCTATTAGCGTCTTTTACCGTGAAGACTGAAGCAAAGTATTTATTTAACTCCTCTGCCATTTTCTGGTTCCCCATTATCATTTCCCCAGCCTCTTTCTTTAAGGGGCCTATGTTCACTTTGGCCTCTCTCATCCTTTTTATATATTTAAAGAAGCTCTTACTGTCTGTTTTTATATTATTTGCTAGTTTACCCTCAAAGTTTATTTTCTCCCTGTTTATTATTTTTTGTTGACCCCATTAATACTGTAGGGTAAGTGAGAGGGTACATCATTGGCATGGTTCAGATAGGTGTAAACACACTTTGAGCTGCACGAATCTCTGGCCTCATTCTATTCAGGAGGTAGGGAGTGGGCGTGGGAGGGTGGGGTACAGTATTTCCAAGCCCTCAATCCTGGCACTGGTCCAAGTAGCACCCTGAATAAGGAGGCTGAACTGTGGATCCAGGCTATTTGTCTAAACTGGAAATCAGCAGTGGGGCCTACATGCACCAAGTGGAGATGAGCACGTTTGAGCTCATTGAAGATAACTATAATGCTTTCTAGATCTAAGCGTGGAAAATTTTGGCTGAGGGAAACTCTACCTCTCACTTGTTATTTAAGGCAATGCATAATAAAATTGAGCATGATGTATAAAGGGCGACAGATCCAAAAATCCATCACAAAAACTTAAAATTAGCCCCAGACTCTAACTACTAGTTTATTACACAACCTCCAGCTATGTGTAAATGATTACTGAGTGGAAGAACCAACTATGGTGGTGCACTACCATTGGATGGTCATGGCCTTTAACCTCTGGGCGCAAGGTCATGAAATTGTCCTCCTATCAGATCCTTCTCCTGCCCCATCCCTGTGTTAAGCATGCCAGTGGGATGACTAAGGAGAGCAGTCATGAGAGCAGTTTGGAAGGTGACTCCGATATGACTATTACTACTCTTTCCAGCAGAGAAAGATTCCAATAAATAAATGTACAAGTTACAAATGGCACCTTTCACAGCATTTTTGAGAGGGAGCTGCTGTGCATTTGTTCCTTCTGCACATTGAGATTTCCTGAAAATGAAAATGAAATGTCAGTCAATGTTGCTCTGCTTCATGAAATACTGCAGCGATGTTAGATGTGCACTGCTGCACATTGACTGCCAGCTGCTGCAGACTGCTCGTTATGAACTCAAAGGATGAAAAAATTCTTATCGCTCTGTACCAACTCCCATCTGAAGGTAAGCTCAATACAATAGCAATCACTTCCCCATACAGTAAAGAAATTTCATGGGTTAGCAGTCTGGAGAGATCCTTCTTGTTCCTTCCCTTCCATCTTGTTGATCTTCCTCACTGTGAGCTGTCAATCTCCCTATGTTAAACTGACTATGTTCTCCAAGGTTCTAGCAGAATGGGAAACAAGGAAATGCTTGACGCACCCTGCTCTGTTGTTTCACTTCCTTGGTCACTTCATCTTGGGAAGAACCTGCAGAAAAAGAAGGAGAAAAAGTTTACAATGCAACTGTAGAAACAAAGCCATCAAAGGGAGGAGAGATCACAAATGTATTATGTATATGCCAAGGGAGTATCAAGATTTGCGGTCATCTGCTGCACGGTGTCATCCTAAGGAAGTTTCAGCCTACGCAGTCCTTAACTGCCACCTGAAGGGCTCTTGCTTTTAAATGCCTGGTTGCATCTCTTTGAACAGATGGGTCAGCACATGAAATCCTGCTACCTTCCCCCACTCCCCTTGGATTCCAGCACTATAATTTCAGTGAATGAGATAAGGAGATAGTACAAACATAAAGTTTGTTTTCCCGGTGAAAGGAAGTAGAATAACCAACCAATTTGTAAGTGAATCTCCCAAGAGATTCTAGAGACAATGATTAGCTTTAATTACAACAGAATTTGCAAGTTAATATTTCTCTGAAGCAGTGTTCTTTTTGCTCTAGAGTTAAATACTTTAATTTTCTGGCATTTATTCTCAACGATTATAATTTGGAGGAAGCTAAAGTTTGAGGTTAAAATATGCTGAAGTTGATTCTTGTAGTTTTTCTCATCCTTCCATCATTTAAACATTGTAATAACAGTATGTCTCAATAATCTGGCATAGGTTGTATATAAATTACTAAATTTGGTGCAATTTTCTATTGTATTAGTGAATGAACATAAAAACCCAGTTTATTCCATTTGTGACAAAAATATTTTAACCCATTATTGTCAGTACTGTTTTGTGAAGTCTCCATTACTCAGAATAAAAGAGTATTCTATAATCTCTAGTAAACTCTGTGTTACGAGATGCTAAGCATCCTTATGGAGTAATTTGCAAGGTTTGAATATTGGCGGTCCAGGTCTTCTGGCATTGTCAGAAGTCATGGCTAGGCCAGGCTTCAAGTTCAAGTGCAATTATCCCATCTGCCATAGGAATTTGATCAGTTAAATTGTTCATTGTAGGCATACATGACTGTCGAATTGGGAATGTCAAGGGACTTCCAGAAGATGCCAGCTGCACCCTATTCTGTTGCACTAAAGACCATGGCACTTTAGAAGGGTTTGTCTTACAAGGAACCATTAAATATGAGATTTGCTCTCTAAGCTAGGAAAAAACACTTTTTCCATGTGCTCTCTCTCATTCCACTAATGTCACAACCTCAATTTGCTCTTTCTATCCTCAACGTTTTCTTGCTCCATTAACACACCACCTCAGCTCTCTTTGAGGTTGATTAATGAAGAAGCTTGAAGCTCTAAGTTCTAACCTGTAGATGAATAGTTAAAATTTCAAGGCTGTTCTCCCATATTCAACATCCTTCTACTCTTTGTCATACTTGCATGCTACTAAGGAGGTGCCTTAAGACAGAAGAGAAGTGAGTTTTATGGCAGTTATTGTTTATTCCTAAAACAAAATGGGAGAAATGTTCGATAAAGCCTGCTTTTGGGCATGGGGATCTTGATGTGTGATTACCCTGCGCCCGGTCCCGTTGAGACATGCAAACCTTTTGCTGCCTGCTTATCAACCTAATTGTCGTTTGCAGCCCACTGGATGGCACACTGGCCACAACTGCACAAGCAGCCCAGCAGGTGTGTGGCTACCATGATGCACAGCTAGCCTGGGGCAGCCTGCTCCTCTTAAAGGGAGGCTGCACTCATTCAACAGCAACTATTGCAACAATTTCAGGAAGGTTTGGTTGGAACACCAGACCAAAGGGAGGACTCCCAGGTTCCCAAAATGGTGTTGGAGACCTAAGTAATGCCATGTTTCTACAGGGGACCAGGGGGCCCTCAAGGCAAAACCTGAGAAGAGAATGGGAGCATGTGGCCAAGGAGATCAGTTCCCAGAGTCTGACCTCAAGAAGTTGGCTGCGGTGTCACAAAAAGTTCACATAAGGCCAAGGTTAGTGAATTCATAAAAGGCCATCTCCAACCCATTGCAATACCAAACTCTCTCAATACTCAATGCACCACAGGCCCATCAGCAATCAGGACTTATGCCTGACATTCAGAGACTCACACTCACTTACCAATGCTGCCAACTTCACATCCATTTCTCATTGTCCTCCAGCTGTTCAGAAATGGCAGGCTTAAGCAAACACATTGCAACACCCTGGCTGATATTCTTCCCTGTCTCTTGCAGGACAACGTGGCACATACCTGTCGGGAACAATGGAGAAGCAGTGTAGGACAGGCCCATCTGCATCCCCTGAGCCCTCCGGAGGAGACAGAACCATGTATCCTGAGACCATGACAGAGCCCAGATATCAACAGGCTCAAATTTAGGCAGCAGGAGCTTCTTTATTTTCTGTATTGTTATTTTCCGATAGATAATTATGAATATTTCAGCAAACATAAAATGCTAGTAACTAAAAGTTGGTGATACAAAATTGGTTTATGTCCGTTTTCATGTACAGAATGGGGATACACCTGATCATGTATTCCCAACAAAGGCTCCAAAATGGTACTGGCCTCATTTAAATAGAATTGGCAGATGACTGCATTTTTCATGCTGTCCATTGGCAGCTTGCTAATGGATGGGATGTCAATACTGAACATTATAGATGCCATTTAAAGGTAGCCTACACTTCTTAAAATGGGGGTGGACCTTGCCTGTGGGCAGCTGTGTGAAAGTTTTTCAAAGTCGCAACTAGGCAGAACAAAAATTGCCAGGGCCCTCTGCTTTCATGATATTGTTACTGGACATATTGGTAGAGGAGGGCCGGGAGCAGGGAGGGGGGATGGGGTGCAGGGCCATCTTCTTTCCAACAAGTAGCCACCAATTTCTCAGAAGCTTCCTAATTTAGATGCGGGACCCATATTTGTTGCAAACACCCTAGCAAACAGCCAAACCAACTTAGCACTGTACACACTTCCAGCACAGCATAGTCACCCGTTTCAGCTCCACACAACAGATGAAACACACACAATTCTATCGCTTGGTGTCTATGGACACTGGTGACAGGGTTCTGTTACCAAATGCAGCACATCCTTAGCTGCAAAGCCTCTGATAAGCATGTTAAAGGATCTCCTCAGCAGGAGTATGATCCTGACACACTACCAAGAAGTGCCATTTATAGATTTTGAGTATAGGGTGTGGTTCCATTTGCAAACCTTTTTCTCTTCAACAACTTACATTTCTGTCACACTCTTCACTTATAGAAGATGTCTCAAAATACTTCAAAGAGTAGGAAAAAAATGGTACATGGCAAGTTGGGGGAAAGATGTTATGACATGGAGCCATAAGCAAGGTCCAAAAATATCTGGTCAGTCATTGTTTCCAACTGTCTGCTACGATTGCCTGCACAACAACAGTGATAACATTTCAAAGATAACATCGATTGTAAAAAGCTTTGAGGCACCCAAAGGGCACAACAAGATGTATGCCAGCTCTTTCTCTTTCAGTGATCTACCTGAAAATGGCCTTAAATTCATAATGGGTTCTTCTGAGAGCCATTCACTGCTCAACTTCAAAGAAGAATGGGCATATCCTTATCATTGCATTATGCTGATAATGAAAATTATTATTTTCTGATCTTGTTTTTGAAAGGCCAATCTTCGGCTTCTCTGCAACAGAAGGACTTGCTTTCATAGAATTAGGAAAAGTTTGGCATCTGCTATAACTAGTTTGAAGTCAATGGCTTGGTTCCCAATACGAACTGTTCAGCAGACAATGGTTTCTATTATGACCTCTTGGAAGATATCCACACAGAAGTTGTATAATAGTAAGCAGAAACCATTTGCCTTGCAGTGCAAGGATAAGCGCTGACTCTGCAGATTATACAGACAAAGCAAAAATGTTTGACGGCATGAATCCTATTGCTTGATGTTTTAAACATGAGTAAGTTGGAGAAATAATAGTGCTTGTGATAGAAAACATTTTCATAAGATGGCAGGAAATCTGACATTGGATCTTATGTTTGTTTTGTATTTCCTAAAGAGGAATTGCTACCCAGCTCAATCAAACCACCTGGGGGCCATCTTCTATGTGCTGTTTGTAAGCAAATTTGTTCTTTCAATTATTTTGTTACACATAATGCAAACAGTTAATACATCATCAGCCAGCACAGAAGATGGTCATTCAACCCATCGTGCCTGTGCCAGCTCGTTGAAAAAGCTAAAAATTAATCCCACATCTTTGCTCTTTCCTCATAGCCCTGCAAATTTTTTGTCTTTGAGAACTTTATCCTACTCCCTTTGAAGGTTATTATCGAATCTGCTGCCAAAATTCTTTTAGACAGTGCATTCCAGATGATAACTCCCACTGTGTAAAAATCTTACTTCTCAGATTACCTTAAATCTGTGACCTCTGGTTACTGACCTTTATGCCACTGGAAACAGTTTCTCTCCATCAAACGCTTCATGATTATGAATAGCTCTGGCATAGCTTGCCTTCACCTCCTCTGTTCAAAGGAGAACAACTCAGGTTTCTCAAGCCTCCCCACATAATTGAAGTATTTTATCCCTGGTACCATTCCAGTAAACCTTTTCATGTGTTCTTGGGATGTGAGCATCGCTAGCAAGGCCAATATTCGTTGCCCATCCTTACTACCCTTGAGAAAATAAGGTGAGTTGTGGTATAGGTACTCCCACAGTGCAGTTAGGTAAGGAGTTCCAGGATTTTGACCCAGTGACAGTTGAGGAACTGCGATATAGTTCCACGTCAGGAAATGTGTGGCTTGGAGGGGAACTTTCAGGTGGTGCTGTTCCCATGCATAGCTGCTATTGTAGGTGGTAGAGGTCACAGGTTTGGAAGGTGGGTGAGTTGCTACAGTGCATCTTGCAAATAGTGGGCCAGTAGTGGAGGGAGTGAATGTTTAAGGTGGTGGATGGAGTACCGATCTAATGGGCTGCTTTGCCCTGGATGGTGTTTAGTTTCTTCAGTGTTTTTGGGGCTGCACTCATCCAAGTGAGCTTTCCATCAAACTCCCGACTTGATCATTGTAGGGGACAAAAAGGTTTTGAAGGTTCAGGAGGTGTGTTACGCACTGTAGAATTTCCAGATTCTGACCCACTTTTATAGCTATGTTATGAAAATATGGCTGATCAAGTTGAGTTTCTGGTCAATGGTAATCCCCAGGACGTTGATAGTGGGGGATTCAGTAATGGTAATGCTGTTGAACGGCAAGGAGAGATGGTTAGATTCTCTCTTGTTGGAGATGGTCATTGCTTTGCATTTGTGAGGCACAAATGTTACTTGTTACATATCAATCCAAGCTTAAATGTTATCCAGGTCTTGCCACATGTGGACACAGACTGCTTCAGTATCTGAGGAGTTGCAAATGATACTGCACATTGTGCAATCATCAGCGAACATCTCCATTTCTCACCATATGACAAAGGGCCAGTCATGATGAAGTAGCTGAAGGTCATTGGGCCAAGAACACTGGCCTGAGGAACTCCTGCAACAATGCCCAGGGACTGAGATGATTGGCTTCCAACAACTTTCCTTTGTGCTCGGTATGACTCCAACCACTGATTCCCATTGGTTTCAGCTTTAACAGGGTTCCTTGGCAGTTCTGAAGAGTCATGTTCAACTGAAAATGCTAACTCCGTTTCTCTTTCCATAGATACTGCCAGAACTGATGATTATTCCCAGCACTTTCTGTTTTTAGATGCATTACTCATGGTCTCTTTGCTTAAGTCATTAATATAGATTGTAAATAGCTGAGGCCCCAGCACTGATCATTGCAATTCTCCATTAATTGCATCCTGCCAACTTGAAAATGTCCCATTTATTCCCACTCTTTGCTTCTTATCCGTTAACAAATCCTCCATCCATACTAATATATTATCCCCAACTCCCTGCACTTTACCTTGTGTACTGCCTTTTTTGTCACACCTTAACAAATTTGGAAATTTGGAAATCCTTTGCTACAAGCACCAATTATTTCTTGTTTAATGCTCTGTCCAATGATAAAACTGCTATTTGGGGGGCTATAAACTACCCCCAGCAGTGTTTTCTCACCCTACATTATTCCTAACCTTATAATCCTCAGCAATACTGATTCTAATTCCTGATCTTCCGAGTCAAGATCCTTTCTTACTACCATTCTTATATCACGCTTCACTATCAAGACTAGTCCTCTTCCTTTTTCCATCCTGCCTGTTTTCTTGAAATGTTGTGTACCCTGGAATATTTATTTCCCAAACCTGGTCATTATGTAATCATGGGCAGAATTTATTGTGGTCTGAGGGAATGGGGAAAGAGGTTGGCGGATATTGAATAACACTGGAAGCATAGTGTCAAGTCCCTAGTGTAGGGGTAGAAGGGCCAAATTATCCCAGCAGCAGGAGGAAGCTGGATGGCAATGTCGATGGCACACAATGGAAACACAATTTTAATGGTTTTGCATTCAACAAATACTCATTAAGTGAGAAATTTTAATGATTAAATGTTAACTTAGCAATTAAGTTGGAGGCACACGGGATCCTTCACTTTCATGACTGGTTAAAGCTGGTGGTGAGCAAGTAAATTAATCCTTGAGGTGGAAGCTGAGCTAGTTGAAGCTGCCTGTCACCACTTGGAGATTTTATTGGAAGAGGGGAGAGGAGGCTGAGAAGCACTGCAGAGAAGGCCAAGGGTCACTGAGGGAAGGTTGAGGGTCACTGACAGGAAGTTGAGTCACTGAGGGAAGGTCAATGTTGTAGTATAAGAGTCTGCCATAGAAAAGGTTAACATGGGACTGGGTACGGTACCAACCACACTGTGATATAAAGGAACGTGAGACCCAAATCTAGAGGGAAGTCTTGGACTGGACAGAGAACTGTGCAGAAACAAGCATGGAGACTGCACCTAGCTTAGACCTTATACTGAATATATGTATATAATTATGATTAGTTAATAAACACTTACTGTTAAACTATACAAGACTCAGAATTTCTTCATGAGACCTACTGAACTACACATCTTACAACATGGTGGCAGCTATCAGAAAAACACAGAACTTCGCAGAAACACAGAAACTCTTAAAGAGAGTTAAAAGCTGAAAGATTAAAAGAGCAGGCCTGAATGAAAGTACCAGGAGAGAAGATGCAGGAGAAGAATGCCTGAGAAAAACTCTGAAACAGGATTGGAAGCAGAAGGCAGAAATAAAACTCCACACTGCAACAGAAGATTCCACTGAACCCCATGGAAGTCCAGCCTCAATACTGAGAGAATACAGAGTCAAAAAATCTAGCACAGGTAAGCTAAAAATGTAAGCTCTTGAACATAATGAGTTAAAAGAAGCTTTTCAGTGAGCAGTAGTAAGAGTTGTCAGTTTTAAAATGCACTGCGAACAGCCTGAGTCCCAAAATGGTGCTGGAACACGTAACAGCCGAGCTCGCTCTAATCCGAAAATTTAAATTGAAAAAAGGAATTTTAAATGCCAGAAAAAGCCTGGAATCAACTGTTTCAAGACCCAAGAACCTTCAGATTGTGTGTGGAAGACCCAGAACCAGGGAGCCACTGCTGAAAATTTTAAACAAAGAAATTGCTAAAGGCATTACTGTGGGAGCCCACCAAAACTGCCAAGCATGAGAGACCTCATTAAGAAGAAGCATACAGCAGGTGCCATCTTGGATTTCCTAATAGCATTTAAAGCTGTACAAACATTTAAAATGTAATGATGATGGATCAGAATCTAACTTACCAGACCAGTTTGGACTCATGCAAGGGCCACACCTACTGCGAATTTGGACATCCTGGGAAAAAAATTAAACCACCAGAGTACATCAGGTCTAAGCAGAAAATCAGAGAAAGTCTCAATTAATACGTTTTTATGCTAGTTTGGTGAACTTGCTGGTGAAGCAATCCTAATGCAGTACATTGATGAGACCTCAGCCAACTTTGTTGAAATACTAAAAGCCTTTGATAAATACTTTAACCTTCAAGTTGTGGAGTGCACAGAGCTTAAAAAGAGGGTAGAAATCCCCGAGTAAAGTTATGTAAGGAAAAAAAGACAATTTCCAAGCAAACTACAAGATTATGCTACAGAGGCAGAGAACATTCCGGAAACCTTAAAAATAAATCTTTTTGAAAATCCTGACACATTACCCGAACTGCAACAGCATGTGGCATTGCTGAGACATCTGACTATGATTGAAGGCAAAGGAATAGAGTGTTCCAAACTGCAGGCAGATAAAGATGAGACAGAAGCAAGATCAGAAAATGTAGAGCTAAGACCAAGGAAAGAGAAGGAAAAATACCAGATACCTCAAACATACTGAGAACCATTGAGTCATTGAAAAATGAAATGGCTGAAATGAAAATCAAGAACCTAGAATGACAAGAGAAAGTAGAAGTTCTCACAAAAGACTGTGAAGAGTCTCAGGAGCAATTGGCAGAAGTGCAATTGCTGAATGTGAGTTTGAAGGATAGCGCAGAGGAATTAGGCTCTGCTAAGAAAATCTGATCAGCGTAGAGAACCAACTTTCATGTACAGACGATGAACTTGATACGGAAAAGTGAGTACTGATGAGAACTCTGTAATGTTACTAACAGGAAATAGAACACTAGAAAGAGGGTTTGTAAAACCTAAATGATAACCTTGTAGAAAAAAATTCAACAAAGATGGGTTTTCAGTTAAAATTTGATGAACTTCATTCATCAGAAGTCTCTAGTAAGCACCGTGGAAAATGACTGGCGCAGGAGAAGGAATTGATGATGTATCTGGACAGTTGTTTGAATGCAGAATTAACAACAAAACTGATTAAATTTTTGAACTTTGAACCAATCTGAACAGCATGCATTTTGAGATGCACAGTATGGAAGAGCAAATCCAGATTTTGAAAGCAGATAAGGAAAATACTACGGAACAGATTGAAGATCTAATGAATGAATTGAAAGAATTTAAGGAGCAGTCAGTGCCCATGGAAGAAAGGTTCTGAAAGGAACTGAATGCCCAGATGCAGTTGTTAAACTTATTTAAGAGTTCCACAGATAACTCTGAAACAAAGACAACTGAACTTACCAGAATAGTTGCTGAGCTGAATGGGAAGATTTATATGTTCGAAAAATAACTGGAAAATAAGACAATAACCAGTTATTTCGGTAAAATCGTAAAACAAGTGGAAATGAAGGTTCCATTTTTGAAGTATAAGCAGCAATGTGCATGACAGAAAACTGCAAGTTGGAAGAAACACATAATGTGCACTACAGACGAGCAGCGAGTTTGTTCTCCCCGTAAGGAACGGGATAAACCAGTGACTATTGATAACACCAGATGGGGAGCTGAGAAGGAACGGTTCAATTCCAAAGAATGCAAAAAGAGAATTAAAGACAACCAAGAAAATGACAAAACAACTACATTCAAAGCAAAAATGCTGGAAACACTCAGCAGGTCTGACAGCACCTGTGGAGAGAGGATCAGAGTTGATGTTTCAAGTCCGTGTATGACCCTTCTTCACTCTGAAGAAGGGTCACATGGACTCGAAATGTTAACTCTGTTTCTCTCTCCACAGATGCTGTCAGACCTGCTGAGTTTCTCCAGCATTTTCTGTTTTTGTTTCAGATTTCCAGCATCCGCAGTATTTTGCTTTTACATTCAAAGCAACCTCCTATTCAACAAGGTTTTCCCAGTACAACAGGCTCTACCACACTTCCAACTTTTGTAAAGACAAGATCTGGAAGAATTGTAAAGCCTCCAGACTGCCTGAACTTGTAAACCCAGAGACTTGAGGCGGGTGGGGGAGAATGGGTAATAGAAGTAATGTAAATATGTTGGGTATAAAGGATTGCATTGTAAATACATTAGATAAGAAATGGGGGGGAGGTATAGTACAAGGGTCTGGCATTGAAAGGGATAATGTGGGACTGGGGACAATACCACCCACACTGTGATGTAAAGGAACAAGTGACCCAAGCCCAGAGGGCAGTCTTGAACTGGACAGAAACCTGAGTAGAAACAAGCATTGAGACAGATTCTAGCTTAGACCTTATACTGTATATATGTACATAGTTATGAGCACGAACATATGAACGTACGAATAAGGAGCAGGAGTAGGCCATTCAGATCCTTGAGCCTGCTCCACCATTTAATAAGATCATGGCTGATCTGATAGTAACCTCAAATCTGCATCCCACCTACCCCCGATAACCTATGACCCACTTGCTTCCCAAGAATTTCTGCCTTAAAAATATTCAAAGACTCCGCTTCCACCACCTTTTCAGGAAGAGAGTTCCAAAGACTCACGACCCTCTGAGTGAAAAAAAATTCACCTCTGTTTTAAATGAGCAACCCCTTATTTTTAAACAGAAACCCTAGTTTTAGATTCTCCCACAAGAGGAAACATCCTCTCCACATCCACCCTGTCAAGACTTCTCAGGATCTTATATGCTTCAATCAAGTCACCTCTTACTCTTCTGAATTCCAGCAGATACAAGCCTAGCCTGTCCAATCTTTCCTCATAAGACAGCCTATCCATTCCAGGTATTAGTCTGGTAAACATTTTCTGAACTGTTTACAATGCATTTGTATCCTTCATTAAATAAGATGACCAAAACTGTTTACAGTACTCCAGATGTGATCCCACTAGTGCCCTATATAGCTGAAGCATAACCTCCCTACTTTTGTATTCAATTCTCCTCGCAATAAATGATAACATTCTATTAGCTTTCCGAATTACTTGCTGTATTTGCATACTAGCCTTTTGTGATTCATGCACTAGGACACCCAGGTCCCTCTGCACTTCAGAGCTCTGCAATCTCTCACCATTTAGATAATATGCTTCTCTTTTATTCTTCCTGCCAAAATGGAGAATTTCACATTTTCCCACATCATACTCCATCTGCCAGATCTTTGCCCACTCACTTAGCTTATCTATATCTGTTTGTAGCCTCATTTTGTCCTCTTCACAACGTATTTTCCTACTTATCTTTGTGTCATCATTAAATTTGGCAACCATCCCTTCAACCCCTTCATCCAAGTCATTTATATAAATTATAAACAGTTGAGGTCCCAGCACTGATCCCTGTGACACACCAATCTTTACATCTTGCCAAACTGAAAAAGACCCATTTATGCCTTCTCTCTGCTTCCTGTTAGCTAGCCAATCTTCTATCCATGCCAATATGTTACCCCTATACCATGAGCTTTTATTTTCTGCAATAACCTTTGATGTGGCACTTTATCAAATGCCTCCTGGAAATCTAAGTACAGTACATCCACCGGTTCTCCTTTACCCACAGCACATGTTACTTTCTCAAAGATCTTCAATAAGTTAGTTAAACACTATTTCCCTTACACAAAACCATGTTGAATCTGCCTGATGACCTTCAGCTTATTCAAGTGCCCTGCTATAACTTCTTTAATAATAGCTTCTAACATTTTCCCTACGACAGATGTTAAGCTAACATCCGGCTTTCTGTCTCCCTCACTTTTTGAATAATGGAGTTACATTTGCTATTTTCCAATCTAATGGGACCTTCCCTGAATCTAGGGAGTTTTGGAAAATTAAAACCAATGCATCAAATATCTCACTAGACACTTCTTTTAAGACCCTAGAATGAAGTTCATCAGGACCCAGGCTCTTGTCAGCCCACAGCTCCAACAATTTCTTCAGTACCACTTCTCTGGTGACTCTAATTTTCCTGACCTCCTTACCCATTTCCATTTCCTGGTTTATAGCTGCTTCTGGGATGTTACATGTATCCTCTATAGTGAAAACTGATGCAAAATACCTCTTCAATTCATCTTCCATCTCCTTGTTTCCCATTATCAATTCTCCAGACTCACTTACTATAGGATCAATGCTCACTTTGTTAACTCTTTCCTTTTTAAATATTTATAAAATATCTTACTATCTGCTTTCATATTTCTGGCTAGCTTTCTGTCATACTCTAATTTTTCCTTCCTTATTAGCATTTTAGTCATTCTTTACTGTTTCTTATATTCTGTCCAATCCTCCGGCCTTCCAGCTATCTCTGCACAAAGATATGCTTTTTCTTTAAGTTTGATACTGTCTTTAACCTTTCTAGTTGACCACAGATGCTGTGTCCATCCCTTGGACTTTTTCTTACTTGTTGGAATGTATCTATTCTGCACATTCTGAATTATCCCCTTAAATATTAACCATTGCATCTCTATTGACCTATCCCTTAACCTAATTTGCCAATTCACTTTAGCCGGCTCAACTTTCATGTCCTCATAATTGCCCTTATTTAAGTTTAAAATCATGGTCTCAGACCCACTCCTCTATCCCTCAAACTGAATGTAAAATTCAATCATATCATGGTCGCTGCTACCTAGGGGTGCCTTCACTATGAGATCATTAATTACTTCCATTTCATTCCAGGTCTAATATAGCCTGCCTTCTGGTTGGCTCCAGAACATACTGTTTTAAGAAACTATCCAAAAATAATTCAATGTATTCATCTAGGCTATCTTTGCCCATGCGGCTTTTCCAGTCTATTTGTAAATTAACATCTCCCAAGATTATCACTGTGCCTTTCTGACAAGCTCCAATCATTTCTTCCTTTATGCTCCACCTTACCATGTGGTTACTGTTAGGAGGCCTGTACACAATTCCCACAAGTGACTTCTTACCATTACCTTTTCTCATCTCTACCCAAACGGTTTCCACATCCTGGTCTCCTGAGCTTAGGTCATCCCTCTCTATTGTACTAATACCATCATTAACTAACAGAGCCACCCCTCCACCTTTTCCTAGCTTCCTGTCCTTCCTAAATATCCTGTACCCTTCAATATTCAGGCCCCAATCCATGTCCTCCTACAACCATTCTCCGTAATGGCTATCAAATAGTAATTATTTATTTATGTGCGCTCTCAGTTCATCTGTTTTGTTTTGAATGCTACATGCATTCAGATATAGAGCTTTTAGTTTTACCCTTTTTTTTATAACCTCTAGTTTCATCTGTTGATTTACTGGTAGGTTTGTACTCTCTATCCCTTCCTGTCATGGTCTGTTTGTCATTTCGTGTAATAATACCTTTTTTCTTTTGTCTTGTTTCTACTCTTTGGTTTACCACATCTTCCCAAATTTGATCCCTTGCCCCCACTACTTAGTTTAAAACTCTCTCTACTTCCCTAGTTATGTGGCTCGCAAGAACACCGGTCCCAGCACGGTTTGGGTGTAGACCGTTCCAACGATACAGCCCCACTTTCCCCCAGTACTGGTGCCAGTGCCCCATGAACCAGAACCCACTTCTCCCACACCAGCCTTTGAGCCACGCATTCATCTCCCTAATCTGATTTGTCCTATGCCAATTTGTAGTTAATAAACACTTACTGTTAAACTATACAAGATTCAGAAATCTTCGAGAGACCTACCAATCTACACACATTTTTAAAGTTCTTTTGTGGGACGTGGGTGTCGCTGGCTAGTCCAACATTTATTGCCCATCCCTAATTGCCCTAATTGCTGGTGAGCTGCTATCTTGAACCGCTGTAGTCCATGTGGTGTAGGTATACCAAAAGTGCTGTTGGGGAGGGAGTTTCAGGATTTTGACCCAGTGACAGTGAAGGAATGGTGATATATTTCCAAGTCAGGATGGTGAGTGGCTTGGAGGGGAACTTCCAGGTCAAGGTGTTTCCTTCTATCTGCTGCCCATGTCCTTCTAGAAGGTTGTGGTCGTGATTTTGGAAGGTGCTGTCTAAGGAGCCTTGGCAAGTTTCTGCAGTGTATGTTGTAAATGGTACACACTGCTGCCACTGTGCGTCAGTAGTGAAGGGAGTGAGTGTTTGTGGAAGGTGTGCCAATCAAGCGGGCTGCTTTGTCCTGGATGTTGTCAAGCCTCTTGAGTGTTGTTGGAGCTGAACTCATCCAGGCAAGTGGAGAGTATTCCATCACACTCCTGACTTGTGCCTTGTAAATGGTGAACAGGCTTTGGGGAGTCAGGAGGTGAGTTAATCGCTGCAGGATTTCTAGCCTCTGACCTGCACTTGTAGCCATTGTATTTATATGGCTAGTCGAGTTCAGTTTCTGGTCAACGGTAACCCTCAGGATATTGATTGTGGGGGATTCAGCAATGATAATGCCATTGAACGTCAAGACGCGATGTTAGATTCTCTGTTGTTGCAAATGATCATTGCCTGGCACTTGTGTGGTACGAATGTTAATTGCCACTTGTCACCACAAGCCTGGATATTGCCCTGGTCTTGCTGCATTTGGACATGGACTGCTTCAGTATCTGAGGAATCATGAATGGTGATGGACATTGTGCAATCATCAGCGAACATCCCCACTTCTAACCTTATGATGGAAGGTCATTGATGAAGAAGCTGAAGATGGTTGGACCTAGGATCAACATCAGGGGGTCACTGAAAGGAGGTCAAGGGTCACTAAGAGGACGTCGAGTGTGACCAAGGTAAGGTCGAATGTCACTGATGGGAAGTTGAGGGTCAATAACAGGAGATCGAGTGAGACCGAGGAGACCTCAAGTGTGACTGTGGGGGATCAAGGGTTACTGAAAACAAGACCAGGGAGAGCTCTGCCAAGACCAGGGAGAGCTCTGCCAAGACCAGGGAGAGCTCTGTCAAGACAACTGTGAGCTGTGTTCAACACAGGCCATAGGTGTTTGTTGAAGGCTAGGTCACCATTGGCGGACTCAGCTTTGCCAAGGTTCTGCCCTCTGTTGAATTTTTGCAGACAAAACGAACCTCATCAACCAAGTGTTCATGGAGCAATGGATGGAGGAGGAACAGTGCAGAAGAAAATGTGAACCAGGTCCATTCAAAGAGTGACTAGAAAGACACCAAGGGGTGCCAGCTGCAGTGAGCGTGGTCAGGGGTCAGGCAAACAGGTGTCAGTCCGACACAGAGCATTGCCGTGCCCCAGAGTTTATCATCCCACTTCAACTATCTGTGGATGTTAGAGAATGCCAATGATGTGGCTGAGGATGTCCAGAGCTGCAGTCACTGACCTATGTACTCTTCTTCAGGACAATCTGTGGTCCCTTGGACTGGGAGGGAACCCAATGCCAGGGGCTTTTAAAGTCACTGCAGCGTTAAACATCTAAACCAGTGGCTCCTTTCAGAGCTCCACAGGGGACATGTGTGGCATCTCACAGGCAGCCACACATTGCTGCATCAAAGAGATGACTAATGCTCTCTTTAAAATAGCCAGAGAGTTTGTGCACTAGAAAACGGATCCAGAGAGTCAGGCTGGAAGCTCAGTAGGCTACAGGGACATCGCAGGCACCCCACAAGTACAGAGGGTTATTGATTGTACACATGTAGTGATCAGAACTCCCTGGGACCAGCCTTCAGTCTTCACAAACAAAAAGGTTCCACTCTATGGCTGTGCAATTGGTCTGCAACCACAGGGGACATATCCTCAAGTGTGTGCTTGGTTTCCATGGGGCTCTCATGATGCAGACATCTTTCACCAATCTCAAGTATTACAACTACTCCAGGACTCACACACCTGCAGGGATGGATTCTGGATGACAGGGATTATCCACTCAAGACCTGGCTGATGACATCAGTCAGAAGCCCTCAAACTCCAGCTGAGGAGTGCTACAATGAATCCCATGGTTCCGCAAGAGTGACGATTGGGAAGACCATCTGATTGTTAAAGATGAGGTTCCACTGCCTGAACTACTCAGGTGGAGCTCTCCAGTGGATCTCGAGGATGATAGTTATCTGCTGCGCACTGCACATCTTTGCATCGAGGACACATGCTCCTCCTCGGATGAGGAGGATGGATCACAGCAGGCAGAGATGCACATTGGGGTTCCAGCACCAGATGCCAGGGCCATGGAGAGATGTGCGTGGGAGGCCTGTGAGTCCCTCATTCTTAACAGATTCCAGCAGCCTTTGACAAGCTGTCAGCTCTAGACCTTAAACCCACAGGGCCTCTGCATCTCCACCTGACATCAGATGGAGGAGAGAGATCATGATCTGAAGTTGTTGAACTCAATGTTAAGTCCAGAAGGCTGTAACGTGCCTAATCGGAAGATGAGGTGCTGTTCCTCTAGTTTGCTGTTCCCCCAGTCTCCTCCATCCCCACCCCTTTTCCAATCCCCCATTTTTCCTAATAATTTATATATTTTTTAAATATATTTTTCTTTTCCCGCCTATTTCTATTATTGTTTTTAAATTTATTTCCATCCATTGTTTTACTTCCACCTTTAGGCCTATTTCGATCCCTTCCCCCTACCCCACCCCCACTAGGGCCATCTGTCACTTGCTCATCCTGCTTTCCACCCTTAATGTCACCGTTAGCACATCCTTTAGCCAATATCACCACCGTCAACACGCCTTTGCCCTTTTGTCTATGGCATCTTTGGCAATCTCTTCTTTGCCTCCACCTATCACTGGCCCTCTATCCAGCTCCACCTGTCCCACCCCCCTCAAACAGCTTATATTCCACGTCATTTCTATTTTTCGTTAGTTCTGATGAAGAGTCATACAGACTCGAAACATTAACTCTGTCTTCCTTTCTACAGATGCTGTCAGACCTGCTGAGTTTTTCCAGTTATTTTTGTTTTTGTTTCACAATTCCAGCATCCGCAGTATTTTGCTTTTATTCCCTGGAGAAGAAGTTCCTCCTCATCTTCGTCTTATATGGGCAACCCCTTATTCTGAAACTATGTCCCTCTAGTTCTAGGTTCCCCCATGAAAAGAAACAGCTTCTCAGCATCTACCCTGTCAATCTCCCTCAGAATCTTATGTTTCAATAAGGTCACCTCTCATTCTTCTAAACGCCAATGAATATAGGCCCAACCTGCTCAACCTTTCCACATAAGACAAACCCATTCATCCCAGGAATCATCCTAATGAACCTCCTCTGAACTGCTTCCAATGCAAGTATATCCCTTCTTAAATAAGGTGACAAAAACTGCACACAGAACTGTAGGTGTGTGTGGTAATCTGAGGTGCAAAACACCTTTAAGAGAATGTAAGCAGATTGAACATGTGACTGCACGACCCAATAGCTGCGTAGCACGGACTACAATGTTAATGGTAGTCTGGAGTAGGGTCTGGTTGGAAAAGCACACATCGTGTTACTGCTCTGTTGTCTGTGTAAATAAAGAGCATGTGCTTCACCCATATTGGGCTCTGTGTCTGCAGTATATTGTAATCAGCAATAAGCATGCAACTGGTTCACAAGCAAAGCAACCCCACAGTAGAACATAACAACTGGTGACGAGGAAAAATACGACCAGTTGATGACACCAAGAAAAGCTGTAAAAACTCAACTGAAGTGAATCAGCCATGCCCTGCAGGCTGATTGTAAGTAGTTGTTGAAGTTATCTCCCTCCAGTATGCCACAATTTGGCCATATCAAGCTGCTTGATCATTACATCACATTATATTGAACGCCTCACGTTTTCTTTTTGGCCAATGATATATCAGGGGAGGAGAAGAGGCAGGCGATCCTCTTATCAATATGTGGCACTAAAACATATGGCCTAATTTGTAGTCTAACGCCACGCAACGTCCCAGATGCCAAGGACTTTGATGAGTTGGTAAACCTTGTGAAAAGCCACTTTCAGTTGAAACCCTCAGTAACAATGCACTTTAAATTTAATTCAAGGTGTTGTGACCCTGGAGAGACAATCACTTGCTATGCAGCAGCCTTGAAACAACTGACAGAGCACTGAGAGTTCGGGACATCGATTAATGACATATTAAGAGACTGACTAGTGTATGGGATTAATGAAAATGCCATTCAAAAAAGGTTGTTGTCAGAGACAAATTTAGACTTCAGCAAGGCGCTGGAGTTGGCGCTCGCAATGGAGAGCGCAGTCAGGGATTGAGAAGCAATCAGAAGGGAGCACAAAATGGTGCCGTTCTTCACGTCAGGAGGGAGGCACCGGTTAGAAATGGCACAGAAGCACAGGGCCCCGCGGAAAGGTGGGAAACTGCCGCCATTAACAGACCAGCAAAAAGCAATGGTTTAACAGAGAAAACCCACAATACTAACAGCAGAAATGGAACTAGACAGTCTGCAAATGAATGACGATTTAAAAGTGTTTTGACTGCCTCCGCCATGGACACATTGTACGATATTGTAAAGACAGATTGAGACAAAATTTCAAACAAAAGGCAGAAATCGTGAAATTCATATAATGGAAGCACCAGAAGAAACAGAATCAGATATTTACTTGCTATACAACTTAAAATGGGTAAAATAGAGCCAATGTGACACTAGAAATTAACAGAAATCTCTCTGAATGGAGGTGGATACAGGGACATCCATGACAGTTATAGGGGAGCATACATTTAAGTATCCGAATGGAGGAGACCGCTCACTGCAGCTGGAAAATTCAGATGCTAGGTTAGACATATTCTGGCGAAGACATACGAGTAAGAGGTATAAGCAAGGATCTAGTACAATATAGAAGCCAGTCTGCTAATCTACCCCTGATAATGGTAGCAGGGGACGGTCCAACTCTATTTGGTTGGATCTGGCTTAAGGAAATAAAGTTGGAGTGAACTGAGATTTTTCAAAACAAAAACAGAATTACCTGGAAAAACTCAGCAGGTCTGGCAGCATCAGCAGAGAAGAAAAGAGTTGATGTTTCGAGTCCTCATGACCCTTCAACAGAACTGAGCAATATCAGGAGAAGGGTGAAACATAAGCTGGTTTAAGGTGGGGAGGTGGGGTGGGGTGGGGGGAGAGAAGTTGGGGGCGAGGGGGTGGTTGTAGGGACAAGCAAGCAGTGATAGGAGCAGATAATCAAAAGATGTTACAGACAGGGGCAAAAGGGGTGTTAAAGGTGGTGATATTATCTAAGAGAATGTGCTAATTAAGAATGGATGGCAGGACACTCAAGGTACAGCTCTAGTGGGGGTGGGGTGGAAAGACTGACAGGGCATTACAGGTATAGATTTAAAAATAATGGAAATGGGTGGGAAAAGAAAAATCTATATAAATTATTGGAAAAAACAAAAGGGAGGGGGAAGAAACGGAAAGGGGTGGGGATGGAGCAGGGAGTTCAAGATCTAAAGTTGTTGAATTCAATATTCAGTCCAGAAGACTGTAAAGTGCCTAGTCGGAAGATGAGGTGCTGTTCCTCCAGTTTGCGTTGAGCTTCACTGGAACAATGCAGCAAGCCAAGGACAGGCCTGTGGGCAAGAGAGCAGGGTGGAGTGTTAAAATGGCAAGCGACAGGGAGGTTTGGGTCTTTCTTGCGGACAGATCGCAAGATGTGTTCTGCAAAGCGGTCGCCCAGTTTACGTTTGGTCTCTCCAATGTAGAGACTGCATTGGGAGCAACGAATGCAGTAGACTAAGTTAGGGGAAATGCAAGTGAAATGCTGCTTCACTTGAAAGGAGTGTTTAGGCCCTTGGACGGTGAGGAGAGAGGACGTGAAGGTGCAGGTGTTGCATCTTCTGCATTTTTCAAACTCAGGTTGAAAGAAATGTGCCTCTGTATTCACGGAAGAGTTTGGGAAGATTCAGGGACGGCAAGCTAAAATCCATGTGGATCCTGGGGCAACACCCAGATATTTGAAGGCGAGGCCAGTCTCCTGTGCGTTACGAGAAAAAGTGGATATTGAATTAGACAGGCTGGAAAGGTTGGGAGTCTTACAGCCTGTACAATTTTCCGAATGGGCAGCGCCCATAGTTCCAGTACTAGAGCCTGACCAGAGTGTATGAATATGCAGGGACTACAAGTTGACCATTAACAAAGTGGCCAGACTTGATAGGCACCCTATACCAAAAATTGATGAATTATGCTCCAAGCTAGCAGGGGGAACTACATATACAAAACTCGACGTAAGCCACGCTAACCAGCAAGTCGAGCTAGAAAAGGCCCATCGGAATTTAGTAACTATCAACACAAATAAGGAATTATACCAGGATACTCTTCAGAGCCTCACCAGCTTGTGCCATTTTCCAAAGGACAATGGAAAATTTATTCCAAGGTCTATCCCATATGGTGGTTTATCTCGATGATGCCCTAATAACAGGAATAACTAATGAAGAATGCCTGGCAAACCTGGGAGATGTATTGAAGTGTTTCTCACAAGCGAGAGGAGGCTTAAAAAGGAAAAATGTATCTTCTAAGCAAAAGAAGTGATTTACCTGGCTCATAGGGTCGACTCGCAGGGCCTTCATCTAGTAGAAGACAAGATGAGAGCTATTCGTGAAGTGCCAGCCCCGAAAAATGCCACAGAACTGATGTCCTTCTTTGGAATGGTTAACTACTATGGTCGTTTTCTCCCAAATTTGTCAGCAGTACTGGCTCCATTATACGCGGTACTCAAGAAAAACCACAGTGGACTTGGCAAGATCCACAACAACAGGCTTTTACAGCAGCAAAGCAGTTGTTACATTCATTGGCCCTGTTGGTACATTTCGACCCAGAGAAAGAATTGATTTTAACCTACGATGCATCCCCTTACGGAGTAGGGGCAGTATTCTCCTGCCAGATGGCGGGTGGCTCCAAACGGCTCATTGGCTATGTCCCAAGAACACTCAGGGTGGCAGAACGAAGGGGCTCACAAATAGAGAAAGAAGGTTTATCCATTGTATTTGGCGTTAAGAAATTCCACCAATACATCCGTGGTCACCACTTCACCATCGTATCCGATCACAAGCCACTACTAGGCTTGTTTGGGGAAGGTAAGACAATACCCCAATTGCCTTGACACACACCCAAAGGTGAGCACTGTTTCTAACTGCTTACGAGTATCCACTGGCCGGGAAGCCAGGTTGCCAATCCCAACACGCTGAGCCGATTACCTCTAAAGGCCAGCAAGGTGAACGTTCCCATCCCTCAAGAACTTGTCTTGTTATTAATAAACTTTCTGGATTCATCACCAGTGAATGCCAAACAGATCAGTGAATGGACCAGCCATGATCCAGTTTTGTCTCACGTCAGGGAACAAGTCTTGCCGGGATGGTCTAACGAGCCAAAGTCAGATGAAATGAAGCCCTATTTTAACAAGAGATACGAGCTCACCTGTCAGGATGGCATCTTACTGTGGAGAGCGAGAGTCATTGTGCTTCCCAGAGGGAGACAACCATTATTGATAGAATTGCATTGCACTCACCCTGGCATTTCCAGAATGAAAATGTTGGCGCGCAGCTACTTATGGTGGCCAGGGTGGACACTAAAATTGGAAACATGGCCAAGAGCTGCATGCAGTGCCAACAGGTGCAGAAATTGCCTCCTTCTTCTCCACTGCATCCTTGGGAATGGCCAGGGAGGCCATGGGTCCGCCTCCATGTTGACTATGTTGGGGCCTTTTTAGGGCACAATGGGCAGAATTTTGTTCTCATTGGGCAGGTGCAGTGGGCAGGCCCAGGAGCTGCCACGAAGCCAATCGCCACCCGCGATCAGGCCTTGACTGCGATTTCGCGCTGGCTGGCCAATTAACGGCTCGCCAGCATGAAACGTGTGCTGCAGGGCTCAGCACTGCCAGGGTCAGGAGGGAGGAGCGCAAACGCTGAAGTTCCCAGATGTGCACAGTAAAAGCTCCCTGAGGCACAGAGCTACCTCAGGGAGCTGAAGATTTTGAACACTCAAAATAAAGATATGAAAAATAATGAAAATATGTCCCCTCATGTGACTCTGTTAAATATGAGTGTTAAAAGTTTTTATTATTTGTTTAGTCACTGGTTGAAACCCCATCCAGCCCGTGGATGGGGTTTCACCAAAAATGCAAAGGCCGCTTGGCCTTTTTGCCTGCCCGCCAACCGAGCGGTTGGACAGGCAGCGAAAAATTCTAGTCAATTAATTGATTGATGGCCTTAATAGGCCTCTTAATTGTTGGCTGCCTCTCATGCGCACCCACTGAGCAAAACACCATGAGAGCGCATGATGATGTCGAGATACTCGCCCAATGTCATCATGCACTATTTTACTCTCGTTTGCGCGCCCACCCAACAAGAGAAAATTTCTGCCTGGTGTTCCTCTTAATTATAGGTGCTCATTCCAAATGGATGGATGTATAGGAGGTGAGTTCACCCACATCTGCTGCCAGATTGCATCAGAGTTTTGCGATACATGGGTTACCAGAGACAATAGCGTCTGACAATGGAACGACATTCACCAGCGGGGAATTCCAAAGATTTACAAGTCTCAATGACATAACACGTGTCGAGACTTCGCCATACCACCCTGCATCCAATGGGCTGGCTGAGAGGGCAGTCCAGACCTTCAAGGCTGGAATGAAAAAACTAGATGGAGGCTCTATAGCAACTAGATTATCACATTTCCTGCTCAGCGATAGGACTACACCACACACGACTGCCGGTATTGCCCCACAGATTTATAAATGAAGAGGCGCCTTAGGACACGATTGAGTCTAATAAGGCCAAATTTAGGGGGGAGGGTAGACAGAAGTCAGGAGGCCCAGAAAAAATGAACATGATTACCAGAGTCATGAAAGAAACTTCACTGCGGGAGAAGGAGATTTTGCAAAGAACTTTGGAGATGGGCCCAAATGGCTATCAGGTGAAGTCAGTGCAGTGACAGGACCCTTATCATATATCGCTTGAAGGTCGGATAACCTGGAGACGTGTAGATCACCTCCTCTTCCACAAGAAAAGATGTGCCAAACATTCCCGTTGGAGTCTACACAATTGGCAGGAGGAACTCCCCTTGCTTTGGAAGTGGGATCCGTTGAGCCTGAGATAGTCAAAGAAGCAAACTTACCTGTTCCCACTGGAGAGCCTAGTGGACAAATAACTCCTGAGAGGGAGGCCTCGGATAAACCATCTGAAGTTGTAGAACTATGACTTTTGACATGTTTGAAAAAGCCACCTGACAGTCTGAATTTGTAAATAGCTTATTTGTGTAATAGTTAACATATTGTAAATTGTACTTTCAAGTAAAGGCAGAGGGATGTGTAATCTGAGGTGCAATACACCTTTAAGAGAATGTGAGCAGATTAACCATGTGTCTGTATGTCACAATAGCTGTGTAGCATAGGCTACAATGTTAATGTTAGTCTGGAACTGGGTCTGGCTGGAGAAGCACATATCATGTTGTCTGTGTAAATAAATAGCACATGCTTCACTGCATATTGGTCTCTGCGTATGCAGTATACTGTTATCAACTCGCCCGCCAACAGATAAGCATGTAACCGGTTTGCAAGCAAAGCGGCCCCACAGTAGAACATAGCAGCGTGGTCTCACCAATAGCTTACACAGACCTCCCAGTTTTACACTTCATCCTCTTTGCAATAAAAGCCAATGTTCAATTCCCTTCCTACTTATTTGCACTACCTGCAAGCTAACATTTTGTGATTCACATACAAGGGCACCCCAGACCCCTCTGTACCACAACACTCTGTAGTCCATTTCAATAATATTTTGCTTTTCTGACAACCTCACATTTTCCTCCATTATATTCCATCTGCCAAATTTTTGCCCACTCATTTAACCTATCCATATCCCTTTGCAGGCTCTTTGTGTCCTCCTCACAACTTACCTCCCCACCGACCTTTAATCATATACTACAATCCCCATGCCTGTTTATGGGAGTTAGCCAGTTTCAATCCCTTTATCTTCTAGCTAGGGTGCCTTTTCTTTTCCCCTTATGGAAACGTGTCTAGTCTTTACATGAACTATCTGCTCTTTGAAGGCATCCCTTTGCTCATTTACTGTTTTACCAGCCATCTTTGATTCCAATCCACTAGGCCAGATCCATTTTCAATCCATTGAAATTAGCCCTACTCTAGTAGAGTATTTTCACATTTTACTTTTCTTCATCCTTGTTCATAACTACTCTAAACCTAATGATGCTGTGATCACTATTTCCATTATGCTCCCTCACTGAAACATATTGCACTGGCCCCACTTCATTCCCTAGGACCAGATCTGCACTATTCCCTTCATTGGGCGAGAAGCATGCTAATTAAGAACGTTGTCTTGTACAGATTTCAAGAATTCCTCCATCTCCTTTCCCTCTACACAGGTACTTTCCCAGTCTATATTCAGATAATTGAATTCTCCCACTATCTCCACTGGAAAGTTCCTGCATCTTTCTGCAATTTACCTTTCGATTTGCAGAGAGACTTGGGGATGTTTGTGCACAAATCTTTGAAGGTGGCAAAACAATTTAAGAAAGCAGTTAAACAGGGCATACAGGATTCTTAGCTTTAAATAGTGGTTTAGAATACAAAAGCAAGGAAATTGTACTAAATCTTTACAAAACACTTGTTCAGTCCCAGCTGGAGTATTGTGTCCCATTCTAAGCAGCACATTTTTGGAAGGATGCCACAATCCTAGAGAGGCTGCAGCAAAGATTTACTGGAATAATACCAGGGATGAAGGATTTCAGTTACATGGAGAATTTAGAGAAACATGAAGCAAAGAAGGTTCAAGAGAGATTGGATAGAGGTGTTCAACACCATGAAGGGTAAATTAAAGAAGATTGTTTGCAGTGGCAGAAAGGTCAGCTACAAGAGACATAGATTTAGGTTAATTGGCAGAAGAACCAGAGACGACAATCATTTTAACACAGCAACTTGTTATGATCTGGAATGCTGTGCCTGAATATATGATGGAAGCAGATTCAGTAATAGTTTTCAAAAAAGAACTGGATAAATATATGAAGGGGAAAATGTTCAGGCCTATCAGGAAAGGGCAGGGGAGTGGACTCATTTTTAGCTCCTTCAAAGGGCAGAACTGTCTTGATGGGCCAAATGGCCTCCTTCTCTGCTGTATCATTCAAAGCTTCAATGAAACCTACTTCAGATACTTCAAGCACACACGTTAGCTCACCAAAAAAATGTGGGGAGAACAGGTCATTTAATTTAAATGGACCATGGCTTAAATAATTGTTTTAGTTGATGACCTTTCATTAGAACTGGGAAAAATCAAAAATGTGACAAATTGTTAAGAAAGTGGAGAGGCAGGAAGGTAGGGGGAGAGGAGAAAGAATGAAATGGGAAGTTCAGTGATTAGGTGGGTGTGGAAGGCAGGAGTGATTAAATGACAAAAGGAATGATGGCGCAAGGCAAAATGAGATGTTAATGGAAGAAGTAAAGAAACAAAATATGGGCTAGGGGTGTAAATGGGACTAGAAGGATCATTATCAACAGCGGCTATTCAAAAAAAATGGGGGCAGTGGTTATGATCTAAAATTGATTAACTCAATGTTGAGTCCAGAGGTTAAAAAGCGCCCAATGTAAAGATGAAATGCTGTCCCTCAAAAGTCCATTGAGCTTCTTGAAACAGAGAGGTCAGAGTGGGAGTGGGGCAGGAAATTGAAATGGCAGTTGATTGAGATCTTGAGGTTACACTTGCAGATTGAACAGACATGTTCCATACAGCAGTCATTCAATCTACGATTGGTTCCCCCATTGTGGAGGAGGCAGCACTGATAGCAGCAGATACAGTACGCTAAGTTGACAGAAGTACAAGTAAATCATTCACTGGGATTTTATGATCCCGCCCACAGCGGGACCAATTGCAGGCTGGATGGGAAACTCGGAGAGGCAGCCAAACGTCCGTTGACTTTGGGCGGGATATACCAGGGGCCAGCAGTAGGTATCACAGTCAGGTGATCGCCAACTGCCCATCCTTTCTTCCACCTGAGTTAAATTTTACACCTGCGATTCCAGCTGGAGAATTTTGGAAGACCTCGTTACATCTTCAACTTTATTGCTCTTCAACTTTATTGCAGTGCCAAGACATTAGTGGGGTTATTATGGCTAAGGGGTGAAAACTAGCACTAGGTAGACGCTGCACTGATCAGCCACATCCTTTTGAAGTCTGGATTTAGCACACAATTTTGGTCCCAACTGCTGATTACCTTAATTTGAGTTTACCTGGAGGTGCTAAACAGACACCTGCCAGTTTAAAAATAAAAACAGGAAATGCTGGAAAAACTCAGTAGGTCTGACAGCAACTGTGGGGAAAGAAACAGAGTTAACGTTTTAAGTCTGTATGACCCTTCTTCAGAGCTAAAGAGAGAATCTACCTCTCTTTAGCTCTGAAGAAGAGTTATATAGACTGGAAATGTTAACTCTGTTTCTCTCTCCACAGATGCTGCCAGACCTGCTGAGCTTTTCCAACATTTTCTGTCTCTATTTAAGATTTCCAGCGTCTGCAGTATTTTGCTTTTAACTTACCTGCAGGTTTAGCACTCAAGTGCTGAAAAGCACAATTTTTCTGTAGCAGTATATGTGGGCTCCTCACACCCACTTCTGTTGAAGATGTGGAGTGCTCTGGCTGGCATACAGCAGCACAATGCAGGATTGCTAAAGGACTAAGTGAGAAGGTGCACAGGTTCTCAGATGTGGCACTGGAGGGCTTGGTGGTGTTGGTCCAGGAAAGGAGAGATGTCCTGTGTCCATATTGAGGAAGGATACCTCCTCCTCAACCTATTTGCCCATCTGTGCCTCTCTCCTGCAACAGCTAGCGCTATTCTGCCTGGTCTCACATCCTCCCCCAGACTAAGGAGGGCACCTAGCAAGATGCTAATGGTCAAACACTCCCTTCCTTTCTCCTGTTGACTTCTATAAGGGGTCTAATAAGGTGGAGTAACACAGCACTTACTTGTTTTGGGTGAAGTACCCAGAGAACCTTCAGATTAAATGTTGCTCGAGCACTGGTGATGTCTTGACAAAGTGTCACAGGAAGTCTCCTGAAAAATTTCAGATGTCCTCTTCACAGCTTCATCAGCAATGATTGTGAAATGGTGAGTATCCCTTTAAGAAGTGCATTAAATCAACAGTGACGCCATATTTACTTCCAAACACCTGCCTCCCATTAGGAGACAGCTTTAGTTGAAGCCTCAGCCACTAAAGTGCTGTGCACTCTTTAATGAGCATGAGCAGGCATTTTAAGTGGCAGGCAGCTGTTTGACAAGCCCGCGGGAGGCCGTTCCTCGCACTGACTTCAACTCCTTTACAAAATTGGTGTCTTACATTAAATGGAGGAATGGAGGCTAAACCGACGTTCCAGATCAAGACCCTATCTTGGCCACTCCTTCACCGCCTTCACGCCTAAAGTGTCTGGTGGAAATCGTGTATCCCACCACTCCGACAACTCCCCACCACCCCACCACCCCCAACTAAACTTGGATTATCAGTTTGGGTTTAGGATCTTTTTGTTGTTGCTGATTTTTGCTCAGCGTTGTTTTGAAGTGGCGATACAGCAAAGTCTAAGTAGAGGGAAAGAAAAATCTTGTGAATCAGCTAAAAGAAAACACCTGCTGTTGAAGGTAATGCAAACACTCTGCAGCAGCTGTCAGCTGAATATACTTAACACCATCAATGTATTTATTTGACTAAAAATCACAGTTCTTAAATAGTTATACTCACTATAGCGCCTCTGTTGGGAAACCTGTTCGTGTGTTCTGTTGCTTCACTGACATGGAGCAGATTGTAACAGAGCCAAATAAATTACAGTATTTCCATCTTTTAATCCAAGGACATTTTGGACTTAAATTTGACTCCTTGATTTATTTATGATCTGACTTGTTCTGAATACTTACTGAATGACCCAAAGCCCTGGACAAACCCCAAATGGATTACTGCACTCAGTTTTGGGTAACAAACTTTAGGAAAGACATATTGGCACTACAATGGATACAAAGAAGGTTCTACAGAATGGGGCTAGGGCTTAAACAGTTACATTATAAGACTGGTTGCATAAACTTGACTATTATTCCCCTGAGTTTAGAAGGTAGTGAGGTGGTCTAATTGTGGAATTTAATAGGGTAAATGTAGAAATACAATGGACAGAATTTCATTCTCCTCACAGAGATGGGCTGGGAGATGAGGGTGGGGGCCTGTTTAATGGAGTGGGAAGGTGCAGGGTGGAGACCCCATCACCTTCCCAACACCCACCCAATAAAGCCTGGGTTGGGAAGGCTCGGAGACGGCCACTTCGGGGCCTCATCCCACTGCTGCTGGTATTCAACTGGCAGCGAGTGGGGGCCATGCCATGTTGGCAACCCACCAGGTTAACCCTGACGGGAATGCTTGTGGCCTAGTTGGGGGGTTTCCCTTCTACTTGGGCAGCCTGTGCCCAACAGAAAGACTCACCAGTGGCATGGGCCACCCATGAGTGAAGATCCCCACCTGCCCTAAATACAAACTGCTCCACCCCCACGCCAGGGCCACCCTGACTGGCCCTGGCAAGGTGGCCTTACCTACTTTCACTCCAGGCTCCAGCGAAGATCCTGCCGCCTTGACTTCCTGCAGTACCGGCAATAGCGACTGCTTCCCAGCCTCTGATTGGCCGGAAGGTCTCAGAGGTCGGATATCCACTCTGAAGATGATGAGGACCCCAACTCCAACCTGTTAAATGCCTGTTTGGCACTAAATCAGGTTGGTAGGAGCTGTGGAACGGTTGCACCTGTATTGCCACCAGCTGTTCAGTTGGCGGATACGTCCGCCTCTGTAAACATTAAATTCTGCCCAATTCCATCTGGTTGGGAAATTCAGAACAAGACAGCAGTGTCCTAAGATCAGAGTAGACTATTTGGGAATAAAATCATTAATTTCAGACAAAGAGTAATGGAAATCTGGAACTTTCTCCCTTAAAAGACTGTGGATGCTGAGTCAATTGAAAATGTCAGGAGTTAGATCAATAGATTTTTGGTAGGTAAGAATATCAAGTAATAGGTGCCATTGATCAGCCATTAAATAATTAAATGGTGGAACAAGCTTGAGGGGCTGAATGGCCTACTTCTGTTCCTGTGTTCCTGTAACACAGTGAATGTACACATGTAGTGTGGTAATTATGGTTTCATGTAATGTGTACTATACCTTTAAGAAGCATGCTTTTAAGGAAGATCACATGATCTTAGTACCCAATAGGAGAGTAGCATGGGCTACCTCTGTAGTTAGTAGTGTAGAGATAGAGTTTGAAGTGAAAGCACATGTTTAGTTGCTGCTGAGTAACTTTGTAAATAAACTAAAAGTTTCCATCTAAGAACTGTCTGCTAATCAACTCTATCAATAGTACCAGCTTGGCCAACACTCAGAACAAACTGGTGGTGAGGATAAAACAAGTGTAACAGAAGAAATCAAGTGAAACAAAATTGGCGCTGTACTTCATAAAGTAATTGTAAGTGGAAGTTCTGTTCGAATTGACGAAGTAATTCCCTCTCAGAATGCCGCATTTCAAAAGAATTTATCCTTTCGATCAACAGACGATTGGTCTCATTATGTTGAACATCTCACGTTCTTTTTCCAAGCGAGCGAGATTATGGGAGAAGAGAAGAGGCAGGTGATCCTCTTAAGCACATGTGGGAATAAAAACTATGGTTTGATTCAAAGTTTGACAGCACCCAATGCCTCAGGTTCGAAAAATTGGTGGACCTCGTGAAGGGTCATTATCAACCAAAGCCCTCAATAACGATGCAAAGGGCCAAGTTTAACTTGAGAAATAGAGCCCTGGGGGAGACAGTTGCATGCTATGTGGCAAGTTTGATACATCTCTAAACAACATGTTCAGAGGTCGTTTAGTGTGCGGTGTGTATGAGGACACAATTCAGGAGACATTATTGTCTGAAGCGAATTTGGGTTTCAAGAAGGTGCTAGAGATAGCACTGGCAATGGAAAGCACAGTAAGGGAATCAAAAGCCATACAGGGAGCGCAAAATGATGCTATTCTCCACATCGGGCAGGAAGCCCCAGCCAAAAAGGGTGCCAAAATGCAAGACTGTCAAGAAGCGGGAAAAAAATGGAAAATGAGAAAAATTGACTTAGCAGCAAAAACAAAGAATAATTCCAATAGAGGTGAAAACAAGCAATCTTTTAACGATTGGCAGTTTAAAAAAGTAGAATGTTTTTATTGTCATAGAAATGGACACATAATGAAACAGTGCAAGGAAAGAGTCAGGCAGACTTTTGAACAAAAGAAAAATCCCAGTGAGATCTACAATTTAGAAGAGCCCGAAGCAACAAATTCAGATATTTACCCATTGTTTAATTTGAAGGTTGGAAAGACAGAACCAATTTATGTAACCGTGAAAGTGAATGGTAGACCTGTTAGAATGGAAGTGGACACAGGAGTTTCCACTGCAGTAATTGGGGAACATACCTTCAGATATCTGAGTAATGGTGAACATTAATTAAATTTAGAAGAAACAATTGCCCAATTAAAAACATACATGGTTGAAGACATAAGCAGAGTAACTGCCTATTATGCAAGCCAAATGATAAAGCTACCCTTGATGGTGGTAGCGAGAGGCCAAGCCTCCTGGGGCAAAACTGGCTAAAGAGGATTAAGTTAGAATGGGCCAAAATTTTCCAGTTGAGAGCAGTTACCAGAGCTACTACAAAAGTATGCCACAGTCTTCAAGGATGAACTTGGGAAGTTGCAGGGGCTGCAGGCAAAAATTCATGTGGATCCAGAGGCAACCCTCTGATTCATGAAGGCGAGACCAGTACCTTAAGCACTGCGAGAAAAGGTCAACAGCCAACTGGACAGACTAGAAAAACTGGGTGTTATACAACCTGTGCAGATCTCAGAATGGGCAGTGCCCATAGTCCCCATCCTTAAATCCGACCAAAGCATCCGAATTTGTGGAGAATACAAATTGACAGTTAATAAAGTAGCTAAGCTAGACAGACACCCCTTACCAAAAATCAAAGGCTTGTATGCCAAGCTAGCAGGTGGAACCACCTACATGAAGTGTCATATGGATCATGCTTATCAATAACTAGGGTTAGATAATGCCTCCTGGGAATTTGTCACAATTAATACCCACAAAGGGTTGTACCAATATACACAATTGCCATCAGTGTCTCCTCAGCTTGTGCCATCTTTGAGGGAACAATGGAAAGCTTATTGCAGGGACTGCCCCAGGTTGTAGTCTATTTAGACGATGTTTGAGTGACAGGATTCACTGGAGAATGCATTTGGCAAGCTTAGAAGAAGTCTTAAAATGTTTCTTGCAAGCTGGAGTGCTTTTAAAAAAAGAGAAGTGCACATTCCAAGTGAGGAAGGTAATCTATTTGGGTCACTGGGTAGATTGACAGGGTCTCCACTGGTTGAGGAGAAAGTGAGAGCCATAATAGAGGCACCTGCACCAAAGAACACCTCAGAGCTCAAAACATTCCTAGGAATGATTAATTATTATGGGAGATTCTTACCCAATTTGTCTATAGAACCGGCACCCTATATTATCTACTCAAAAAGAACCAACACTAGTCCTGGGAGGCGCCCAGAAAGAAGCTCTCATAAAGGTGAAACAATTGTTGCACTTGTGCAATCTATTAGTACTTAATGACCAGAAGAAAGAATTGGTGTTGACATGTGACTCATCCCCCTATGGAGTGAAAGCAGTGCTCCCCCATCGGATGAACGATGGCACAGAACACTATTCAAGAACACTCATCACAGTGGAAAAGAAATATGTTAAAGACTCAACAACCTTAAGAAATGCAAAGATAAAAGCAAGATACTGCAGATGCTGGAAATCTGAAACAAAAACAGAAAATGCTGGAAAAATTCAGCAGGTCTAACAGCATCTGTGGAGAGAAAAAAAAAGAGTTAACGTTTTGAGTCCTTATGACTCTTCTTCAGAACTAGAGAGAAGTAAAAATGTAATGAAATTTATACTGTTTAAGGGGGGTGGTGCAGGTGAAGCTGGATAGAAGGCCAGTGATAGGTGGAGGCAAAGGAGAGATTGCCAGAGATGTCATGAACAGAAGGACGAAGGGGTGTTAATGATAGTGATACTGGCTAAAGGAGGAGCTGATGGTGGCATTAAGGTCAGAAAGGAGAATGTGATAATGGCAGGACAAGGGTAAGCACTCTGGAAAGAGCAACATGAACAAGTGACAGATGGCCCTTGTGGGGGTGGGGTGGAAGGAGGGGATGGTGGTGGGAAAAAAGATTGAAAATAGGATAAAAGGTGGAGATAAAACAATGAATAAAAATGAAAATAAAAAAAAATAAAAATAAGTGAATAAAAAATAAACAATAAAAATGAGAAAATAAAAATTAAGAAATGAGAATGAATATTGAAAAAATGGGATAAAAAGGGGTGAGGATGGAGGAGAGAGTTCATGATCTGAAGTTGTTGGAATCAATGTTAAATCCAAAAGGCTGTAAAGCACCTAATTGGAAGATGAGGTGCTGTTCCTCTGGTTTGCGTTGAACTTCACTGGGACATTGCAGCAGGCCGAAGGGCAGACATGCGGGCATGAGAGCAGGGTGGTGTGTTGAAATGGTAAGCGACAGGGAGGTCTGGGTCATGCTTGTGGACAGACCGAAGGTGTTCTGCAAAGCAGTCACCCAGTCTGCGTTTGGTCTCTCCAATGTAGAGGAGACCGCATTGGGAGCAACGAATGTAGTAGACCAAAAATGAGGGAAATGCAAGTGAAGTGCTGCTTCACCTGAAAAGTGTGTTTAGGCCGTTGGACAGTGAGGAGAGAAGAGGTAAAGGGACAGGTGATGCACCTTCTGCGATTGCATGGGAAGGTGCCATGGGAAGGAGATGAGGTCTTGAGAGTGATGGAGGAGTGGTCGAGGGGATGGTCCCTACGGAATGCCACCCGTCACACAACAACAGATGTCACACCTGCGGAGCTATTGTTGAAATGCTGTCTCAGGACGAGATTGTGTTTAATAAGGCGAATTTAGGGGAGAAGGTGGAAAGGAGTCAGGGAAGTCAGAAAATTAGGCATAATTGGCATAGTTGCAAGAGGAAATTTACTGTGGGAGAGAGGGTATATGTGAAGAACTTTGGAAAAGCCCAAAATGGTTATAGGGTGTAATAAGTGCAGTAACTGGACCTCTACCTTACCATGTGGAGATGGAAGGCCGAGTCACATGGGGAAGAATTGGATGGCGGTGGGGGGGTGGGGGGTGCAGAGCGGGTGCGGGCAGGCGCAGCCATTCTTCACGGTCGGGCCAATTAAGTCCCGCCCAGTGTACTTCACGACTCCCGTGATAGTGGGAATGGGTGGGCAGCAGCGGGCGCGCTCAGCCCACTGGGTCCAATGGTGACCCGGCAGCCTGTATAAAGGAAGGCCTGGCAGCCTTGGAAAGGCTGCTTGCAATGGCTAGGCAAAGGGCTCTGCAGTGGGTCAATGGAGGTTATGCTAGTCTGGAGGGTAGGCCATCGGGGCAGGCCAGGCCGGATGGTAGGCCATCAGGGCAGGCCTGGCAGGAGGATAGGGCGGGGGTGGGCCAGTGTGCCCCTTGTTTTTCAGATGATTGCCTTGCTGCCCTCCTCGAGGAAGTGAGAGCACGGTGGGAGGTGCTGGTTCCTCAGGACAGGAGGAGGAGGCCCCCCCAGATGACAAAACGTGCCTGGGAGGAGGTGGCGGAGGTGGTGAGCTCCTGTGACATGGAGCAGCGCACCTGGGTCCAGTGTCACAAGCGTTTCAATGACTTGTTGAGCCCTGGAAGAGTGAGGACAATGTTTGCATTGGTCACTTAACCCAGCAGGTCGGCTTTCCACACTGCTGCGCTTCCCCCCGACAATCTGAGTGTAGTGACTGCATTGAATCATTGACGGCATGTGTCCTCCGCTGGGTGGGCCAGCAGATATTGCCCATGTCAAGGTCAGTGTGAGAGGACAGTGAAGAGATGGGTTCTGCGCCCGCAACATGTGGTACACTGAGACCCGCATGACTGGTGTGGAGGCAACATGGAGGAGCTGCACCTAGGGGCTGTGCTTGAACTGCAGGACATGTCAAAGTCAGGGCGATGAGATGCTGGGAGGGAGCTTCAAGGTGGCATGGCAATGAACCATCTGCTGCCCTCTGCGCCCCACGTGCTTGCACCTCCTTGCTATGGAAGGATATACCGTGTGGTGCCTAATATGATGTGGGCAGCATGTGGCCAAAGTGGAGTGGGGGGGGTGGTGGGGGGGAACAGGCCTAGCATCTTTGTGTGAGTGTTCGGCAGCAATGGGGTGAGGATGCTCTGGGGCCCTGATATGTCCCACTCTGGTTTGGGTGGGCCGTGCGCGAAGAGAGCCCATGTGCAATTTGCACAGATCAATGTTCTTCTCTCCTTTTCAGGAGAAGAATGCTCATAATGCAGCAGAGTGTGTGAGGACTGGCGGCGGCCAGGCACAGATCGCCATTCTCAGCCGGTTTGAGAAGAAGGCCCTAGATCTGGAGAGGCGCCATGCGCCCAGGTCACTGGTGTCGGTGAGGCTGGGGTGCCATGGCCAGGTATGTATGGCCAGCAGTGAGGTCAGCATTGTTCTCCCAACAGTCATAGCAGTGCTGAATGTTAAGTGATTTAATTTTGCGACATGGCTTGACCATTTCTTATGGAAGGATGAACACATAATGATCCAAGGGGCAGGGATGCACTTTGTCATTGTCTCCATGTTAACTGATCCAATGCCCTTGTTCTTCCTTTCAGCATCAGCGGAGCAGGGCCGGGAGGAGGAGCAGCATATGCCCCCTCTCACACCTGAGGGCCCTGAAGTCTCACCAGCATCACACCATCTCTGCCAGGCAGACACCAGCGCAGATACTAGCACTTCGGTGGGAATTAGAACATCGGCTAGTGTCCTGGGGCACAGCGGCGAGGGCACTTCACAGTCACTAGAGGAACTGGCATAGACAGAGAGTGCCCATGGCGCCAGCAGTCGAAGGACTGCAGGGGACCAGACACATGCTCAGTCAGTACCTGATGATGTGCCTCAGGAGTCGTCTGCAACGCAGCAGGGGCATGAAATGCGGCCGGGTGTGCGGAAGCATCTGGGGGAGATACATGAGGCTATGCTTGGCTTGGTCTCTGTGGTGGAGGGGTCTACGTGGACGATCGCCGAAGCAATGACCCACATGTCCAAGCGCCATGCTTCCACCATGGAAAGAATGGCAACTCTTGTGGAGAGGCTCCTCCAGGAGACCAATCAGAGCTTCTGACCAGCAAGCCCTCACATCGGCATTGACCTCAGCGGGTCAGTGCCAGTGTGGGAGATGGTGTGGGCACCAATTTTCCAAGCTCGGTGTCCATCTATCCGAAGCAACCTCACGTCGGCGCAGCAGCTGCCTGTCATCTCTGCGAGCTCCTCACAGGGCGCTCCAGATGAGGGTGGCAGCTCCTCTGCCCCTCTCTGAATGACCGTAGCATCTGTTGAGGCTGCACCGACTGAGGAGATGCCAGCTGTGGAACTGGCAGCTCCCTCCCAGGCGGGGCCAGCACAGGCTCCATGGGCCAGAGGACGACCGCCAAGGTCATCGAGGCCAACAGGACAGCAGAGTCAGCAGGCTGTCTCAGATGCCAGTCCCAGCGATGGGGCAGCACCAAGATGTAGCACCTGGAAATGTAAACAAAAGGCACCTTAGGCACACCACGGGTTTATCACTGGTGCTTTTGTATTGGCCCGAGATGAGGTCTTTATGATTTGCTTGGAATTGGAACACCATTATCATTTTGTTTCATTAAGTTTCTTTGCCTGTGATATTAGGTTCAGAATTGTGACCATGGCTGAGGGTGCCTCTTTTCTTCTGCATGTGTATGGTTTCCAAAAATGATAGGAGTGTTTTGCGGGACATTCAGCTTTTTTAACAAGGCCCTTAGTTACTGTTCCTAACCTGGAAGATTTGGCACATAGGTATCGAGTATGGAGGCTTGTCCTGGAGGTCCATTTGTGGTGTGCTAGCTGAAGGTTCATTGGATTAAAGCCTCACAGATGTCCCTGCCTCCCTGGAGTATGCCCGGGTCAGCGTCTACCCCCTCATCATTTCCCTGTGCATGCTCATCCTCGGACTCACTGCTGGACTCATCGTGTGCAGCCACATCCACTGTGTCAACATCTTCATCGTCCACTGCGTCCCCCCTTTCCAGCGCAAGATTATGGAGAGCGCAGCATATAACCACTATCAGCAGCACACGATCTGGATACTGGAGTGCAGCCCCTGTACGGACCAGGCATCGGAAGCGCATCTTGGGAAGACCGATGGTTCTCTCCACCACAGCCCTTGTGGAGGCTTGGCTCCTATTGTATCACTGCTCAGCTTCTGTTCTTGGATGGTGGAGAGGCGTCATGAGCCACCTTCTGAGGGGATAGTCCTTGTCACCCAGCAGCCATCCATCCAGCCGAGCCGGAGCACGGAAGAGCCCCGGCACCTGGGAGTGTCTGAGGATGTAGGCGTCATGGGAGCTGCCTGGGTACCTTGCACAGACTTGTAGAATCTGCATCCTGTGATCATACACTATCTGCACGTTCATGGAGTGGAAGCCCTTCCTGTTGATGAAGGCACCGGGCTCACCTGCTGGCGCCTTGATAGCCACATGTGTACAGTCTATTGCACTCTGGACACGGGGGAAGCCAGCAATGGCCGCGAAGCCTCTGGCTCGCTGTGTCTGGCTTGCCTGGTCCCAATGGTAGTGGATGAATGTCAATGCACGCCTGAACAGAGCGTCTGTAACCTGCTTGACACAAGTGTGGACAGCTGATTGGGAGACACTGCAAAGATCACCCACTGAGCCCTGGAAGGAGCCAGAGGCATAGAGGTTGAGGGCAGCTATGACTTTTAGAACCACTGGCATGGGGCGTCCACCCACACACTTAGCAGAGATCTCAGCCCCAATCATCTGACAGATATAGTTGGCTGTCTCCCTTGAGAGATGGAGCCTCCTGCGGCACTGCACCTCAGACATACTGAGATAGCTGCTTCACCACCTGTATACCCTGGCAGCAGGATAGTGGCATCATCTGCAGCAGCTTCCACCTTGGACTACCTCTTGGCCCTGCGCCCCTTATGCCTGTGCCCGTCCTCCCCTGGAGGCTTAATGTGCACTCCTGTCCTCCTTCCCCTTTTAGCCCTCCCTTCCTCCTCAGTGGAGGTGCCTCCAGTGGACAGTTCAGCTCCCATTCCCAGGCAATGGAAAGGCTTCCAGAAACCTGGAGGCCCAAAAAAGATTCCTCACTGCAGAGTGCTGACCTGAGGGTTAAGAGTCCAGACCAAGCAGCTGGTATGCATTTTGAAGTATTGCAGATCACACAGGCAAGTTTCAAAAGCTTTGAAAAATCAATACTTGAGCGAGCACACTCGCGACCCCACTGAGCCCTCTTATCCTGTCCGTGGATGAGGTTTATACAAATGTGTCTTACCCGCCTGCCCGTTGCGCCCATGCGCCGATCCCAAGATTGCAGGGGCACCGAAAAATCAGCGTTGATTAGTGAGTCAAAGGCCTTAAGTGGTCCATTAATTAATGGCAGGCGCGCAGCGGATATCATCGTGTGCCTGCCCAACAAAATATCGCAATGGCACGCGGTGACAGAACGCTCGCCTGACGTCACCGCCTGTCATTTTACACAAAAACGTGCCGGGCCAGCCCCCGCTATCCAACAGGAAAATTCTGCCCAGGGAGACACGCCTAAGGAAGAAAGAAACAAATCACCAAGAATTGATCCCACCAGTGTTCACGACCGGGTCAGCATTTCTTGTTGAGAGAACTCAGTCTAGTACAGACATGTCTGATGTGTCTGATATTCCTGTAAGAGTTGAGGATACAGATCTGCAGGTGCCTACTAAAGCACCTGGTATTCAGACAACTCCAGAAAAGGAGGCTCCTGACAAAGCATCTGAAGTTGTGGAGCTGAGCCACTTTACATGCATAAGGAAACCCCTGGATTTGTAAATTACTTATCAGTGTCAATATTTTGCTGTCTTGAGAAAGTTGTACTTGTAATAGTAAAACATATATCCAAGTAAAGGGGAAGGGATGTGGTAATTATGGTTTTATCTAATTTGTGCTATACCTTTAAGAAGAATGCTGTTAAGGAAGATCGCGTGATCTTAGTACCCAATAGGAGAGTAGTGCGGGATACCTCTGTAGTTAATAGTTAGTAGTGTAGAGGTAGAGTTTGAAGTGAAAGCACATGTATTTGATGCTGGGTACCTTTGTAAATAAACTAAAATTTTCCACCTAAGAAGTGTCTGCTGATCAGCTCTATTAATAGTACCAACTTGGCCACCACTCACAACAGGTAGTAAATGTTATTTTCCTTACAATCATGAATGCAAATTATTTATTTTATTTCTCTCCATAAAATGAACACATCAGTCAGCTTTGTAGGTTGACTTCCAAGAACACCTTTTCTCCAAGTTTCTATCATGCCCCATTTCCATTCAGTGCTCAAAATATTCTTCCTATTTCTTCATAAGCCAACAGCAACATTGTGCCACACAAATGAAATAACAGTTTAGCCCAATGCTATCAGACATTTTCTGGAAAAGCTATTGAAAGAAAATTCTTTTCAAAAGCACTCTATTCAAACATAAGGATGAAGCCAGTGGAAGCTGGTTTTTCAAGTTCATTATACCCTGGGCAATATTTGGGCATCACTTTGCCAAGGGTGTGTTGGTGAGGGGAATGGTAGCAGGGCAATGAAATGAAGCAGCTTTCATTTACACTGGTTTTCCACCTCAATATCAGCTTCTGAGTTTCCTATTGAGATTTGGTCCTTCCTATGATTTTACCTAAAAAAAAATTGGAGATACCATTACATGACTGGGTCTTTAAGAAACAACAAAGGTATCTTTACAGCACTGGGTGTAATCCATGGTTCACCAACTAGGGTGCAGAAAAGATTTACAAAAATGCTTTGAGGATTGAGGGACTTCAGTTACGTGGATAGATTGAGAAGCTGGAGCTGTTCACCTCAAAATAGAAAAGGTTCAGAAGGAATTTGATCAAAGTGTTCAAAATCATGAGAGGTATAGGCAGAGTAATTTGGGGCCAATTAGCTCAGTTGTCTAGATGGTTAGTGAGTGGTTCAGAATAATGCCAACAGTGAGGGTTTGATTCCCGCTCTGGCTGAGGTAGACTTGAGACCTGCCTCCTCACCCTGCTCCTGAGAGCGGAAGGCAATGGCAAACCACCACTGGCAAAAACTGCCAAGAGAATAGCTCAGGGTGAAACATCAGCAGACAGTGAGCCAAGGACCTCCCTTCAGACAGAGAGCACACGTGAGCAAATAGAGTAGCTAGAAAGAAACTGATCCCCCTGGTGAAAGAGTTGAGAACCAGCGGACACCAGTTTAAGGCAATTCACAAATGAACCATTGGCAGCCTGAGGCAAATCTTTTTGGCCCAGCAAGTGGTGAGGATCTGGAATGTACTGCCTGAGAGTGAGGTGGAAGCAGAGTCAACTGTGGCTTTCAAAATGAAATTGGATAATCACCTGAAGAGAAAAGAAAATACAGGGTTACAGGGAAAGGGCAGGGGAGTTGGACTAGCTGAGGTGTTCTTGTAGAGAACTGGCATATACACGATTGGATGAATGGCCTCCTTCTGTGCTGTAAATATGCCATAATTCAATGATTCTATGCTATCAAGTTACTTGCAAGCTCATTGTAATATATGGAAATAGGGCTAGTCCTGCTGTAGTCCAAAAATTGCTGTTTGTCAGCTTGCAGTGCAATAAAGCTAAATGATAGTGAAAGATTTCAGGCACACCTACTGTCAGGATTCACTGAGGTTACTGAAAGTGAGGATTTTCTGAGTGTAAATGGCTTGGAGAGTTTGAGCAGTGTTTATTGAGCTGGGAATGATTTTTTGGAGTGATTTATTCTTGGACTTGCTTTGACTACTCCCAACAGTTTTAAGGCCCCCAGAAGATTCTGAACCCCCACCCATCCACCCACTGAGGGCTTCCCAGGAGCAGGTATGTCATTCATGTGGCCTTATCTTGTCCGCCAATATCATTCAGGAGGAGGAGGAGCAGCAGAGGATGGAAGAAAGGAAAATATGCAACATTTAAGGAGGATGTAGGCCACCAGTTATTACCCTCGAAGAATATAAGACTACACAAATTTCATAAAGACCTTAAGGCGCTGCTGTGTATTAGAAGGGTGAGGTCCACACAAGAGACAATAAAGATAAATTGCCATGCAATACATGAGAACTTATGGTCATAGTCATCTGCCCACACTGCTCTATCTGTGACTATGAAACTGATCACATTGCTCAACGTTTAGGGGACATATTCACTGTAGCCACAAGAGATCTATGTGTTATCAACCAGGCTGCAGTACAGTCTTATTAAAAACATAAAGTGCTGGAAAAACTCTGCAGGTCTGGCAGCATCTGTGGAGAGACAAACAGAGTTAACATTTCGAGTCCAGTGTGACTGAGAAGTTCCGAAGAAGAGTCCTACTGGACTCGAAATGTTAACTCTCTGTTTCTCGCCCCACAGCTGCTGCCAGACTTGCTGAGTTTTTCCCGCATTTTCTGTTTTTATTTCAGATCTCCAGCATCCGCAGTATTTTGCTTTTACTGCAGTACAGCCATGCTTTCATTAGGCAACTGATACATTTTACAGAAGAGACAGAAGATATAGATAATTCATTTACTTCAACAGAGTGGTCAGCAAGAACATCACTGAGGTCTTGAAGGGGAACTTGTTACTTATTTATTATTGGGAGAGGGTGTGCACTGTTAGCAAGGGCAAATTTATTGCACATGCCTAGTTGCCCTGAAAAGGCAGCGCCTTGACAGTTTACGAGGGGGTTTGCAGTATGCACCAGTTTGTATGTCCCAAATAATTGTAGCTTGCTCCATTACTCTGCTATGCAGAAAGATCTGGTCCTGAACATTACTGGGGATGTCACCTGAGCAGTTTTGGAGGCAGAATTACAGGGTACCATAATGACCGTTCCTCACATGTTTCTTCAGTGACTGCTACAGAAGGCATCAGTGCACAACTGAAATTTTCCCCTCTTTTTAACACTCTGAATTTTCCCCTCGTCGGGGGGATGTTAATGGGCGGGCGCGTGCCGGCGCACTTCCAATCAGCACCTCCGATCGGAGGCATGGCGCCATTTTATGTCGATGGACCAATTAAGGCCCGCCCTGCCTGACATCCGCAGGGAAGCACTATGTGCTCCCTGTGTGGGTGGGGTGGAATCCCTAAAATCGAGAGAATGCTCTTTCACGCATGCGCACAAAAGAGCGCACTCATCTCCCTGAGGCTAAGTGCAGACTCAGGGAGATCAGCTCTACTTTCAACAATATTAAAAATAGAAAAAAAATTCCCTTACATGTTGCCCCATGTGATAATGTCACATGAGTTGGGACATGTTCATAATTTCCATAACAACTTTATTAAAATTTTTAAAACCCTACATGAAACCTCATCCCGCCGGTGGTTGAGGTTTCATGTTTTTTCTAGTTGCCGCCAGGACTCCTGGCCTGCCCACCAACTTTAAGGTTGGACGGGCAGGTCCTTTAATTGCTTAATTGATCCTGTCAATGGCCTCAATTGGCCATTGACAGGTTGGCAGGCCCACAGCTGATTTTGCTGCACCCCCACCTTCCTAAAAATTTAAATGGGGTGGGATGACGTTGGGAGTTCCACCCGACATCATTTTACGCGTCGGTGAGCAGGCCCCCACTCGCCGATGGTAAAATCCTGTTGGCAGTCCCCAACGGAGTGGCACGCGAATCGAAGGAGTCTGTCTGCCTGCTCTCTTATGAAGTGGTACCCACATGTGCACATTTGGTGGTCTCCATGTGAAGGATGGCGGACACCATGGTCCAGCAGAACCTGGAGATGTGTGCAGACCTGCACTCCATCACAGTAGCCATGGGTAAGTTCCTGCAGTGGCAATGCGAGGGGGAAACGGGGCACCTCGATATCCCTCCAATTGCTCCTTGCCCTCAAGGAGTCGGGCCGGAGCCCTCGGGCACCTGAAGGGAGGAGGAGCGGCAGTTGGACACCCCTAGTTCATCCACTCAAGATTCTCAGAGACTGTTTGCTCCCTCTGAGTCCCCTTTGCCTGTGAGTGCCTGATCCTTGTCCCCTATCACTGCAAAGGGAGCAGCTGACCCACAGGAGGACAGCCAAAGCAAACCAGGGCCCTCAAGGCCTCGGCTCTCCCAAGGACCCACACCAAAGCCAAAAGAGGCAACAGGGCCAACCATTGCATAGGCCGTCGCCCCACCTTCTACGGATGTCAGAGCAGCACCTAGAAAAAGTGGTAGGCCTAGAAAAGTTAAGAAATTCTGATCACAAGTGGTTGCATAGGTGAACACATTGTGTCACTTTATAACCTGAAAAAATATTCACTTTCACTGAATAATGTATAATGGTGACTTTCAGCTTCATTGACAGGCTGCACGAGTCCTCTCCCTGCATGCTCGCCCCCCCACAAGCCTTTCAGCTGCATGCAGCCAGACCACGAGTGATTCTGGAGGGAGAAGTGTGTATGTGGCAGGCCCTTTCGGAGCCTTGTGTGAGCTCTCTCCCACACACGCGGAGCCTTCATCCAGCACACTCATCTCAAGGTCCGAAGCATTTTCAATGCTGCCTCCTGGGGTTCTCTTTCAGTTGCCCATCTCAGCTGACCTGCATCTCCGCCCATACACTGATTGCACTCAGTGCACCTATGCCCGTCCAACATGAGGTTCCGCTCACTTTCGATTCACACATCATGGTTGTGGTGAAGTTCTTGCTAAGCTCCCACATCCTTTCCCCACCCCCAAGTCACCCATGTCCTTTCCTCCATCACTGAGAATCCCCCCGGCATCACATTCCAAAACCGAAACCTTGTGATTCCAGGATGTCCAGGTGAATGCACACGTTTCTTACCTTCCGGAGAACTCAATCCCCATCCACACTGATGTCCCTGACCTCCTTCTTCCCACCCTCAAGGTCTACGTCTACCTCCGTGTTCCCACCAACCATCCTCGCCGCCCATTCTACTATTACCGACGCATACTCTCCTACTCTATGGGCCCCCTCTGCCCCCTCTCACACTCACCATTCCTTCCTACCACACCCACCCGCAGTTTGCTTTCCACAGACCCCACCCTTGCATGTTCACCTGGACATCCCCCCCTTACTCCCTCCTCCACCCTTACTCCCTCTACTCCCTCCTTCCCCCGGACACCTTCTCCTCTCTGAATTTCCTCCTCCCCCCAGACATCTTCCCCTCTCCAAACTCCTTCCCTCATTCCTTCCTCCCCCCTTTATACCTACCTCCCCACTTGCAGCATTCTCCCCGTTACACCCTCCACCCCCCAGACTCCCTCCTCCCCCTGATGCCTTCGTACCCCCCTCCCAACCTCACCCCGCCAGCCCCCCAACACCCCCCACCCCCCCCCGCCCTCTCCAGTACACCTTCCTCTCCCATTCACAGCTGGAGCTTCCTGTCCGCCACCACCCCCCTCGCTGATCATCTGTAGCAGCCCATGGCCAAGACCGTGATTTTCCAAAACCAACGTCAGACATCAACGGAGACCTCCCACCTTCCATGAGCTGCTTCAGGGCAGAGTCATGTCCATGAGGATCCACCCAGCATGCAATGCGTGTGTTCTTTCAGGGTCCGGTAGCTGCAGGGCTCCAGCACTTTCTTCTCCTCGGATGTCCGCGATCTGAGCAGGTTCCTTACACTAAGTCCTGACTTCTGCATGTCACGCTTGTCCAAATGTGTTCTGGGCTGGCGTGTTTTCCCACCGGCATAATGGCAAATTGGACGTGGGGGGACGATTCTGGTCAGGCCTTACTTTGCATCCCATTACCAGGATGCAACTCATGCTCACACTGGCCTCCAGTGGGATTCGCAGTCAGCCATGGCAGGCACCACTGATATCTCGCTGTGGTTTCACATCAGCGTAAAATTGATTTCTGCCCCTCCTGCCGAATTCTTCCCCCCACCCATAATGATGCCTGATGGTTACAGGACTCATTGAATCTGCCCCTAGTTCTCAGTTCTCCCACAGGAGGAAAATCTCTTCCACATCCAACTTGTCAAGACCCCTCAGGATTGTATATGTTTCAATTAGGTCACTTCTTACTCCTCTAAGCTCAGCAGATACAGGCCCAACCTGTTCAACCTTTCCTCATAAGTCAATCTGTCCATTCCAGGTATTAGTCTTGCCAAACTTCTCTGAACTACTTCTAATGCATTTACATCCTTCTTTAAATAAATAGACCAATATAGGATACAGTCCTCCAGACGTTGTCTCACCAGTGCCCTGTTCAACTGAAGCATAACCTCCCTACTTTTGTATTTAATTCCCCTTGCAATAAATAATAGCATTTGATTTGCTTTGCTAATTACTTCTTGTATCTGCATACTAACCTTTTGTGATTCATGTACTGGGACACCCAGATCCCTCTGCATCTCAGAGCTCTGCAATCTCTCACCATTTAGATAATATACTTCTCTTTTATTCTATCTGCCAAAATGTACAATTTCACATTTTCCCACATTATACTCCATTTGCCTGATCTTTGCCCTTTCACTTAACCTATCTATATCCCTTGGTAACCTTCTAGGTCCTCTTCACAACTTACTTTCTGACCTATCTTTGTGCCATCAGCAAATTTGGCAACCACCTTCGGTCCCTTCAACTAAGTAATTCATATAAATTGTAAAAAATTGAGGCTTCAGCACTGATCGCTGTGGCACACCACTCGTTACACCTTGCCAACCAGAAAATGACCCATTTATTCCTACTTTCCATTTCCTGTTAGCTAGCCAATCTCCTATCCATGCCAATAAGTTACCCCCTACACCATGCCTTCTGGAAACCTAAGTTCAGTACATCCACCAGTTCCCCTTTATCCACAGCACATGTTACTTCTTCAAAGCACTCCAATAAATTGGTTAAACATGATTTCTCGCTCACAAAACCATGTTGACTCTGCCTGATTGCATTGAATTCATCTATGTGCCCTGCTATAATGTTTTTAATAATAGCTTCTAACATTTTCCTGATGAAAGGTGTTAATCTAACTGCTCTGTAGTTTCCTGCTTTCTGTTTCTCTCTCTTTTTGAATAAGGGAGTTACATTCATTATTTTCCAATCTAATGGAACCTTCCCTGTATCCAATGCATCAACTATGTCACTAGGAAGAAATTCTGCCTCATCATCATCACCATTATTATCTCCTCTGCTACCTATTGCTTTCGTGGATCTGTAGGAAAGGAGGGGACAAGCTAAGAATGAGAATTAAAGAACCAGAGAAGGCTATGGAAACTTGTGGTGTGATCTGTACGGAGGATTATGTTGGCACGCAGTCACTAAACTGGCATTAGGGTTTTGTCCTATCCTTCCTCATATTCCACAGCAAGGAAGGAATGATTCCATATGAGCTTCATCTATAAAATATTTCTTGATTTCTCCTGTGGAAATAGAAAAACAAATTGAATACAAATTATGAGACAAAAACTGCTCAACATTTCCAGTTGATTCTCACCATAATTTTGACAGGCATCTATAGAAGAACTGCAAACCTCTCCTTCATTTCGGCTTGTTAAGAACAATATCAGAATGAAAAGCTTTTTGTAAAAAGATTCTGAGGCTGAATTATTCGCCATAAATTTTTGCCTGAGGTGCATGAAATTATGATGCAGAATGACCCAAATTACAAATGATCATTCAACATGATGGACAGATAACTAAATGATGTACTCCTGGCTGTCACTGCATGATTATCATAAAAACAGTAACATTAGGTGTTATCCTGATTTATATAAAAATCAAATATAATTCCCTCTCCTGCAAAACCCTTAAAACTTCTCTCTTACTAAACACTCAAAGTAATAATGACCTAAAAGTTAAGACTTTGAAATGTATGGGTGAAAATGCAGCTTCTGTGGCAGATTCTGATACCCATTCCTTAGAAACACATCTGTGATTTCACTCCATAAGATGTGCAGAGGAAGTCTTATCCTATGAGTCCATTTTTCTTACAACATTTACTTTGCAGTCTGTAAGTTGTAAAATTAAATGATGTAGAATTACTGCCAGTTATATTGTACAGATGAATACTTGATAAGCCTATGGGATAGATGCTCTTGCTTCAGAATCATCGATGGAGACATTGAGCTGAAATTTGCTCTGATGGGTGCGTGCCCGGCCCACTCAAGCATAAAATGATGGGCAATGATGTTGGGCAAGCGTCCTGACGTTATCACGCACTTGTGCGATATTTCGGTCGGCGGGCACGCGCGTGAGTCAGCAGCGCGCCTGCCGACAATTAACAGGCCTATTAAGGCCATTAAAGTAATAATTAAATGAAAATTTTCACTGCCCATCCAACCTTACGGTTGGCGGGCAGGCGAAAAGGCCAAGCGGCCTTTGGATTTTTTAGGAAACCTTATTCCCAGGCGAGATGAGGCTTCCAACAGCAAATAAAAATTAAATAAAAATTTTAAAATTTCATTCATAACCTGTCCCTGCTCATACACGAGGGGGTATGTTTTTAACATTGCTTAAGTTCATAATTTTTGAGTTTATAAATCTTCAGCTCCCTGAGGCAGCTCTGTGCTTACACTTACATAGAGATGTGAACATTTGATGTAATCAGCCTTTAAAACACTGTATTGATATAGAGAAGAAAAATAACAACTGTTAGAATTCAACAGCTGGGGCTGAGTTTTAATTTACCTGACTTGCTGGAGGGGAAGTTGGTGGAGTTTGGGAAAGTGCAGAGCCTGCGTGTGACTTCACCAATAGGTTACCTACGTGGAAGCCAGCCTGATTGAAAGAATTGGGGCGGAATCTTCTGCTCTGAAGTCTCGGTTCGGTGGTGGACACGGAAGTGGGAGTGATTCCTGCAGGGGAGCGATATGGCTGAACAGGTGCGATCTTGCGCTGCTCAGCTCATTACTTATTTATCTGTGCATAGCACAGCGAATCACATGGCAGGGGTGGGCAGAAAGTTGGCCTCCCCGCTGTTAATTTATTGAGGTCAAAGGTCAGGGCACTGTATTTAAAAGGCTACCATTCACTCGTTGCAGGCCAGGAGCTCCGGAAGCTGCATCCTGAAGAATGCCCAAGAGAAGACAGCAGCCCCATTGTTCAGCGATTCCTCTCTGCAGACTCTCCTCCAGGCCACCCTGGAAAGCTGGGTGGTGCTGTTTCCCAGGGGTGGCAGAAGCAGGCCCTCCTGCCTGACAACCTGGGAAGAGGTCGCAGCGATGGTTAGCGCCTATGGGGCCCAGAAAAGAAATGGCCAGTAGTGTAAGAAGAGGATGAATGATCTCCCATGCTCCACCAGGGTACGTGCACCATCTACTCACTGCATCTCATAACGGCATCAGGCAGTCTAAGGGTTAGAGTGTGCACAGGGATGCCACATACAACCAGCAGATGGAATATCTGCACTGAATCAGGGCCAGCCACTGTAAGCTCTAAATGTCATATCAGTTGCAGGACGGAGGTTCTTAATCACTTATTGAGGAGGACTCAGCAGCTGCCATAGGCATGCATGCTCCTGAACTGCTCATGCAACCATTGGGGTGACAATCAATCCTTCAGTCTTTCAGCAGGAGAAGGCGGCCCATGACAAGTGGGAGCAGGCCAAGACCAAAGAGGGAATAGCTAAGATCAGAGTCCTCTTATGAGGACCAGGCCACTGACATAGGTGGGGAGGAGTAGATCCATGCCTATGTTAAAGGTGAGATAGGACTCCCCCAGGAAGCCTGTGAGGATGTATCCAGTCTATAGTTGTCAGCTGCGCACGCTGTCTGTGAGATGCCTTTAATTTACAAGCCTGCTTAGCCAATCACTAAATCTTTCTTTTCTCTATTCCAGGTACCAGCAAGAAACGGAGAGGATTGCAACCCGACCAGCCCCAGCCCCAAACCCACCCCTGAGGAGGATGCCTCCGAATCCTCAGAGGATGCACCATCACAGTGTTCACCTGCACCCTCCACCAGCGCGGAGACACTCACCTCAGTGTGTCCAAGTTCTAGAGTGGTCTTGGGGTTACAACCTGAGGTCCACAGCAGGCAGAGGCAGTGACAACCAAGGTATCTGACACTCGGACGACTACTGGAGGCCAGGCCCCTGCTCGGCCATATGCAGATGATGAGCCCTTTGCCTTGGTCCTAAGAGACATGTTGGAGGTGAAGAGACAGGCAGAGGAACATCAGGCAGAATGCCAGAGGCCATGCGCAGGCTGGACTGAAGGCTGGAGCAATCCATCCATGTTCTGTTTGATGTCGTGGCTCCGGCATGCAAGAGCTTGGCTGCCTCCATGGAAAGGGTGGAATCTGTCTTGGAGACTCAGGAGCAGCAGAACACACAGTGGCTGCCGGATGTGCGCTCAGATCTGCACTCCATCGTTCTAAACATCGGTGCAGTGCAGCAGTGGCTAGGTGAGAGGGGGATGTGGCACCTCAACCTTTTTCCAGGTGTCCCTTCCCTCAAGGAGTCAGGGAGGTGCCATTGGACATCCACAGGGAGGAGGAAAACCAGCCAGGCAGCCTGGGTGCTTTATCCCAGGATACTCCAAGGGTGCCCTGATGCTCCACCTCCGCTCTGCCAGTGACCCCATTGCCTCCAGCAGGTCAGGCCAAGGAGGGTGCACCTGCGGCTGAGCAGGAGACCCTTAGCAGGCCGGGACCCTCTAGGCCTTGGGCCACCAGAGGACACCTGCCAAAGTCCTCACAGCCAACAGGGCATAGCAGTCAGCCAGCTACCTCCCCCTCAGCTGCGGATGTTGGCGCTGCACCTCGATATAGTGGTAAGATGAGAAAAATGAAGAAGCATTGAAGGCGCACAGGTGCCACATGTGTACACTAATTGTAAATATTTTGAACACTTGTAAATACATGTTCGCTTTCACTGTTTGGAAGAGTCATGGATTCCATCTTGCTTCCAGTTGATTCAATGTCCAAGGACATTTAAGGCTCTGGGATGTGGGCCTCCATAAGAATCCAATCAGGATCTCCGACAGTTCAGTTCTCCCACATTATCACCATAGCGATTACTCAATCATCCTGCACGTGCAAGATTAAGCACTGGCCATCAGTTGTCAGAGTCCTGGCTGGCCACTCCTCCTGCCTTTTCTTGCAGCTCACACATGTCCTGACCTCAAAATGTATTCATCGAGGTCATTGCATCTCTTGCTGCTGTTGCTCTGATGTCAGATGTGGGTGGATGGCACGAGTACTCGAGGGGAGTTAGACCTGAGGTGAGCGACAAGGAATACTGTAGTTGCAGTTTCAGGGCTTCGAGAGTGAAGCTCTTCACTGTCTTCTTAACAGCAGAAAACCAGAGGCTGCCCTACATGTCGGGAGGAAGCTGTGGTGGGCACGTTCGATCATGAATGGCCTTCCTTGATGATCTGTCATTTTGAGTTAACATTATAGCTGAAGGTAGCAAGTAGGAGGCAACAGGTACACAAGCCTTGACTGCAAGAGGGATTTGAGTGTAGGATTTAAGAGGTATATGTGCATTTGTCTGAAGTCTTTGTCAGACCTCACATGGAGACGTGTGTGGCCTGCTTGTCTCGTTTTGAAGGGTGTCAGTAGGCCTCGCATAAAGGATTAACAACAAAAGTGCTTTGGACATCTTTGTAGGACCAGGGTTTTAGTGAATGAGGAGAGAGAGAGAGATTCGAATGGGCCTGTGTGCTGGACAATGTGGAGAACTGTGAGGCTATCCATGTGAAGCTTCACCAGCTCTAAGAGGCCTCTGCTGTCCATGCAGGAAAGAATTCCACCTTGGCTGAGGCATCCACAATGATGGATCACGGTCTCACACGAATAGTAATGCCATCTAGGATTGAGACTTGTAGGGCTGTCTGTGATTGGAGGGTCAGCGTGCTTGCACATCAGCAATCCATAGTGCAGGTGAGGCACTCTCAGTGAGTGGACTCCAAACTTACCTTGAAACATATTGGCATGATAAAGGTGTCAAGGGATTAGAGTTTATGACGTGTGAGTGGCGATCGGGGGAGCAGATACACGATCATCCCTCATCAATCTGCATAGAGGAGCAATCTCGAGGGGTCAAATGGTGCTCCCATGCTGCTCCTCCCTGTGGACCTATCTCTCTGGTTCTGCCTGAAAGAGCTCTCTGCCAGGTTGGCCCCACTTTGGGAGCAGGTGTCCGGGGTGACATGAGATCCCTGGCGACTTTAGATTTGATATTGCTGCCAAGCTGCCATGCACACAGACTTTGTGAGGGCATGGTTTAAATCATTGTTCCACTTATAGATGCCTGAGGACGCAGAAGGAAGGAGTGCTGTGTAGGTTCCAATACGTGCATTCAGCACCAGGGCTCTGCATTTAAACACAGTTTGGCACATGCAAAGGATCAATCCAACAAGGGCAGGCAGTAATTAGCATAATTTAATTCAGCTATCATAAATCAAGGAACATTAGAGAAAAATAATGTCTGGAAAGAACAAGCTTCTGGCACCTATCAGCTAGCAAAGGATCAAAATGACTCAACAAATGAGTCGCAGCTTACTCTGACTGGAATCTGGTAGCTATCAGATTGGCATGGGCACGTCTGCCGTGTCATACCCTTGCTATGGCCTTTGCATGTGGATTGGCAAGGTCCTGGCCCTCATCAGCTCCATCGCTTTCAACGTCCTCCTCGTCAGAGGAGACATTTTTCCCCTCCATGTCTCCTCTATGTTGCGCTAGGTTATGCAGGACGCAGCAGACGACGATGATCCGGGAAACACTCTGTGGTGAGTATTGGAGAGCCTTGCCTGAGAGGTCCGAATATCTGAACCTCAACTTTAAGAGGCCTATTGTCTGCTCAATCAGGGACCTGGTGGAGGCCTCAGCATCATCCTCAGCAACATTCTGTGGATGGTGAACTGGCGCCATCAGCCACGGCCAGCCCTGCAATCTCTGAGGTTCTTCAAAAACCTTGGCTACTGCGAGTGGCTCAGAATATAGGCATCATGAGAGCTCCTTGGGAACTGAGCACAAACATGCAGGGCTTGCCTTCCTTGACCACAAATGAGCTGCACATTCAAAGTTGATGATGCCAGGGAGCTCTCAAAATCAGACGTGTGCAGCTAATTGTGCCCTGCACTTGCGGGAAGCTTGAGATTTCCTATCGCTCTTGCAGCCTGACTTTCAGGCCCCGGGTGGAATTGTACAAATTGGTGCGCTCTCCTGAACAGGGCATCGGTGACCTCCCATATGCACTAGTGTGTCGCCGACTGCAGAGATGCAGCACAGGTGCCCAGTGGAGCCCTGGAAGGATTCACTGGCAAAGAAGTTCAAGGTGACGGTGACTTTCAATACCATTTGCTTGGGATTCCCGCCAAGTCCTAGTGGCTGTAGCTCGTCCTAGAGAAGCTGGCAGATGTGAGCAGCCACATCCCGGTTCAAATGAGGCACCTCCGGCATTGCCTTTCATTTCTAGATAAGAGCACCGCCTGTGATACGCTTGTGGTCGGGCCAATGGTTACTGTTGCAGTGGACCCTGTTCGCCAGCATCTTTACCTTGTTGAGGCGCTGCTGCCTCTTGCTCCACCTGGCCCTGTGCCAACCTGTGACAGGCCCTCCTTTTCCTCATCTGGATGCAAGCCAGTGCCAAGGCAGGGTTGCCTGCAGCCTGCATCATCAACACCTCAGTGGATCTATGAACGAATTTAAGTAATACATTTAGTGAGCATGTCCTTTGCAGGCTTCTCTCCATCTCAAAGCCTGTAGGCCAGTGCTAAGCCCTTGGCCTGGCCTCCATCTAGCCATGGCAGCCCTTTCAGGTGAAGGACAGCCTGGAGGACCAGGGATGGTTCATACTTTGTGCATGGAGACATTGTGAATTGGCTGGGGTGATAAGAGCCATGTGTGAGAACCCTCCCTCTGACACTATTCAGCTTGTCTCCATTACCCTCGAGGCTCTAAGACAGCATTGCCTTGGTATCATAGAAAGACTTACCAAATGAGCGCTTGTCAGCCATGACCATTTACCAGGGAAGATGGATGTTTGGAGATGGGAGATTGCTGCCGTTCACCATCTGTGCCCTTGGAGGCATACACCTCCCTCCCTCCCTGCCTCTGACAGCAGCAGATGACAAATGGCACAGAATCAATTGCAGCTCCAGAACTTGATGGGTGCTCACTGGAAAACGATCCATTAGTCATGGAGCATTGCCGGTTTATTGGGCATTGGAACCTTGAGAGCAGAACTCAGCTGAGCCTGGTTCTCCTTGGAGTGAACTAATAATTAATAGGGTGCCCTTTTACTCGGGCCAAAAGACGAGTCATTAACTTCTCCTGCCTGTTTCTGAGACCCCTCCCATATTGAATGTTTGAGAGGTTTTACGAACTGCGCCACAACCTTGAGAGATTCAAGACAGTGCATCTGAGGTTTGGCAGTGCTTCCAACACATTCTAACTTCCCCCGGTTACCCACCAAGTTCCCCCCCACCATGCTCCTCCACAATCAGCACCCCCTTAGTTACTCTCCATCCTGTAACCATTCAGCCTCCCCCCATTACCCAGGGCCTAATTATCATTTATCGTCACATTCCTGCTCTCCCTGTTCCTTTTGCTGATGATGTGCTCATGCCCCTTTTGACCTTGACCCCTCCTGCTGTACCCTGACTTTCTGCCACTCCCCAATGAGCCTTGTGCTTCCACCCTACCAGATCCAATTCCCTCCTCTGACTGTACCCCTGAGTCCCCGTACCCTCTGTCAAACCACCACTCTGTCCATAGTACATGCACCGTTTCTCCAGTTGTGCCTGGCACGTCGCTGTCAGTGACACCACAGGCACTGACACTGCATGTGCGCGGGGAGTGCACGCTCTGCAGTTGCAGCATCAGCAAATGCAGCAAACCCTTCCCCAGTTCCCTGCTGGCCCTGCCTCTCATGTCCAGCCTTGGCGCAGCTTTTGCTACCGTCACCCAATATGAATGAAGTTATAGCGGTCCCCAAGAAGGCAAACGCAGTGCCTAGCAACATCTAATTCATAGAAGAAGTGAAGCTCACCAGATTCGCGCCATTTGTATACAGTCAAAAAAACTGAACATCTAAATTCTCCCTGACGGGGAACTTAATTTGGAGGGTGAACTTAATTCCAGCAAGGTGGCCTTTAAAATGAGCATGCATGAGATGTTAGTGCATGCAAAAGGGCTTCCCGACATTGTTTAAAGCCCTGAGAACAAAATTCTGACAGCTCACCCTGACGTCGTGATTTTTGGCCTCACTCCAAATTAAGTTCCCCTGCCCACCACAATTCCCATTGCTGGCAGGACTGGAAGATTCTGTCCTTGGTTTCAGTCAAAGTGGAGGAAGCTGCAGGGCCAACAATGTCTGTACCCCAGGGAGATGGATCAATCCCAGAGATGAGGGGCACAGATAGGGTAGATAGGAAAAACTTTTCCCCTTGCTGTATGGGACAATAACCAGGGGGCATAGATTTAGGGTAAGGGGCAGGAGGTTTAAAGAGGATTTGAGGAAAAATCTTTTCACTCAGTGGGGGCAGGGGGGGTTGGTATCTAGAACTCACTGCCTGAAAGGGTGGTAGAGGCGGGAACTCTTACAACTTTTAAGAAGTATTTAGATGAACACTTGAAACGCCGTAGCATACAAGACCACGGGCCAAGTGCTGGAAAACGGGATGAGAGCAGATAGGGACTTGATGACCGTCCCAGACACGATGGGCCGAAGGGCCTCTTTTCAGTTCTGCCGAAGGGCCATGGAGGCTCGAAACGTTGACTGATTTCTTCTCCGCCGATGCTGCCAGACTTGCTGAGTTTTTCCAGGTAATTCTGTTTTTGTTTTGTTTTGGATTTCCAGCATCCGCAGTAGCTTTTAGCTTTTTGTTTTTGGCCTCTTTCAGTGTTGTAAAACTCTATGACTCTAAGTGGCGTTGTTCCGGAGTTGAAGTTGGGTAGCTGGGAAACCTATCAGCCCACAGTCAAATTCAAAACGTTGAATACTAATGAGGCTTGCAGCCTTGATACAATATTTAATGTGTCAACCCTCCTCCTTGAGGGTTGGCCACCCGCCACATGTCCCACCTCCGTTATGTGAGCAGGTTGGAGTGGGACTTAGTTTTTTTTAACACTTTAACCACTCACCTGACCCATACCCAACATCTTTTAGGGATTAAAGTCTCCCCCTTACAGAGAGATATATATACCCCTGTATAGTTCTTTCAAACCTCACAAAAAATAATTAATAATCAGTGAAGACTCAAGTGTATTTGCATTTGCACAGATTTACTAAAATAGCATGCTAGAAATAATCTAAAAATGTTCGAATTTATTATTCTCCTAATTGATTCTTTTTTCAAAAATATGGGTATGGATGAATAAAACTGCGTCCAGAGAGTAAAAAGATCAGCTGTGTTTGCCGATGCCACAACTGCAGAGCGCGCATTCCCCGTGCACAAGCAGTGTCAGTGCCTAAGATGTCACTGACAGCCATGTCCCAGGCACATCCGGAGAAACTGTGCATGTATTGTGGACAGAGTGGGGGCCGATTTCCTTTCCCTGTTTGGCGGTAGGAGTTACAGTCAAAAAGATCTTTTCTTGTGTACAAATAATGGAAGGCACACTGAACAATAATGGTGCAACATTTACTGTTTAGGGTCTTTAATTCAAAATATTTGATAGAACGCATTTTCTGAATTGAAAAAAATCTGTGCAAGCACATATACTACAACCAAGGACAGTATCTGAGGTAGTAAAGATACATAATGGCAGACAGCACTGTTTGAAAGACAGATATCATAAAATGTTTAAAAGTTATGAGTACAAAAGGCAATTTAACCATGATAACAAAATAACATAAATAATTTTCAACAGATTTGTGGTCTGTAAGCAATATAGTTTTTTTTATAGAAACAACCATCACCTTTATACCATGTTTCACATACCAAATAATGGAATGTAAATGTGCTAGCTTATTTTCCAAAATAGTGCTTTATAATCTAAATTATATGGCCCACCTGTGCATAAACTATGCTAACTTTGCCTAGAATTTTATTTAATGACTTTACAAATGCTGGTGTGAAGTATATTACCAAATTGACCAAGAAATTGGAGTAGTGCCGAAAACTGGTGCGAAATGAGTGTCACCAAGTGAACATGTATCTGAAGAAAATGTCTGAGCCCACTGGAAATTCGGCATCAGGCCTTATCTGCAGATCCCAACTGTCTGTCCAATTCAGCTCACAGGTTGATGCTTCAAGAAATTCAGCCAGTTCTGACACCAAGCCAACCTCCAGGTAGGTCTTGAGAGGAAAGGGGAGCAAACCAGAAGCAGAGGATGGGGGCATACCTGTGCTGGCAACAGCTCGTGGTACTTTTACAGACACAGGAGTACTCACAGGAGTACAGGTTCCACAGATATGAAACTATTAAAAGTCACCTTTTTTGTGATAGGTCTCCAATGGTCCTTTCCAGGACCACTAGTTAGGTCGCTGAAGACCCAGATCAGCTGGGCAGAATATGCGAGGGTCAAGTTCTGCTCAGTTGATCACAAAAATTGGTATGAGGTTCTAAAACAGGTTTTGGCACCCCAATTTGCTTATTCAAGATGCCTAATACCTGTTTCAGGTGCTCACCCTGGACATTTGGAAGTTGCCAGCTTTCAGTTTGGGTAAAGACTGGGTACAAGAGATGGTGCTACAAAGCTTGTCTCCCCCGATACTCTTCTCTCTTCCAAAAATGGGTACGATAAATTTCAATTTTTCCCCCAATGTCTCTACAAACTTTTCATTTCTACTAGTAATACATTATTAGAATTGACTTACTTCCTGGCCTGCAGGAGTAACTGCCAGGTTTATAAAGCATTAGGTTAGTCCTATCTAATCTTGCTTTTCAGTTTGAATTTTGTATTTTTTTTGTTGTGTCATTGAGTTAGCAGCATTCTGTTAGATAACAGTAATTATAGAAATATAGATTTATTAGTTATAACTAAAAATGGGGCACAAACTTAATAAGTTTATTATTAGCTTATTAGGTACCTCGATTCTGTGTTTCTGATGTTCAGCAATACATTTTTTCAATATATAGTACAGAAATGTTTGGTTTGCAATGGATTACACTGTTTCTGCCAATATCACAACTCAGCAAAAAGCACAGCAAATAGTTGAAACACTTTGCTTCTTCCAAGTCTTTTACTAACTTTTCTGGATTATTTTCTCACTGGAATCAAATGACTGCAAATATTCTGAATGCTTTAGCTCCAGGTGGATTTTTAAGGCTAAAAGAGAAGAGAAAAACATTAGTTAAATATTAATACACGTTCTTTTTCAGTAGCTGTTCCCAAAGAACTAAGATTTTTTGCAATCGCTGATCTAATTTTATACAGTTTCTGTTTATGTTTTTTTTTAGAAAGGCTCAAACTTAAGACAATAGAAAAATATTCAATGTTTGCAACTAATCCACAAAAGGATCCAGAAATATTGTAAAAACAAAAAATGCTGGAAATGCTCAACAATTCTGATTAAAGGTCATCAGCCTGAAATATTTCTTTCCACAGATGTTGCCTGACCTGCTTAGCATTTCCAGTATATTTTGTTTTTATTTCAGGTTTCCAGCATTCACAGTATTTTCCTTTTGTACTCGTAAAATGTTGTATGTCTGGTGTATTGTAAGGAGCATAGTCACATGTCTTATGATCTATTATGTATACAGCACTAATATGAATTTTGAACAAGGTGAAGTTAGGCCAACAACCAGTATAGTCCTTAGTGCCTGACAATAATAACAGCTTAGCTACTTGTGTTTTGAAGGTTTGAGCAGAGCTGGAATACAGACTCTGCACATTGTAGTTTGTACTTAAAACTGATATTTCTATAGGAGGGAATAATTTCAGGATAAACCACCTCGGTAAGGTATGCTGAAACTAAAGAACTAAGAAATATTTTAACCTGGAAGAGTGTATTTGTATTTTTGAGCATTACCCCATTCTCATTTGCCCCACCAAAAAGCCACTTCTACTAACATACTGAGTTAGTATGGTAGAAACTGCCAATCAATACTCCAGACTGCCTAAATGGTGATGTACAGGGTTCGTGGTGGTAATAAACCTCATTACTGACCTTATTTACATTAATATTAGCCATGAGGTTACTTAATATAAGAATATGCTGCTATAGATACAGTTAACATTTTTTCAAGCTGGTTTTCTTTTCTGCTGATAGTATTTCTAACTGCTTCTTAGTGTCTTAATTACAGTGAACACATGCTTAGAATGTTCATAGAAATCTTTGATTCTAGCACCACATGTGGGGTACATTTATGCATAATAGGTCATAAAAGCCTTTTCAGAATTTAGTTCCTATGAATTAAAAAAATAATACTCAGGATGATTCCAAAGACAATACTAAGAAACTCAATTATTAATGAATCTCAAAATTCATCCCATAGCATTTTTATTTGTCTATGAAGTCCAGACACTTTGTAAACCAGTTATAAAAAAAAACAATATTTGTTGTGATACTGTATTAGTAAGCAGCTTTTAGAGGGATATGTTTTATCAGCTTACAGGAGCCAGGCAGTTCTGCATACCATACTCTCCAGTGAAATCATTAATCACTTTGTATAACATTGGGATGGGACAGACTGTTTCAGCCTGTTTATGTTTTTTTTCTTTAGCCAATAAGTTGAATAAGCTCTGCTGTTCAAAAATTAACTTTGGCATCTGACTAAGTCTGCTGCTTTAGATTATTGTTCCAACCTTTCAGAGAATATTCCATTCTGGTATGAGCCAACATAATGTTTCTTTTTGTCAACTGGCATCATGTCAATATAACCTCCTTCATGATTATGAATGACCCCGGCGTGTACAGCTGCTCTGCAAATACTGGATCTCTGGAGGAAAATAACATTTAAAATAATTAATATCTGAAATAAATTTGTCTCTGTGTGGCTTCATCCCTCAGTCACAACCATCAGGAAACACAAACCACTTTGGTTCTGAAATTATGTTAAACATCCAAAGTAAGCCAATATACTTGAAAGTGGAATGTTGCTTGCTTTTGGTATCTTAGCTCCATTGTGCAAAGTAAGTCGTAGTATACGTGTTTGTGCAGTGAGTCTTTAGATCAAAACAGTGAGAATGTAAAGAAAATAAAGAGGTTAGGATAGTAGATATGCAGCTGATTGGCAGAATTTTGTCGTGGGCAAGCAGGGGGCGGGGCCCGCTCGCTGATGCGTAAAATGACGCAGGATGATGTCGGGTGGAATCCCTGATGTCAACCCGCCCCATTTAAATTTTCAGGAAAGCGGGGGCGCAGCAAAATCAGCTGTGGGCTCGCCGACCTGTCAATGGCCAATTGAGGCCGTTGACAGATCAATTAAAGTAATTAGTGTACCTGCCTGTCCAACCTTAAGTTTGGCGGGCAGGCCAGGAGACCCGGCAGCAAACAGATAAAACATGAAACTTCATCCACTGGCGGGATGAGGTTTCATGCAGGGTTTTAAAATTTTTAATAAAGTTATTATGTTAATTATGAACATGTCCCATCTCATGTGACATTGTCACATGAGGGGGACATGTTAGGGAATTTTTTTCTCTATTTTTAATATTTTGAAAAGTGGAAGCGATCTCCCTGAGGCTGCACTTAGCCTCAGGGAGATGTGCGCTCTTTCGTGCACATGCGTGAAAGAGCACACTCTCGCTTTTGGGGAATCCCCTGTCGTCGTCCCGTCCCCCCGCCTCGCCGGCACAGGAATCGCATAGAAGCTGGACATCACGCTGGGCGGGCCTTAATTGGCCCGCCCACATAAAATGGCGGCAGGGCCCACTTCTCCGGCGGGGATCGGCCCCCTGCCTGCCGGAGATTGGGTCAGGTCTGCCCGCCCGACAGGCAGAAAATTCTGCCCAAGAAGGATAAACAGCAGAAAGTTCAGAGGAGCACTGACCACATTAATATCAATAAAGTGGATACATGGATAATTATGGTTGCAGCATAGAACATAAATCATTTATTGGATTATGGTGATGAGCTCATCTTGTACGAGTGAAAAGTATGAAAAAGACTCCAGGTACAGCATCCGAAAACACAGTGTCAGTTTTCACTTGTACATTCTTAACCAATTCTACTTTACCAACACCTCTCTCAACTCCTCCACTATCGCAAAATTATCAGACTGCTTGTCAGAAATTTCCTCCAATTGAACGCTGGGAAGGCTGAAGCCATTCTCTTCACTCCCTGCTATAAACTCTGTTCCCTAGCAACTGACTCCATCCCTCTCCCTGGCAACTGTATGAGGCTGAACCAGACTATGCGCAAACTTGTTGTCACATTGTTGTTTGTGAGCTTGTGTGAAAACTACACTTCTAAAAGTACTTCATTGGCTATAATGTGGAGAGTCATCAAGTAAAGTTTTTCGTAGGTAAATTATTGGCAAAGGTCTCAGATCGACTGCAGTTTTTTGCGTTGCTCATTTGGCCACTTCTTCCCAATGTAAAGCTGTTGGCTCTCTGATGTCCGGCCTTCTCCATTCTGCAAGACCCTATCATGCCATTTCCTTTTGACGTCATGGTTACCATTTACTCCTGGTGTAATGGTTGCCATTTATCTTTGACAACTGTGCTCAACAAGCAGCCCCCACCTCCTGGCAGAGCTTGGAGTCACTAAGTGGGTGCCGAGTTCACCTCTAGGCTAATTAGGACAACTGCATTTGAAGATAGTGCTGCATGAATGACGCAGACTGGTGCAGGATTAGGATCCAGAAATGATCAGGGCATCATGTTCCTGACCCCGTGCTGAAAATAAAGCCCCTGATCCATGCCATTTTTAATGAAACCTGTGACATTAACTGAGTGGCTTCATCCTGAAAATTGGAATGCAAAAACATAGGCTGTCAATTTCCTCAAACATCCTGCCGCTGTACTGCCATAACATCCGGTGCACTCCTGACAAAGTCGCACAAGCATGTTCAAACAGAAGAAATCTTGCATTCCAGTCACAGTTATTTTCCTATGATACACTGCCATTCCTAGTCAATGTGATTTTTGATGCATTTTGTAAGCCAGTACTATATAAACAATTCATGCTACATTACATAGCCCTTCTTTAGCACTGTATTGTGAACTCATTTACATTGTTCCATTCATCATTCTCCTTTGAAAGTCACTCAGCAAAATTCAGAAGACCAAAATGGATATTGTTCAAGAAAAAAACACATGGGAAAATTTCTGTGGGACCAGGGAGGAGCCAGAGAGCCCCATTCAAGAACCAACTGTACAGCTTACTGAAGTAATAAAATGTTTTTTTACAATCCAGCATGGTTAAATCTGAACTTTTTAATACTGCAAAGTTCAATGTCACTTTTGGATTAAGAGCTTGCACAATTCTAAACATCCTGTTTAAGTAGCAAATTAAGCAACAGGAGAAACAGCTAAGGTGCACATTTGTGCATATGCAATTATTCAGAAATGACTAACACCATTTTTAAGCAAATGCATATCTGCAAATCTTGCACAGGCAATTATTAAAAAGTCAGAGTCATGTTTTTTTTAAATTTATCGGAGACAATACTGTCATAAGACTGTCACTATTTCAAGGAGGTTGAGGTTCTGGGCTATAAAAATTGGAGTTTAAGTCCCTGAATTTGGTGATAAAAGTTTTTAAAAACCTTGGGCCTGCTGAACTGACATGAAATATTGGAATGCTTACGATAATAAATATCACTGAATAAAAAAAGATGAAGCACTAAATTTGAATGCCATCAAGGTCTTATTTGTTTTACACATTATTATTGTATAGGTGTATGATTGATAGCTTTTCAGATTTAAAAGGGAAACTTTACTGTGGGTTAAGTGTTTTCTGGTGCAAAGCTTCATGTGCTACAAATTAATATTGAGACTCAATTTTAATGCATATAAAATCCTGCAAATTGGGCAAAGATTTGTACCAAGATTGTTTGAGGTAAAAAAGAATTAAAGATGAAAAGTTGCATCCATTTTGTTTTCTTTAAGTGGTAAATTTGAATTGGGGAACTCCCACTTGTAACATTACATGCTTTTGCCACCCATGGATATGACTTACTTTGCTTCATTCATTCTGGAAAGGATGGCATCACTGTGGCTCCCTTGTTCTCTATACCTGGACAGCAAAAATTTCCACAGAGGTTTGGCAAACAAGAGCAATAATAAATAAACAAATATTGGCTTGGGTTTTGAGTCCAAAGTCTCTGGAAAGTGTTGTTACCCAGGTGCAGAGCACGAGCTGGTAGCAGTGGTAGCACTCAGCTAAGAATACGCTGTATGAACAATTGATGGCATCACAAAAAAAAGAGGCTGGATGCTTCCAAAAACCACAGCAAATGCTTGACTGCATGAGTGTATTCTGCCTGGGAACAGACTGCTACATTTTTTTCAACAGGCTAGAGTTTGAAAATTTTGACTATGGGTCAGAGGCAAACAAAGTAAGATCTTGTGTATAGCAGACAGTTAACATCAGAGGTTAACTCACAGGCCAGAATTTTATGATACCCCAGGGATAGGCCTTAAAATTGGGCACCATGCCAGCAGCACTATTCCCAGGCCTCGCCACTCTGCTGCGAACTTACCCACAGCGGTGGAGGTTGGAGCCAAGTCCTGTTGGATTGGTGGCTGGACATTGGGAGTGGCCTCCCCTCAAAGTATTCACCCTCCCGCATTTCTCCTTCCCTCATCCTCTCCACTGGGCCCCCCATAACCCTGGCCAGCCTGGCTCCCAATGAGGCCCAGGACTTACCTTGAAGTCCGACTCCATCACAGCATGCTTCCCTCTGGACTCACTGCAGTGGAATGCTTGGTGCTTTGGTAGGCCTGCCAAAAAGCCTGTGGTCACCATCAAGGAGCATGCAGGACTCGGCCTCAAACTTTCACAGAGCCTTGCAAGGGGCTTGAAGCTCATGCTTTTCAGTGGGGCAGTCATGGTCAACTCTACTGACGTATTTGTAGACCCAACCGTGATGCAGCATCTGATGGTTAAAGTCTCATTGCAGCACAAACAAAAACCACTCAAAGCCTGAGTGCTACAGTAGAAGCTCAGACTGAAGTCATGCAAGCTCAGCTTTTTGTCATGCAGGTTATAACTGCTGCCATCATGGCTCCAGATGTCAGTGGTCAAAGAGATGCAGAGTCTCACAGAAGTCCAACAATCTGATTAGCTTTTGGTGAAGATGAAGATCCAGATCCAGGATTTTTTTAATGGATCCATTAACATTGGGAAATAGGGCAAATTGCCCTTCTTTTAAGAATGTTGTGGGTTGTTTTATTCAGAAAACATTCTATTGTTTTAGAATGTTGTGAATTGTCTCAGCTTCAGCGGTGGAATTTGTCATAGCTGTCAAAATGTGAGCAGAGTTTCCAGAGCAGGTTGTTGGATATGGATTGGTTTGAAATCTCCTCAGTGAGATGGGAGCTCTTAATAAAAAGATTTCTTTTTCAGCTTTGTAGTTACAGAGCCTCAGCCAGGCAGCGAAAAGTCTCAAGAACTAGCTGCGTAACTGTAATAACTTATGCATTTAACACAGTGTGGTGGAGGTATGTGCTCCACTGACTTCTTTCCTCACTTGTTCAACATGTATTTCATAATGGTATATTAAAAACAAATCGGAGTCATAACATACATCAGAGAAAAATGAGATGATGTCTAGTTTATCATGTTGTGCTGTTCATTAGGACTATTAAATGAATTCCCATTATATATATATATATATATATATACACACACATACACAAACACACATAAGTGCATTAACTATGATATAACACTGAAACTTCATACAATAACTGAAAGAAATCACCTAGCAAGATGTACTCCAGCTACTTACATCGGAATAGAAATGGGTTCCAATTACCCGAGCCAGATGTGGATTTTCCTGCATACAATTTTGTGGACAATATAACCTGAAATTAGAGAGCAAATTGCATAGGTTCAATACTTGAGTCTAATTAAAATCATCACAGCAATAGTGACAATGTAAGTATTGTTAGATGATTTTCACTGCTAAAATAATATATTTTCAAAAGGAAATCCTTAACCAAAATGTTTTGAGACATTTCCTACCCTAATAAATATTGCCTTCACTTAAATGTCATGCTTAACAATTTTCTACTAAAATCATTCCCATTGGAAGATCTTCATATATATGTTAAGACACATTAATGCCCTTATCTTCATTATTTCTAATGTTAAAACATCTATGGATCTATCCCTAGTTCCTCAGTCAGTAATATACTGACACACACTCTGTGTCCAATAAAGATCTATGGGTTGCATTACACAGCCCTCACTCTAAATTACTCAGTATGGATTCCAACAATGCTATGTTTGAAGATCTTAATAGTCTAGCCAGTGAAACAAGTTCTTCTAAATTACGCTATGCCACTTTCTCCTCCAACTTTCTCCCAACATGTTTTTTCACTAAAGGTGTTATAGGGTATGATTTCACAGTTAGTTATCTTGGGTATTTACCCCAATTGGTCCCTACAGCTAAACTTTAGATCACTCCACCTAATCTCTCTTTTCATGGCTCAGTGCCTGTTTTCCATACATGAGGCACTCAATGTATATTTTTTGACATTAAAATATATTTTATAAATGAAAATTGCTGTTTTAAAAGTGGGTACACTGTCCAGTTTTCTCTTTCCTGTTCCAGAGAGACGTTCTAACCTAACCCGCCTGGCAGGAAACCGATGGGACCTGATCAGTTGTCTATTTTATAATGCCGTCCACTGAAGTCAATAGAAACGAAAATCCACCAAGGTGCAAAACAAGTGGCCAATCGAATCCTGTGAGTTTCCTGCTGGGTGGGTAAGGTTAAAATTGCCCCAGTACATTTGCTAAGTCAGATGTGGCAACACCAGCTAACATCAGCTTTTTTTTTCTTTAATGGGATGTGAGCATCATTGAGCAACAAATACTGGCCTTGCCATTCCTAAGTGCCCTTGAGAAGATCGTGGTGAACTGTCATCTTGAATTGCTGCAGTCCATCTGGCGTAGTTAGACCCAAAGTGCTGTTAGGAATGGAGTTCTACAATTTTGATCCAGTGACAGTGAAGGGATGGCGATATAGTTCCAAGTCAGGATAGTGTGTGGCTTGGAGGGAAACTACAGGTGGCGGTGTTCCCATGCATCTGCATAACCTGGTTCTCCTAGGCGGTAGAGTCAGGGTGAAGTTGCTGTTGAAGGAGCCTTGTTGAGTTGCTACAGCATGTTTTGTACATAGTATACACCTCTGGGAGTGAATGTTTAAGATGGTGGATGGAATGGCAGTCAAGCAGACTGCTTCATCCTGGATTGTGTCCAGCTATTTGAATGTTGTTGGAAGTGCACTCATCCAGGCAAGTATTCTATCATGCTCCCGATTTATAGATGGTGGACAGGCTTTTGAAGTCAAGAGGTGAGTTACTCTCCGCAGAGTTTCCGGTCTCTGACCTGTTATTTGCCACTTATCAGCCCAAGCCTGAATGTTGTCCGGGTCTTGCTGCATATGGACATGGACTGCTTCAGTATCTAGGGTTTTGTGAATGGTATTGAACATTGCACAATCAGCGAATATCTCTACTTCTGACCATATGATAAAGGGTAGGTCATTGATGAAGCAGCTGAAGATAGTTGAGCTTGGAACACTACCCTGAGGAGCTCCTGCAGTGATGTGCTGGAGCTGAGATGACTGGTATGGTGACTTCCTCCCCCAGTCTCAAGCCCTGATTTGCAGCCCACAATCACAGCCAATGCTGACCCTCATCACAACCTCACAGCTGGAGCCTGCTTTCCTCCCAATTGCCAGGGTCCATCCCCAAACGTCTCATCCCTAAGGGTGTCTGGCGATGGTTTCCTGGCCACTTGTTTTTCCAGCTGGCAGTTGGCCAACCTGTCAATTTGGTTGACTGCTTGGCAGGAAATGGAGCAAAGTAATTATAATGACATAATTATGATAATCAATTGCTGAAGCAATTCAGGTGTACAATAGCTAATTCTGTAACACTAAAAATCACTGAGCTTCAAGATGTTTTTCATGCTTTCACACCCTGCCTCTCTAATCCGCTCCTGAATCTTAGGTTAAAGTTCACTTAACTTCTTTTGTTAAGTTTGGCTGGACTTTCATGTCCCCAGCCTCACCAGGCTTCCACATCCACCCTTAGTCCTTCGACCCCAAACTCCTTCTTCCCCCACCTCACTGGACTCCTTGCCCCTTCCACCCAGCATGTGAAGCACGTGTTCCTTCAGGGTCTGGCAGCTGTAGGGCTCCAACATCTTCTGCTCCTTGGATGTCTGCAATCTGAACAATAAGCCCTGACATCTAACATCACACTTGTCCAGGCCTGTTCTGGGCTGATACATTTTCAAGCTGGCATAATGGTAAATCTGGCATTGGGGGACGATTCCGGTCGGGCCTTACTTTGTACCTCATTAGCGAGATGCAAGGCGGGTTTACGCCGACCTCCAAAGGAATTGGCATCCCGTCATGGCACACATCATTAAATGATCCTGCTGTGCGTTCATGCCAGCATGAAACTGATTTTTGGCCTTCTCACCATATTATCCCCCAACCACCACCGCCACCCACCACCTCCATGACACCCAATGCCAACGGGGCTAGAAAATTCCAGACATTAATTTCTACTTTTCATTGGCCTGAATTTTATCTTTGGTGGGCGCGAGCGATCAGTGGGCCTGGGAGCAGTGGGCAGGCAGAGCTGCCCCAGGGAGCTGCAGGCCTGAAAATGCTAAAATGAAGGTTCAAAAAACTGCAAAAAAAAATCCATGCATCACAATCAATCTCCTGAAAAATGTTGTCCACAGATGTTTATCTTTATTTTATTTCATAACAGAAATTTCATCCCGCCCTTGGATGAGGTTTGGTGAAAAATGTAAAGTCCGCCTGGTCGATTCGCCTGTCCGCCAACCGTGAGGTTGGATGGGCCACGAAAAATCGGAGACAATTTCGCCATTAATGGGCTTAATTGTTGGCGGGTGTGCTTCCGACTTCTGCGTGCGCCCGCCGAGCGAAATAACGCACAAGTGCGCGGTGACATCAGGACGCTTGCTCGACACCTTCTAGCCCGATTTCAGGCCCGCAACTGCCCGCAGGATGTAAAATTCAGCCCGTTGTGGTTACATATCTTACTCCTCACACAACGCTAGAAGTGAAAAGAGTCAACCATAATCTGTAACCTCATGGCCCGGCATATCGTCTACTCTACCATTACCACCAAAACAGGGGATCAAGCCTGATTCAATAAAGACTGCAGGGGTGCATGCCAGGAGCAGCACCAGGCATACCTAAAAATGAGGTGTCAACCTATTGAAGTTATAACACAGGACTACTTGCATGTCAAACAGCATAAGCAGCAAGTGATAGACAGAGCTAAGCATTTCTACAACCAATGGATCAGATCTAAGCTCTGCAGTCCTGCCAGATCTAGCCATGAATGGTGGTGGACAATTAAGCAACACACTGGAGGAGGAGGCTCTACAAATATCCCCATCCTCAATGATGGGGGAGCCCACCACATCAGTGAAAAAGATAAGGCTGAAGTATTTGCTACAATCTTCAGCCAGAAATTCCATGAGGATGATCCATCTTGGCCGCCTCCAGTGGTCCCCAGCATCACAAATGCCAATCTTCGGCCAATTCGATTCACTTCACGTGATATCAAGAAATGGCTGAAGGCACTGGATAGTGCAAAGGCTATGACCCTTGACAATATTCCAGCGATAATACTGAAGACCTGTGCTCCAGTGCTTGCTGCGCCACTAACCAAGCTGTCCCAGTATAGCTACAACACTGGCATCTACCCAGCAGTGTGGAAAATTGCCCAGGTATGTCCTGTACACAAAAAGCAGGACAAATCCAACCTGGCCAATTACCGCCCCATCAGTCTACTCTTGATCATCAGTAAAGTGATGGAAGGGGTCATCAACAGTGTTATCAAGCGGCACTTGCTTAGCAATAACCTGCTCACTGACGCCCAGTTTGGGTTCCGCCAGGGCCACTCAGCTCCTGACCTCATTAGAGCCTTGGTTCAAACATGGATGGAAGAGCTGAATTCCCGAGGTGAGGTGAGTGTGATTGCCTTTGACATCATTTCCACCTTTCATTGGCCTGAATTTTACCTTTGGCAGTGTGCGCGATAAGCAGGTGTGACATCAAGGGGCCCTAGCAAAACATGAGTCAATGGGAATGAGGGGAAGGCTCTCCACTGGCTGGAGTTATACCTAGCACAAAGGAAGTTGGCTGTGGTTGTTGAAGGTCAGTCATCTCAGCTCCAGGGCATCACTGCAGGAGTTCCTCAGGGTCTAACCATCTTCAGCTGCTTCAATGACCTTCCTTCCATCCAGAGGTCTGAAGTGATGAAGTTTGCTGATGATTGCACAATGTTCAGCACCATTCTCAACTCCTCAGATACTGAGCAGTCCATGTCCGAATGCACAAGATCTGGACAAAATTCAGGCTTGGGCTGACAAGTGGCAAGTAACATTCACAGCGCACACGTGCCAGGCAATGACCATCTCCAACAATAGAGAATCTAACCATCGCCCCTTGACATTCAATGACATTACCATCGCTGAATCCAAAACTGTCAACATCCTGGGGTTACCATTGACCAGAAACTGAACTGGACCAGCCATTCAACCAAACGTATCCACACCACATGGGCTGCAGGGGTTCAAGAAGGCTACTCACTACCACCTTCTCAAGGGCAACTAGGGATGGGCAATAAATGCTGGCCCAGCCTTTGAAGCCCGGATCCCCTGAATGAATACAAAAAATACAAATACTGTGGCTACAAGATCAGGTCAGAAGCTGGGAATCCTGTGGCAAGTAATACACTTTCTAACTCCCCAAAGCCTGTCCACAATCTACAAGGCACAAGTCAGGAATACTCCCCACTTGCCTGGATGAGTGCAGCTCCCACAACACTCAAGAAGCTTGATACCATCCATGACAAAACAGCCTGCTTGATTGGCATCCCATCCACAAGCATTCATTCCCTCCACCACCAACGCACAGTGGCAGCAGTGTGTACCATCTACAAGATGCACTGCAGAAACTCACCAAGGCCCTTAGACAGCACCTTCCAAACCCACAACCACTGCCATCTAGAAGGGCAAGGACAACAGATACATGGGAACACCCCCACCTGGAATTTCCCCTCTGAGTCACTCACCCATCCTGACTTGGAAATATATCGCCGTTCCTTCACTGTCTCAGAATTACATTCCTGAAACTCCCTCCCTAACAGCACTGTGGGTGTACTTACACCACATGGACTGCAGGGGTTCAAGGAGGCAGCTCACCAGCACCTTCTCAAGGGCAATTAGGGATGGGCAAAAAATGCTGGCCTAGCCAGCGAAGCACATACCCCTTGAATGAATTTATAAAATTCTAAAATCACATGATTTAGTAGTGGATATATTAGTGGTTTAATACTCAGCATTTTAACCTGTAAGATAAAAACAAAATACTGAGGATGCTGTAAACCTGAAAAAAAGAACCAGAAAATGCTGCAAAAACTCAGCAGGTCTGACAGCATCTGTGGAGAGAAAAACAGAGTTTATGTTTCGAGTCCGTATGATTCTTCTTCAGAGCTAAAGAGAAGTAAAAATGTGATGAAATTTATACTGTTTAAGAGGGGTGGAGCAGGTGAAGCTGGATTGAAGGCCGGCGATAGGTGGGGGCAAAGGAAAAATTGCCAAAGATGTCACGAACAAAAGGACAAAGGGGGTGTTAATGGTAGTGGTACGGGCTAAAGGAGGTGGTGGCATTAAGGTAAGAAAGCAGAATGTGATAATAGCAGGACAAGGGTAAGCACTCTGGAAAGAGCAACATGAACAACTGACAGATGGTCCTTGTGCAGGTGGGGCGAGAGGAGGGGACAGTGGTGAGAAAAAGGTCGAAAATAGGGTAAAAGGTGGGGATAAAACAATGTATAAAAATGAAAATAAATAAAAATAAGTGGATAAAGAATTAAAATTTTAAAATAAAAATTAATATTGAAAAAGGGTTAAAAAAAGGGATGAAAATGGAGGAGAGAGTTCATGGTCTGAAGTTGTTGAATTCAATGTTAAGTCCAGAAATGTTAATTCCAGAAGGCTGTAAAGTGCCCAATTGGAAGATCAGGTGCTGTTCCTCCAGTTTGTGTTGGGCTTCACTGGAACATTGCATGGCGGAGGATGATCCTTTGAATGCGGAGACTGGTGGGGTGAAAAGTGAGGACAAGGGGGACCCTATCATGGTTCTGGGAGGGAGAGGAAGGCATGAGGGCAGAGGCGTGAGGGGTGGTTCGGACATGGTTGAGGGCCCTGTCAACCACAGTAGGTGGGAATCCTTGGTTAAGGAAGAAGGAAGACATGTCATAAGCGCCGTTTTGGAAAGTGACATCATTGGAACAGATGCGAAGGAGGCAAAGGTACTGAGAGAATGGGATAGAGTCCTTACAGGAAGCGGGGTGTGAGGAGCTGTAGTCGAGGGAGCTATGGGAGTCGGTGGGCTTACCTTAATGCCACCATCAGCACCTCCCTTAGCCCATACCACTACCATTACCCCTTTGTCTTTTTGTTCATGACATCTTTGTCAATTTCTCCTTTGCCCCCACCTATCACTGGCCTTCTATCCAGCTTCACCTGCTCCACCCCCCTTAAACAGTATAAATCTCATCACATTTTTACTTCTCTTTAGCTCTGAAGAAGTCATACGGACTCGAAATGTTAACAGACGCTGTTAGACCTGCTGAGTTTTTCCAGCATTTTCTGTTTTTGTTTTAATCTGTAACTTCATTTGTTTAATTCCTAAATTGTTTTTTTTTGAGGTATCAATCTCAACAAAGCTGCCTGAGATGTTAAACAGTGAGATGCTTTTTTAGAATGGGCAAAGAAAAACTGGAAATTTTGTTCAGCAGATACGTTGTCATTCATTTCTGAAAAAATAGACATGGTGACCCTGGGAGCACAACTCCAGGAACAGCACAGAGCATGCAAAACCAAAGATTCGGGAATGGGTGGAAGGGTCAGGGGTGGAATGAAGACAAGCTGCAAACTACAGTTTTAAACAAAATTCAGTATAAATCAGTGCATCATTTATTTACCTTGGACAATGTGAAGTTGGCTTTTTGAATGTGCATATTTGATGTCCTCTTGTCTGGCAGTTAGCAGATTGGACTGTGTAGAAAATAAAAGTTATAATTAATAATTAAAATATACATAACTACAATAAACTAAAATAAAGATATTTAAAATACGTCTCAAAAGAACTAACCTGTTACTTTAGAGACGGTGAATGAATTGGCAGCTTTATATTTACTAAAGCAAAAGGAGAAATGTGTAAGTTTGTTATGGTGAGGATTGTAGATCTTCCATTTATAATCAAATACATTGTTGGGAACAATCGTTGAAGCAATTCAGTTTTAAAATAGTTGATTCTGTAATACTAAAAATCACTGAGCTTCAAGGTACTTTTCATTCTAAATATGATTAACTGTGTATTGGAGAATAGCTGTCTTTAATTATTTTGCTGACTCAGCTGTTAGGTATCAGCCATGGATCAGTTGGTAGCACCCTTGTCCCAAAGTCAGAATATTGTGAATTCATTCCACTCGAGGACATGAGCATAAATATCAAGGCTGACACCACAGTGCAGTACTGAGAGGGCACTGCAATGTAAAAATCACTGTCTTTTGGACAACACGTTAAACTGAGGTCCTGTCTGCCCTCTGAGGTAGATGTAAAGGATCTCATAACATTATTTTGAAAAAGACCAGGGGTGCTATTCATGGTGTCCTGGACAATATTTATCTCTCAGAAGTACTTTGTTGGCTATAAAGTGCTTTGAGACATCCAGTAGTCATGAAAGGTGCCATATAAATGCAAGTCATTCTTTGTTATTCTGAAGTTGTGACAATTTTTCTCTTCATTTGTACCACAAGGTGCAGCAGCACTAGCAATGCCAGCAATGACTGCCCATCCCTAGCTTTTCTTGAGAAGGCAGCCTTCTTGAACTGCTAGAGTCCGTGTATTACAAGGATCACATGCGAGGGAGGAAGCTCAGGGTTTTGACCCAGAGACAGTGGAGGAATGGCAATATAGTTCCAAGGCAGGATGGTGTGTGATTTAGTGGGGAACTTGCAGGTGATGCTGTTCCCATGCATCTGCTGCTCTTGTTCTTCTAGATGGTAGAAGTCATGGGTTTGGAAGAGGATGTTGAAGAAGCCTCGAGATGCTGCAGTGCATCTTGTAGATGGTACACAGTGCAGACGCTGTGCACCAATGGTGGAGGGAGTGAATGTTTAAGGTGGTGGATGGGGTGCCAAGCAGCATTTGCTTTGTCTTAATGGCACTGAGCTTCTTGGATGTTGTTGAAGCTGAACTCATCCAGGCTTGTGGAGAGTGTTCCATAACACCCCTGGTGTGTGCCCTGTAGATGGTAGACAGGCTTTGGGGAGTCAGGAGGTGAGTTCTCATTGCAGAATTCCCAGCCTCCAACCTGATCTTCTAGCTGCAGTATCTATATGGTTAGTTCTGTACTGTTTCTGATTAGTGGTAAAACTCAGATCTTGCTGCATGCAGGCACGGACTGCTTAATTATCTGAGAAGTTATGAATTAAACTGAATGTTGCATAATCATCCCCACTTCTGACCTTATGATGGAGGAAAGGTCATTGATGAAGCCGCAGAATATTATTGGACCTAGGATACTACCCTGAGGAACTCCTGCAGCAATGTCCTTGGGCTGAGATGACAGGCCTCCAACAACCACAGCCATCTTTCTTTGTGCTGGATATGATGGGACTTGGTCTCCACAAGGACTGTGCAGTAGTCACTCCTATCAATACTTTCATGGACAGATACATCAGAGACAGGTAGACAGGCCAATAAGGCTTTTCCCCCACGTGTTTTCCACCTGCCGCAAGTCCAATCTGGCAGGTACCCCACTCAGAGCACATTCTGCGCCCTTGCTACCCTCAGTGCGCCTTCCAAGTGGTGTTCAACAGAGGAGTGCTGATACATCAGGTTAGGGAAGACAATTGGTTATAATCAACAGGAGGTTTCCTTGCCCAACTTTAACCAGATGCATGAGACAACATGGGATCCATAGAGACTACATGGGATCTAGAGTCAATGTTAAGGTCTCCCAAGGTCACTTACTCCCGACTGTATACTTTGTGCCGCCATTGTTGGGTCTGCCCTGCCACTGAGATGGTGATCCAGGAGCTGGGACTTTGGCTGTAAAATATGATTCTGCGATTATGACCATATCAGGCTGTTGCACAAGTCCCAGATGTTAGTGAGGGGGACTTTGCAAGGTTAACTAGACAGGGTGTGCTTTTGACATATCCCGTGCCTAAGTCATTGCCGGGATGTCTGCAGACAGGACCATTACATTCTTATTCAACTTTTTCATACTGGTTTGATACAACTGAGTGGCTTGCTTAGCCACTTCAGAGGACAAGAGTCTGGAGTCACATGAAGGCCAGACAAAGGTAGCAAATTTCTTGCACTGAACCTTATAAGAATTGATAATCACCCAGTAGTTTCATGATCAACCTTACTGGGGCTAGTTTTTAAATTCCAGATTTATTTAAATTCCATGGCAAATTTGAACTCGTTGTCCAGGCCTTCGGATTAAGAACCCAGTGACATCATTACTATGCTATGGTTTCCATATCTATTCCCAAGGTCGTATTATCAATTTTGATAGCTTAGGTTACTGAGTTTAAAGTCATTAACAGTGGTATTCAATCCTATCCATATTTGTTTTGTTAACAAACATGTTTCACGTTACAATAGAAAGAATACTTGAGTGCTATTAAGGGTGAGTAAGTGAGCAAAATTGGGTAGGGAAGCCTACAGCTTCATCCTCGTTACAACCTAGATTTCATTCTTTCACTCCAGTCAGACAGGCCGGTGTCTGCCCTTCACTGTCCTGTCCACTTGCCACAGGAATTTATTGGTGAAGACTACATGCACCCTTGTGGAGGCCAAAATGCCTCATCTATCTCAGTGTACTAGCATCATGCAGACAACAGGTCCTGATTGAAACCCAGCAATGGGAATTCTCCCTATTTCCCCCAGCTTAGGGAGTTCCCCTATTTTTTGTCTTGTAGGTTGGGGCAGGGGTGTTGCAGAAAACAACACAAAGATCCAACACAATGGTGTCTCCCTGTTGCCTCAGTAATTCTGCCAGTTTCTCACTAAAGCTACAGCAGGGGACCAAAAGAAGCCCTGAGAAATTTGAGGTCAACTTCTTTAGGCCTTGGTTCAGTCTGAGGCTTAAACTTCAACAAGTTTCCAATCTTCACATGCTTCTTCCACCTTTAAGATTGGCCTCCTCTCTTCTGTTGCTGTAGTGGGTGTCCCATATTTATAAGCTACTCAGCAGACACTGTCAGTGTACCTGTAAAAACCACTATCATTACCTCCTCATAAAACTGACCATCAATCTTCTTCAATTACTCTCCCATTTATCACCTCCCTTTCCCTTCTAAAACCATAAAATGCTTTCCTGTATCCCCTTTCACTCACTCTCCCCTTCTTCTCCACTCCTTCTTTCCCTTCCATCACTTTCTCTTCCTGTCTTCAACATTTCCCTCTTGTCTGGCACTTTATCCCCCTCTCCCTCTCCTCCCACTTTGCCTACCTTCATCTGATCTTCCCATTTCTTCTTCCTGTTCCCTCTCCTACCTGTGACTCTCTTCCTTCTCCTTTCCTCATCCTCCTGTTCCTTCACTCCCAACCTTTACCCTCTTCCTTTGCACCTCCAATTGCCTGCCCTTTCCTCTCTCCCCTATTCTTCTCTCCTGTTCCTTGTCGTCACTCTTTGGGTGGGGGTTGGGGGAGTGGGGTTTGGAAGAAGGGTGGGAGAGCTACTGGCAGCATGGGTCAGACAAGTGTACAAGATGAGACCACAGTGGCATGTTTCAGCCCCATGTAAATGGGGTATCCTCCTCTTGCCCCATCCCCCCCCCCCACCAATCTCCAACAGAGTCAGTGATGGAAGGTGCTGGCAAGCTTGGTTAATGCATGACTGCCATAATCACTGCCCATGCATTTTTAGGGCTGCAATCTTTAAATCCTTCAAAAGGTATACATTATGCAAAACAAATGTCTGCAAGGAGATTACAATAACTGCAATTTACAGGCAAATTAAGCACTCTTGCACTCCCAGCATGGAGTTGCACTTGAAGGAGCAGAGGTCTATAGCCCTACTTCTCTGTGTTTCATTTGCAGTTTATGAATAGTTTGCAACTGGAGTCACCAATACTCACCCAAATGATTGAACCCCATTTCTATTGGCTTTTATAAAGAAAGGTTTCTTTCCTTGTCTGGTAACATCAACCCAGCCACCTTCATTGTCCAGCACTCCATAATGCATTGCTGCTCTACAAATACTCGATTGCTGAAAAAATGCACATAAAATTAAAAGAATATAATAATCCCACTACCTATGTGCTAACATATTCTGAGCACAACACCATTTTTCATTTTTTTCCTGTAGTTGGTCTCTGTGTTGTTGACAAAGGAAATAAAGATGTAAAATTGATCATCGATGACAAACTAAGATATAAAGTTTGATCCTGAGGGGATGAAGAAATCCAACTTGCACTGAAAACAGTCATAAAATGGGTGTAGCTGATACATGTACTGAATTATGTCAGTGAGAGCTATGAGCCAAATTTTTGCACATGCCTTACTGATTAGCATTTGCAAGGAGCCAGCATTATTGCATAGTTCACCAATGGGGAAGGCTGCAGCTGGGTGGGTGGAAAAATTGGATAGTAGTGGTGTCATTGGATAGTAGTGATGTCATTTAATGGCTGTCTTAAAGGGGAAGTACAGATTTATTGTTTTTTTGAATCATTTCTTCCAGCCACTTCTATAGAGTGAAGGTGGTGACTCGCATAGGTTCTACAAGAACTCCCCTTTTGTCGGAATTCTCAGATGCTGCTGTGGAGGTCCTTGTGGAGAAGTAGCCAGGAGGAAGGAATTGATTTCTCCAGTGAACACGATGAGAAAACTACCAAGGCAATTAGCCCTGCAGGAATGGCCAGAAGTGGCACAGCAGATAAATGTGAGCAACAATGCACCAAGGACCTGGATGTCACAAGATTTTCAGTGATTGGGCCAGAGGTATTAAAGTAAGATTTCTACTCATATCTCTCCTAATCTCTGCTTAGTTCTGCATCATCTGTAGCCACAGCACTCACAAGCCATCACTCACCCTTTACTTAACTCACCTGCAATCGCAGCAGCACACTCCACAGTAATCCCTTCTACTGCTACAGCATATTCTGCAGTGCCTTCTCCCCTAATAATTACACCCCTCACTTCCCCACAACTGTATCATCTTTCATGCACTACTCAATATTCTAGCCTGACATGCACATATTGACAATCTCTCTGCAGATCACGCATTAATACACTCCCTTTCTTCTTGCAGTAAAATCTGATACACAAAACCAGGACCTGAATTTTACCCTCCCCCACCAATGGGCTTTTAGGCCATTGGGGGGATGGGGGGTGAAGCGGGAGTGAAATTGAAGGGACGGGGTTCCCTCCGGATTCCTGCCTGCTCCGATTTCGCACTGATTTTATGCTGGGCGCCCCCCAACTTAAGGTCCAGTGGCCGCTGGACCTCCCTCCCCACCCCCTGCCAACCTCTCCCCCAACACCCCCAATGCACCACCCCCCACCCAGGCCTTCCCTACTGTCCCCTCCCTGGGACCCTTTAAACTTACCTTCTGTTCCAGTCTCGGAAACGGGCTTAGGCATCTTCACACACTTCCTCTTCAGTCCACTGCAGCTCTCTAAGGTGGGACTCCCTCCAGAGTGAGGGGTGGAAGTCCCGCCTGCAGCCAATTGAAGCTCATTCGAGCGTGAGATGGCTGGGGGTCACTTGGAGTCAGTGGGGATGTGTTCCCCACCGACTCTTCGGATGGCAGGAAGGGAGACCCCACCATCCGAAAAATTCAGGCCCAGGGAGCTATTGAGGACAGGAGAAGGTCTGCCATCCCTACAAGTATTGAGCCTATTGGAAGAGGTTGCATTTGAACTAGTGAGCAAGAATGTTGCATGACGTGACTACAGAATATTACATAACATATGATTACATAGGATATACAGCATAGAAAAAGGCTGTTCGGCCCAACCAGTTCATCATGGCATTCATGTCCACTCGAACCTCCACCCATCTAAATCTATTGTCATTACCCTCTATTCCCTTCTCCCTCATATGTTTGTCCAGTTTCCCCTTAAATGCATCTATACTATTCACTTCAACCGCTCTGTGATTGTGAGCTCTATATTCGCACCATCGTTGTCAGCTGTCCCTCGATGTGAGGATGACATCAATACAGGGGGACTCTGGTAGAAGACTGCACGTGACTTTGTTTACTTTGGAGACTTTGGAGCGATGTCATTGTCCACATGACCTTGTTGGGTTGGTGGTCAGATTTCTGTGACACATCAAACCATGGTGACCAGGACCACCTTGCTACTGCAGCCTTCTCCAGCCTTGGCAGCTGGTGAGATGCACAATCTCCCTTCGCTTGTGCTGCCATTGAGGGCTTTCTGGGTCCCACTTTGTCTGGTTTCTCCTCCTGACCTTGCCACTATGGGTGGCCCTACCAGGAGTAAGGAGCTCCGAATGGCATTGCTCAAGGGATCGTTGGAGCACACAAGTCTCTCCACCACGTCAAGGTGGCGATCCATGGAGAGACATTCTCACCACTCTTTGGATAAAGAAGTTTCTCCTAAATTCCCTATAGGATTTCTTGGTGACTATTTTGATGGCCTATGGTTATGCTCTTCCTGACAAGAAGGAACATTCTCTCTGCAACCACTCTGTCAATGCCTTTCATAATTTTAAAGCCCTCTATTAGGTCACCATGTGTCCAACAGGTCAATGCGGTGTGTCTAGTGTGTGGTTGATAAGAATTAACACGTGCCAGTGTGCTTCTCATTTTCAGCCTACACTGCTGGCCAGTAATAATGCAAAAAAGAGAGACAAAGGTACTGTTGAAAAAAGGGATGTGGTGTTGAAGCTTTTTGTCTTGTACTCATCAAGTTAGAATCATGCGAACATATGTACGAACATAATGCAACAGGAGCAGAAGTAAGCCATTCAACACTTCGAGCCTGCTCCGCCATTCTCTAAGGTCATGACTGATCTGTTCGTGTTTCTAATTCCACATTCCCATCTACCCCCAATAACCTTTGATTCCCTTGTTTAACAAGAATCTATCTACCTCTGCCTTGAAAATATTCAATGACCCTGCTTCTACTGCCTTCAGAGGTAGAGAGCGCCAAAGTCACACAACCCTCAGAGAAAAAAATTCTCCTCATCTCTGCCCTAAAAGGGTGACCCCTAATTTTAAAACAGTGCCCCCTAGCTCTGGACTCACCCACAAGAGGAAACATTATTTCCACATCCACTTTGTCAATACCATTCAGGATCTTAAATACTTCAATCAAGTCACCTCTCGCTCTTCTAAACTCCAGTGGAAACAAGCCCAGTCTGTCTAACCTTTCCTCATAAGACAACGCGCTCATTCCAGGTATCAATCTAGTAAGACTCCTCTGAACCGCCTCCAACGCATTTACATCCTTCCTTAAATAAGAAGACCAAAACTGTACACAGTATTCGGGATGCTGTTTCACCAATACCCTCTATAACTGAAGCATAACATCCTTACTTTTATGTCCAATTCCTCTTGTTATAAAGGATATCATTCCATTAGCCTTCTTCATTACTTGCTGTACCTGCACACTAACTTTTTATGACTCATGTGCTGGAACACCTAGATCCCTCTGCACCTGGGAATTCTGCAGACGTCCTCCATTTAAGTAATACTCTGCTTTTTTATTCTTCCTGCCAAAGTCAACAACTTCACATTTACTGACAATATACTCCATCTGTCAGACTTTTGACCACTCACTCAACCTATCTGTATACTTTTGCAACCTCCTTATGTCCTCTTCACAACCTACTTTCCTGCCTATCTTTGTGTCATCTGCAAATTTAGCTACCATGCCTTCACACCCCTCATCTAAGTCATTGATATAAATTGTAAAAGGTTGAGGCCCCAGCACAGATCCCTGTGGGACTCCACTTGTCACATCCTGCCAATCAGAAGAAGACCTATTTATGCACACTCTCTGTTTTCTGCCAGCCAGCCAATCTTCTATCCAGGTTAATATGTTACCCCTACACCATGAGCTTTTATTTTCCGCAATAACCTTTGACATGGCACCTTGCCAAATATCTTCTGGAAATCCAAGCACAGCATGTCTACAGGCTCCCCTTCATCCACAGTGCATGTTACTCCTTCAAACAACTCCAATAAATTGGTTAAACAGGATTTCCCTTTCACAAAGCCATGCTGACCCGTCCCAATTACCTAAGTGCCCAGCTATAATCTCCTTAATGATTGATTCTAATGCCTTCCCCCCAACTGATGTCAAGCTAACTGGCCTATAGTTTCCTGTTTTCTGCCTCCCTCCCTTCTTGGATAGATGGAACCTTTTCTAGCGCATTTTGGAAAATTAACACCAATGCACTTACTACCTCATAAGCCACCTCTTTTAAGACCCTAGGATGAAGTCCATCAGAACCCGGAGACGTGTCAGCTCGCAGCTCTATCAGTTTGCTCAGTACTGCTTTCCTTGTGATCGTAATTTCACCAAGTTCTCCTCTCCCTTCCATCTCCTGGTTTACAGGTATTACTGGAGTGTTTTTGTATCCCCATAATGAAGACAAAAGCAAAATATTTGTTCATTTCATCCGCCATTTCCTTATTATCTACTATTAACTCCCCAATATCACTCTGTCGAGGACCAACAACCACTTTGCTTACTCTTTTTCTTTCTAAATACCTGTAGAAACTCTTGCTATCCATTTTTACATTTCTAGCTAGCTTCCTCCCATACTTTAATTTCTTTCTCCTGATTAACCTTTCAGTCATTCTCTGCTGTTCATTATATTCTGACCATTCATCTGACCTGCCACTCATCTTTACGTAGTTATATGCTTTTTCCTTAAGTTTGATGCTTTCCTTAACTTCTTTAGTTAACTACAGATGGTGGGTCCTCCCCTTAGAATTTTTCTTTGTAGTAGGGATATTTCTGAGTATTCTGAAATATCCCCTTAAGTGTCTGCCACTGCTTCTCTATTGATCTATCCTCTAGCCTAGTTTCTCAGTTCACTTCAGGTAGCTCAGCTTTTATGCCCACATGGTTTCCCTTATTTAAGTTTAAAATACTTGTCTTAGGCCCACTCTTCTCCCTTTCAAATTGGATGTAAAATTCAATCATATTGTGATTGCTGCTAGCTAGGGGTGCCTTTACTCTGAGGTCATTAATTAATCCTGTCCCATTACACAATACCAAGTCTCATATAACCTCCTGTCTGGTTGGTTCCAGAACATGCGGATCTAAGAAACAATCTCAAAAGCATTCTAAGAACTCTAGAGGCTACTACTGCCAATATGATTTTTTCAGTTTATATGTAGAATAGAATCACCCATGATTATTGCTGTCCCTATATCACAAGCACCCATTTTTTAGTTCATTCACGGGATGTGGGCTTCGCTGTCTGGGCTAGCATTTATTGCCCATCCCTAGTTGCCCTTGAGAAGGTGGTGGTGTGCTGCCTTCTTGAACCGCTGCAGTTCCTGTGGTGTAGGTATACCCACAGTGCTTTTAGGAAGGGAGTTCCAGGATTTTGACCCAGTGACAGTGAAGGAATGGCGATATATTTCCAAGTCAGGATGCTGAGTGACTTGGAGGGGAACTTCCAGGTGGTGGTGTTCCCATCCATCTGCTGCCCTTGTCCTTCTAGCTGGTAGTGGTCGTGGGGTTGAAGGTGTTGCCGAAGGAGTCTTGGTGAATTCCTGCAGTGCATCATGAAGATGGTACACAATGCTGCTACTGCGCATCAGTGATGGAGGGAATGAATGCTTGTGGATGTGCTGCCAATCAAGTGGGCTGCTTTTTCCTGGATGATGTCAAGCTTCTTCAGTGTTGTGGGAGCTGCACTCATCCAGGCAAGTGGGGAGTATTCCATCACACTCCTAACTTGTGCCTTGTAGACGGTGGACAGGCTTTGGGGAATCAGGAGGTGAGTTACTTGTCGCAGGATTCCTAGCCTCTGACCTGCTCTTGTAGCCACAATATTTATATCGCTAGTCCAGTTGAGTTTCTGGTCAATGGTAACCCCCAGGACATTGATAGTGGGGGATTCAGTGATGGTAATGCCATTGAAAGTGAAGGGGCGATGGTTATTGCCTGGCACTTGTGTGGCACAAATGTTAATTGCCACTTGTCATCCCAAGGCTGGATATTGTCTAGGTCTTGCTGTATTTGGACATGGACTGCTTCAGTATCTGAGGAGTCGCGAATGGTGCTGAACATTGTGTAACCATCAGCGAACATCCCCACTTCTGACCTTATGATGGAAGGAAGGTCATTGATGAAGCAGCTGAAGATAGTTGGGAAGGGCACTACCCTGAGGAACTCCTGCAGCGATGTCCTGCAGCTGAGTTGACAGACCTCCAACAACCACAACCATTTTCCATTGTTCTAGGTATGACTCCAACCAGTGGAGAGTTTTCTCCCGATTCCCATTAACTCCAATTTTGCTAGGGCTCCTTGATGTCACACTCAGTCAATTGCGGCCTTGATGTCAAAGGTAGTCACTCTCACCTCAACTCAGGAGTTCAGCTCTTCCGTCCATGTTTGAACCAAGGCTGTAATGAGGTCAGGAGCCGAGTGTCCCTGGCAGAACCCAAACTGAGCATCAGTGAGCAGGTTATTGCTAAGCAAGTGCTGCCTTATAGCATTGTTGATGACCCCTTCCATTACTTTACTGATGATCGAGTGTAGACTGATGGGGCGGTAATTGGCCGGGTTGGATTTGTCCTGCTTTTTGTGTATAGGACACACCTGGGCAATTTTCCACATAGCCGGGTAGACGCCAGTATTTTAGCTGACTGGAACAGTTTAGCTAGAGGCACGGCAAGTTCTGGAGCACAAATCTTCAGTACTATTGCTGGAATATTGTTAGGGCCCATAACCTTTGCAGTATCCAGTACCTTCAGCCATTTCTTCATATCACGTGGAGTGAATTGAATTGGCTGAAGACTGGCATCTGTGATGCTGGGGACCTCTGGAGGAGGTCGAGATGGATCATCCACTCAGCACTTCTGGCTGAAGATAGCAAATGCTTCAGCCTTATCTTTTGCACTGATGTGCTGGGCACCCCCATCATTGAGTATGGGGGTATCTGTGGAGCCTCCTCCTCCAGTGAGTTGTTTAATTGTCCAACACTATTCAGGACTGGATGTAGCAGGATTGCAATGCTTAGATTTGATCTGTTGGTTGTGGGATCGCTTAGCTCTGTCTTTCACTTGCTGCTTATATTGTTTGACATGCAAGCAGTCCTGTGTTATAGCTTCACCAGGTTGACACCTGATTTTTAGGTATGCCTGGTGCTGCGCTTGCCCTCCCGCATTGTTTATTGAGCCAGGGTTGGTGGTAATGGTAGAGTTGAGGATATGTCGGCCATGAGGTTACAGGTTGTGTTTGAGTACAATTCTGCTGCTGCTGATGGCCCGCAGCGCCTCATGGGTGCCCAGTCTTGCGTTGCTAGATCTGTTCGAAATTTATCCCATTTAGCACGTTGGTAGTGCCACACAACACGATGGAGGGTATCCTCAATGTGAAGGCGGGACTTCATGTCCACAATGACTGTGCAGTGGTCACTCTTACCGATATTGTCATGGGCAGATGCATCTGCGGCAGGCAGGTTGGTGAGCATTAGGTCAAGTATGTTTCTCTCTTGTTGGTTCCCTCACCACCTGCTGCAGACCCAGTCTAGCAGCTATGTCATTTTAGGACTCGGCCAGTTCAGTCAGCAGTGGTGCTAGTGAGCCACTCTTGGTGATGGACACTGAAGTACATTCTGCGCCTTTGCCACCATCAGTGCTTCCCCCAAGTGGTGTTCAACATGGAGAAGCACTGATTCATCAGCTGAGGGAGGGCGGTACATGGCAATCAGCAGGCGGTTTCCTTGTCCATGTTTGACCCAATGCCATGAGATTTTATGGGGTCCGGGGTCGACGTTGAGGACTCCCAGGGCAACTCCCTCCCGACCATACACCACTGTGCCGCCACCTCTGCTGGGCCTGTCCTGCTGGTGGGGTGGCACATACCCAGGGATGGTGATGGTGGTTAATGGGACATTATGTGTCAGGCTGTTGCTTGGCTAGTCTGTGAGACCGCTTTCCCAGCTTTGGCACTAGCCCCCAGATGTTAGTAAGGAGGACTTTGCAGAGTCAACAGGGCTGAGTTCGCCATTGTAGTTTCCGGTGCTGGGTGGTCTGTCCGGTTACATTCCTTTTTTGAGGCTTTGTAGCAGTTTGATACAACTGAGTGTCTTGCTAAGCCATTTACTGTGGGTCTGGAGTCATATGTAGGCCAGACCAGGTAAGGACAGCAGATTTCCTTCCCTGAAGGGCATTAGTGAACCAGATGGATTTTTACAACAATCGACAATGGTTTCATGGTCATCATTAGATTTATTATTGAATTCAAATTCCACCATCTGCCATCGAACCCAGGTCCTCAGAGCATTACCCTGGGTCTCTGGATTACTAGTCCAGTGACAATACCATTACGCCATCGCCTCCCCTTGTATATATTTTTTCCTACATTGTGGTTACTGTTAGGGGGCCTTAGAACGCTCCCAATAGTGATTTCTTTCCCCTACTATTCCTCATCTCCACCCAAGCTGATTCTACATCCTGACCTCCTGAACCAAGGTCATCTCTAACTATTGCACCAATGCCATCCTTGATCAACAGTGCTACCCATCTACCTTTACCCAGCTTCCTATTCTTATTGAATATCATATACCCTTCAATATTCAGGACCCAATCTTAGTCATCCTGCAGCCATGTCTCCATAATGGCTATCATATCATGTTTATTTACTTCAAAGTGCGCTATCAATTCATTTACTTTGTTATGAATGCTATGTGCATTCAGATAGAGAACCTTTAGTTTTGCCTTTTTGTTATCTTTGTAACATCTAATCTTGACTACTGGTGTATTCCTAGGTTTTTATCTTTCTGTCCATTCCTGCTATTCTATAACCCTCATTTCCCATATTACTATTATGGTCTCCTACTTACCACTACATTCCTGATGGCCCCCCCACCCCTCCCCTCCACCCCGCTTGAACAGCTTCCTGTACCATGGTACCTTGGCCAGCCTGTTTACCACCTGGCAGACCTCGCTTTCGTCCACAAAGGTCGTGAGCACCTCAAATCTGTTATACAATTGCAAAGTCTGAGGCTCCTCCACTACTGTCTGCTTGGTCCCATTAACTGTCTCTCACCACTGCTGACCAAAACAGATGACCCTATTCTAAGAGGCATGACCATCTTCTGGAACAAAGTGTCCAGGTATTTCTCCCCCTTTCTTATGTTGCAGTGTCTACAGTCTGGCTTTCAGATCAATAATCCTGATCCAGAATTCCTCCAGCTGCTGACACTTTCTGCAGACATGTTTGTCATGGATCGTCTTGATGTCCAAAAGATCCCACATTCCACAGCTGCAACATAACACCTGACATGCCATTGTTACTTATGTTATTTACTTAACTTAATTTAATTACTCACTTAATTAACTGAGATTAATTCCTATGTATGCCACATTTCCTTTCCCTGTGCACTGAATTCCCACGTGAACCTAATTCACTACTCCGTCTTCAGTCTCCGTCTCACTCCGGCATAGTCACTTGTCTCCTCGCGCGCCCCTTTGCAAGAATACTAAATCTCTAACATGTTAGTTGAGAAATCCACCTGAGAAATGGGTTCTCTTCTGCTGTCTACTGCAAGCCGACCTTCACTTGTCAATATACGGATTGGAATTCCTATTGCTCCAGGGGCTATAAAATTGGCCTTATCACCACTTCACAAATAAGGCCTAAGCCATTTGCTCACCGTGCAAGCTTGATGCAACAAAGCTATCCTGAGGGATAATACCTACCCTGATCAGATCATTGCTCGCTGTAGATCACGCAAATTCATGAATGGGCTTATAGCCACCACTTTCAGTCTACCTCAGATTATCCTGTAAGGGTAAGGTGTCTCAAAAAGTGGAGGAACAGGCGAAGCTAGCCGTTTCATGCTGCTACCATGCAGTCGCAGTGGTACTCTCCAACTAATAGGAAGCTGCCATCATGCCAAAAACACGTTCTGCCTACCTCAAAGATGAGTAATATAGTATATGAATTTCAGTTTTACTGGGATGCCAGGTATGTAGGCCGTACATCCCAATGACTGGTGGATGGTATCAAACAGCACATTTCTTCGTCTGTTCGCAACAAGCAGCTCCTGACCGTACTCAACCAGCCCGTGCTTGCAAAACTAGAACATAAGTGTCCAACATTAGATTGGACAACACTTACAAAACAATCCCAATTGTTCTAAGAATTATACCAACAAGACTAATAGTCAGGCTCACAATGTGGCTCACTTGAGTGTGCTAAAAGTTACATATATTTGTATGCAGGTCCCGGTCCTTTGCAAACATAATAAGTCCAGGCATTGCGCCTTTTTCAAATAAACAAAGGCTTGGGGCACAACTGTTCCTTGGTGCATTCTCCATGGCAACACCTCCACCAATCAGAGTCCACTTGCCAACCAATCAGCACCCTTTTCTCATGCGGTATAAATTGTTGTGCCCTTTGTGATTTGGTATTCTTGTGATTATGTCCTGATGAGTGTAAGGCAAAAACTTTCGACAGCAGGTCTCCTTTTCAGCAAAACTCAAGTTCTGTACTACCAAGTGACTATTTGTATAACTAAGAGCCAAATGTGTAAGTTTCTCCCTGCCAGTACACAGCCTCACCATCAGCAGGTCCTCAGCTGTGCCTCCTCTTGGTGACACATGGAAACTGGGTCCCTTGCGGCCCCAGGCTAAAACTTCAGAGGAACTCTTGAGGAGGTTTGGCCCCTAGACATGCAATGTGCAGGCTATGAACTTTGTGTAACTAACACCCTTTTATCAGAACAAACCACAAACCATGCCACAAGGTGTCCTGGAGACATCCAAGATCAGGGCATTGACACCAGCTGGACCTGATCATCGCCAGATGTGACTCTCGGACCAGCATTCTCAGCACACACAGCTACCATAGTGCTGTCTGCAATACAGATGACTTCCTGGTGTGCATCAGGGTTAGGATGCAACCCTTGAAGATTTTTCACACAAAGCATAAATACTGTTTTCGTTACAAAATTAACCATACTGCCTATCCAGGTAAAAACCAACAGTTCCTCAACTCAATTGAACAGGCACTCTCAGGCATTCACACACAGAGTGCAGAAGCGAAATGGAACCTACTTTGGGACAGCATCTATAATACTGCACTCTCAAAACATGGGAAGCAGGGGTGGAAAAATGCTGACTGGTTCGAGGTCAGCATCACTGTGATGGAACCTGCCATTGATGCCAAGCAGTCTGCTCTCATTAATTATAAAGGTGACCCGAGAAAGAAGACTCTGAATGGATGAAGAGCCACTCAAAGTAAAGTCCAACAGACTCCTAATTGGTGCGCCAATAACTACTAGTTACAACTTTGCCAGAATATCCAGGTGTCCTTTGACACAGGGAATGCTAGGGGTGTGTATGGAGGGATCAGAAAGGCAAACAGGTGCATCAACATGGAAAACAACTCCACTGAAAACAAAGGCAGGGGAGGTCAACACTGACAGCAATAAACAGTCGGAGAGATGGGTGGAATGTTACCTTGAGCTATACTGTCAGGAGAAAACAGTCACTGAGCAAGCTCTTGTCACCATAGAAAGCCTGCCCATCGTGGCAAAGCTGGATATCAAACACACAGTTAAGGAGATTAGCAAAGTTATTGACTCTCCATGTGCTGAAGCTATGTCGCCTGAATTCATCAAGCAAGGGAAGCCAGCGCTCTTGCAGCATTTGCACAAACTTCTCTATTTTTAATGGAGGGAGGGGCAATGCTCCAGGATATGTGTGATACAAAGATTGTGTCCTTGTATAAGAATAAGGGCGACCACAGCAATTGCAACAACTATCGAGGCATTTCTCTGCTGAGCATCAGGGGAAAAGTATTTGTTTGTATTTCCCTTGAAAGAATGCAGATCCCAGCTGAACACATCTTCTTCGAATCCCAGTGTGGCTTCAGAACTGGAAGATCTACAACTGTCAGTCTGGCAGCTGCAAGAGAAATACCGAGAACAAAGGAAATCACTATATATTGCCTTCATCAATCTCACCAAGGCATTCAACTATGTGAGCAGGGGCAGTCAATTTAAGCTGCTGGAGAAAATTGGCTGCCCGCTAAAACTGCTCAGTTTGATCCCCTCTTTCCATGACAACATGATGGTAAGGTCATCTATGACAGGGAAACATCGGAACCCTTTGAGTTCCACAGTGAGGTCAAATAGGGTTGTGTTCTGGCACCGACACTCTTTGAAATATTCTACTCTTTGCTGCTGTCATATGCCTTCAGGTCATCTACAGAGGGTGTCTACTTATATACTGACAGATAGCTGCTCAAACTTGATCGCTGGAGATTGAAGGCACAGGTGCACCAAGTTCTCATCAGAGGGTTACTCTACGCTGACAATGCCGGACTAACATTCCATACCGAGGAACACCTTTCACAACAAATGGACAGACTCTCTCATGCCTGTAATGAGTTTGGTCCGGCCATCAGCATCAGGAGGACAAATTCATGGTCCAGGATTTGGCCATGCTGCCATCTGTCAGTATTGGCAATGTGATGCTGGAGGTTGTTGATAGTTTCACATATCTAGGCACTACAATCATCAGGAATCTGTCACTTGGTGCTGAAATCAACACACACATTGCAAAAAACTGCAGCTGTTACGTCCAAGCTGAACAGGAATATGTGGAATGACAGCAACCTGACTGAGAACAGCAAACTGCGAGTCTACCAAGCTGGCATCCTCAGCGCACTCTTCTACAGTGGTGAGACCTGGACGATATATGCTAGGCAGGAGAAAAGGCTGAGCAGTTTCCACCTTCACTGTCTGACATGTATCCCATGCAGCTCTTGGCTGGACAAGGTTACCAACTCAGAGGTCCTGGAGCATGCTAATTCCATCAGCATACACTCATTGCTAAGCCAACAACGTCAGCACTGACTCTACCATGTTCATCAGGATGGATGATGGCCATATAGCCAAAGACCTTCTATACAGTGAACTGGCCACCGAGTCACAGTCTCCTGGGTGTCCATCCACTACAAAGACATCTGCAAGTGGGTTATAAAGATGGCAGGCATTGACACTGACAATTGCAAGACAGTTACTGATGACTGTGACCTCTGGAGGCTGACTGTTTGGAAGGGCACTGGAAGAGGCAATCAAAAACAAAAAGCTCAGCTGGCCGAGAGGAGGGCCCAGAGAAAACAGAAGCCAGTGAATTGTGCACCTTCTCAGCCTACTTGCTTCCTCTGTGGCAAATGGGGCAGAGACTGCCATGTCAGAGTGAAGGTCCTGAGCCACACCAGGCCTTGCTTAACACTGAGTTGAGCGCTACAGCGCAAACCATCAACTTGTGAGACAGAAGGCTGCCATCACTATTAGGTCACCCCTCAGCTTTCTTTTTTAAAAAGAAGAGACCCAGCCCAACAATCCTTTCCTGATATGTATACCCATGCATTTCTGGTACCATCCTTGTAAATCTTCTTTGCACTCTCTCCAGTGCCTCTATATCTTTTTTATATTATGTTGATCAGAGCTGCACTCAGTGTAAAAAGTGTGGTCTAATCAATGTTCGATACAGGTTTAGCCAAACTTCCCTACTTTTCAATTCTATCCCTCGAGAAATAAAGCCTCATGCATAGTTTGCTTTTATTATGGCCATGCTAACTTTTGGCAAACCTTAGTGATTGGCATATTTGTATACTGAGATTCCTTTGTTCCTCTATCCCAGCTAGTCTTGCAACTTCCAACTAATAAATGGCCTTCCTACTCTCCCTACCAAAATGTATTACCTCACATTTATCTGTGTTGAATTTCATTTGATAATTATTTGTCCATTCTGTAGTTTTATTAATGTCCTCCTGTAAATTATTGCAATCCTCCCTAGTATTGACTGTCTTCCCCAATTTGGTGTCATCTGCAAATTTAGAATTGTATTTTTGATTCCAAGTTCCAAAACATTGGAAACAGCATTGATCCTTGTGAACATCACTTCCTACCTTCTGCCACTCTGCATAACTACCTTTTATTCCCACTCTCTGCTTGCTGGCTTGAAGCCAGCTAGAAATCCATTCTGCCATTTGTCCCCAGACTCCACACTGTCTGACCTTATTGATTAGTCTATTATGGAACACCATATCAAAGGCCATTTAGAAATCCAGATAAATTGCATCTATTGTATTAGCATTGTCTACTCTCTCTGTTAATTATTCAAAAAATTCAATAAGGCTGGTCAAGTAACATTTGTTTTATCCCTTTTCCTTCTCTTCTGCTCTTTCCAGGCTCATCAATTTAACTGGCTAAACTGCAGGAAAGGAGGAGGAGTTTACTTGTTCCTCTTTGGTGTTGTTGGGTGGGAAGAGGAGATATCGGCGAACATGATTAAAAATAGAAATTAATGGGTTTAGGTTGTCAACATATAAAATGTATCTGCACTAGTTCTAGAAATGGCTGGAAGTTGTCCAAGCTGATATGATATTTGGTGCAGTTCAGGTTCAGCAGATCATGACAAAACATATGGATGCTTAACTCAATTTCTTCCTCAATATCTTTAAACATTAAGAAACTACAAGAATAAGTTGTTAAATGGAATTTGAGATTTAATAAGTTGTTTATCAAAATAAATCAAAGTGCCATCAAATTTAAGTAAAAACATAAATTGCTAGAAGTGCATAACAGGTCAGTAAGCATTGGGCAAAAGAAGTGAGTTAATGACATTTCAGGTTTACATAATGCATAATTGCTCATTAATTCAATTTAAAAACATATTTTTTGCAGAAGAATTGAGTAACTTTCAAAATGTGTAGCTGCCCAACTGATAAACCCTGGAACTAAAATGAGGGAATTCTGTCATGTTCTTTTACTCACCATTTCATAATGCAGTGTTCCAATTACTTTTCCTTGACTGTACAAGCAACCAGCTGGGCATTCATATCTGGAATAAGGAAGTAGCAGAGGGTTAAAGGTTGGCGACTTGTTTCCATTTCTATCTACATTTCCAGAGCAAAAGATTTTAGTTTAACATTTAGTTAACATTAAAACTCCTATTAAAAGAATTTTCTAAATATGAACCTTGTACTTGCTGGTCGGTGTAAATTTAAACTGTCACCAAGTAAAATAGCAAGTATTTGTTTTTTACTATTTTGCTAATTAGTTTTTGTTAGGCCACTGGTATTAAGACAACTAATTGAGAAAGTATGTTGAAGATAACTAATATATGAATTCTGATGAAAAATAGACTATTAGTTATCAAGTTTATATTATTTACTAGAATAGGAATTGGGATTACTCAGTTTCTCACCTATTGCAAGTTGTTCCCTTGCATTGGTCACGCAGTTTGGTTTCACAAGACACCAGCTGAGCTGTGGAAGAGATTATAACAAGAATGAGAATTTTCTAGATCTCTTTCATGATATTAGTAATTTTTTTCAGAATCATTCCAGTATCTCAAGGTCATTAAGAACTCAATTATTCAGCAAATTCAGCTTCCTGCTCTTAAGATGATTTATTTCTACCATGAGATTTTATTTGGAGTTGAGAGTGGAGTTCTTTGTAGTGGAGAGAAAAATGAAATAAAATCCATATTCGACCAATAAATTCATTCCTCTACTCAAGTCCTCATAGATGATGTCACAGAGCATCAAAAAGTCATTTTGTTGACAATTTTAGCACAAATGACAAAAAATAAGAATTCTGCAAATGAACATGTGATGCAACATTATTGTAAATTATATTAATGCAACCAAATATACCTTCCCCTCCCCTTTCAGCATTCCAAAGGGCCATTCCCTTTGCAACATCCTGTTCCACTCTACCATCGCACCAAATACGCATTTCCCTTTCCACAACACGTCTCATCTGTCTTTTCAGCTCCTCCCTCCCCACCATCCAGAGCTTCAAACATTCCTTCTAGGTAAAACAGTGATTTACTTGCAACTTCTTTCAAATTAATACATTGTATTCTCTGCACATTGTTTTCGTTGCTCACAATGCAGTGTATTCAACATTTGGGAGACCAGGTACAGATTGGATAACTGTTTTGCTGAACACCATTCAGTCCACAGCTATGACCCTGGCCTTCCGGTTGCTTTCTATTTTAATTTTCCGTCCCACTTCCATTCTGTCCTCTGCCTCCTTCAGTGCTCCACTGAAGTTCAATGGAAGTTCAAAGAACAGCATCTCATCTTTTATTTGGGCACTTTACAATTATCTGAGCTCAACACTAAGTTCAGCAATTTCAGGTCATAACCAGTTACATCTGTAACATTTTCCAGTTCTGATGGAAGATAAACTGAAAAGTTAATTCTATTTCTCTCTCCACAGATGCTGCATGGCCTTCTGAGTATTTCCAGCATTTTCTGGTTCTATTCTAGACTTCCAGTATCATAGCATGTTGCCATTGTATTAGAGTATAAAACCAGTTGTTCTTACACATTTGTTGGGTGTTTACAACCTCATTCACGTCAAGATGTTCTGTCCTTGAAGAATCTGTTTGTGTTCGAGCTTTTGAGCGTGTTTCTTGAGTTCCTGTTCTCTGCTGCTCAACCTCATTGGTTTCCTCCTCTGGTTCGGAAGGGGAATAATGGTGATCTGTGCCATCTGTTTCAAGTTGAAACAGAAATGGAAAAGAATTAATAGATAAACACTGAAGGTTTTCTTAAATTACGTTTTATGCAATTTGCTTGATTGAGTACAAAGAGAGTTCCGTATAGTTATTGGTCCGTCAGAGAAAACAATAAATAATAATATATTTTTCGTAAACCAGGGTTTAATCAGAAAACGCTTTAGTGTGGGCCTAGACCATTCAATATTTAGTGTTTTGGGTAAAAGAAGTAGAAAGTATTTAAGAAAAGAAAAAATCGTATGCATTACCTTTGATTTCAAATATCTCTAGGTAGTGACTACATTAAACAATGTTAACATTCCTCAGCTGGCAGCATTTACTGGTTTAAACATTGATCCAAAACTTAACACACAAGCCGAGTTGATACTGCAGTGCTTTACTGCATTGTCCGTGATGTTGTCTTTTGGATGAATTCAATGCACTCTCTTATCAATTCCACTAAAAATCACCTGACACAGTGTAAAGAAGAATAGGATGTTTTCCTGGTGATCTGGCCAACATTCCTGCCTCAATCATTACCATCAAAAATTGGTCATTCACCTCACTGTCATTTGCAAAAATTTGTCGTGAATGTTTGCCTATATAATTGTCTCTGGATTTCGAGATAATTCATTGCATGTGAATTACACTGAAGTTTTCCTGAGAGACAATAAGGTGCCACATAAATATTTTTCTTTCCCTTTAGTGAAGAACGCTCACAGTGGAATAGTGACACATTGAGATTGAATATTCTGTGCAACAGGATACAGAATTTGGGTTGCTTAGCCAGTTCTCCAAATCGGGGGTTTATTTCAACAACGTCACTGTGGTTGCTGCCAGCTGAGCACAGGATATTTTTTCTCTTTAAAAATGGAAACCTGGTGATCAAATGGAAGCAGCATTAGGAAAGGCTTGGGAACTGGACTCTGGGCCATTCTTGTTTGATAACTGGCATGGATAGAATGCAAGAAAGAAAAATAAAAAGGAAAATAATGGATGCTAAGGTCTGAATCTGGCGCTACAGAGTTAATTTCTCAGCCACCCAGAGGAAAATGACACCCATTCGAGTCCAGGGCTCGTTTAATTTTCACTCTCCAAATTTTCATTGTTCTGGGGAATGGGAGGGTGAAGGGCATGGGGAAGGATCGTCATGAAATCACAAAGCCTGTTGTTGGCACCTGGTAAATGATAATATCAGTTGCCAAGATTGCTTACAGGGGCTGCACAATCTGAAAGTGTGTGGGAGGGGGGCAAGGGGGAACCAAATCCTAAGCTTTCCTCGTCTCAGAGAAGCCTCCTAGCCCAACAAAAAAAGAAACTTAACCTGTTTTCCCCTCTTCTAGCTCTGATCTCCTTCCTGCTGCTTTTGACTTGAGCAGAAAGACACTACAGCTTTTTGCTTAAGTTGTCTGTTAAAAACTGCATCATTGAGACCTGCCAAAAGGATCTCACCCCCACCTTGGCTTTGGGTAGACGCACCAGGACAAAAATGAGAACAACCAGTCTCAGTGGCTCCATGGTGATTTTAATTACCTACCAACGCACTTCCTGCCAGATAGGTTGAATTAAAATTGTCCCCGAATATTATTTTTTTAGAGAGATTATAGAAAAGTATTATGTATTGATCATATTTTGCATCATTGTCAAAGTGTACTGAGACTTGATGATAAATTGGAGAGAGACTGGAAGTATAAAATACACCCTTTATTTCAGTCACTGGCATTTGGATGGTCAAGTTTCTCCAGATCATTTGCCAAATTGCTCAACACTTCTGTATTACTATTCCTGTCATGTCCGATTTCTGTGCTTGTAGTAATCTTGTTTTCTTGTGGAAATGGTATGTTCTTAGGGTTCCAAGAAATGCGCAACAGATTGGGCGTTTGGTCTGGTGATTAATTATGATCATACCTTAAATAATATATTTCAATGGCAATTCTGATACATGGTTCTGATACACTACTACAAAAAGCTGGACCCCTTGATCTAGAGAATAAGTTATGAAGAGGCGGCCGATATAAATCGTACCTCAGGGGTTTAATAACACAGTCTGATTACATGATACATTGAAATCAGTCTGATAAAGAAAGAGACAAAGTTAAGTTAATGAAAGATCCTGATGTGCACTGTATTATTTTATGATTTGAATCTACTATAGCTGGAGGTGCTACATCTTTTTATTAGATTTTTGTTGTACAGTGCGGATTTTAACTTTATATTTTAAACAATGTATTGGTTTATTATGGCATTATCAGGATTTACATGGAATATGAGTGTCGCGAGCAAAACCAGCATTTGTTGTCTATCCCTAATAGCCCTTGAGAAGGTGGTGGTGAACTGCTGCTGTTCATGTGGTGTAAGTACACCCACAGGGCTGCTCTGGAGGGAGTTCCAGGTTTTTGTGAAGGAACAGCAGAATATTTCCAAGTCAGGATAGTGTGTGGCTTGGAGAGGAACTTGCAGGTGGAGGTGTTCCCATGCATCTTCTAGGTGGTAGAGGTCACGGGTTTGGAAGGTGCTGTCACAGGAGGCTTGCTGAGTTGCTGCAGTGCATCCTGTAGATGGTACACATTGCTGCCACTGTGTGCTGGTGGTGAAAGGAGTGAATGTTTAAAGTGATGAATGGGGTGCCAATCAAGCAGGTGGGGGATTCAGCGATAGTAATACAATTGAATTTCAAGGGGAGGTGGTTAGATTCTCTCTTGTTGGAGTTGGCTATTGCCTGGCACTTAAGTGGCAAATAGCATTCACAGCATACATCAGCCAAGCTTGAATGATGTCTGGGTCTTGCTACACGTGGACAGGACTGCTTTAATATCTGGGGAGTCTCGAATGGTGTTGAACATTGTGAAATCCTCAGTGAGCATCCCCACTTCAGAGCTTATATGGAGGAATGTCATTGATGAAGCAGCTGAAGATGGTTGGGCCTAGGACACAATCTTTAAGAACTCCTCACTCCCAGGACATCACTGCAGATGATTGAACTCCAACAATCACAGCCATCTTCCTTTGTGCTAGGTATGACTCCAGCCAGTGGAGAGCTTTTGCTCAAATTCCTATTGACTTCAGTTTTGCTAGGGCTCCTTGATACCACACTCGGTCACATGCTCTCATCTCACCTTTTGTGTTCAGCTCTTTTGTGCATGTTTGGACCAAGACTGTGATGAAGTAATGAGCTGAGTGGCCCTGGCAGAACCCGAACTGAGCATAAGTGAGCAGTTATTGCTGCGTAAGTGATGCTTGGTAGCACTGTCGATGACCCCTTCCATCACTTTGCTGATGATCAAAAGTAGACTGATGGGGCAGTAATTGGCCGGGTCGGATTTGTCCTGCTTTCTGTGGACAGGACATAACTGGGCAATTTTCGACATTTCTGAGCAGAAGCCAGTGTTGTAGCTGTACTGGAACAGCTTGGTTAGGTACATGGCTCTTCTGTAGCACAAGTCTTCAATACTATTGTCAGAATGCTGTCAGGGCCACAGTCTTTGCAGTATCCAGTGCCTTCGGCCATTTCTTGATATCACGTGGAGTGAATCAAATTGGCTGAAGACTGGCATCTGTGATGCTGTGACCACAGGAGCAGGCTGAGATGGATTATCCATTCAGAACTTCTGGCTGAAGATAGTTGCAGCTGCTTCAGCCTTTTCCTTTTGTACTGATGTGCTGTGCTCACTCATTATTGAGGATGTGGATCCTCCTCCTCCAGTGAGTTGTTTAATTATCCACCACCATTCACAACTGGATGCGGCAGGATTACGGAGCTTTGATCTGATCTATTGGCAATGAGATCACCTAATACTATTTATCGCATTTGCTTCTACTGTTTGGCATGCAAGTAGTCCTGTGTTGTAGCTTCATGAGGTTGACACCTCATTTTTAGGTATGCCTGGTGCTGCTCCTGGCATGACCTCCTGCGCTTTTCATTGAATCAGGGTTGACCCCCTGACTTGATGGTAATGGTAGAGTGGGGGATATGCCGGGTTACAGATTGTGGTTGTATACAATTCTGTGGTTGCTGATGGCCAACAGCGCCTCATGGATGTCCAGCCTTGAGTTGCTAGATCTGTTCGAAATCTATCCCATTTAGCATGGTAGTATTGCCACACAACACGATGGAGGGTATTCTTAATATGGAGTCGGCACTTTGTCTCCACAAGGATGGTGTGGTGGTCACTCCTACCAATACTATTGTGGACAGATGCATCTGCAACAGGTAGAGTTGTGAGGACATGTTCAGGTAGGTATTTCCCACTTGTTAGTTCCCTCACCACCTGCTGCAGGCCCAGTCTAGCAGTTATGGCCTTTAGGGCTCAGGCAGCAGTGGTGCTACCGAGCCACAGTTGGTGTTGAACAGTGAAGTCCCCCACAGGGGCACAGTGCATTCCGTGCTCTTGCCACCGTTAGTGCTTCCAACTGATGTTCAATATGGAGGAGCACAGATTCATCAGCTGAGGAGGGTGATGGGTAGGGGGGGTGCGGTGGGGATGGTGTTGGGTGGCAGTATGTAATAATCAGTATAGTGTTTGCTTGCCCATGTTTGACCTGATGCCATGAGATATCATGGGCTTCAGAGTCAATGTTGAGGACCCAAGGCAACTCCCTCCCCGAGTGCATACCACTGTACCACTACCTCTGGGATACCCAGGAATGGTGATGGTGATGTCTGATTGAGTCAGGCTATTACCTGGGACAGCTCTCCAATTTTGGCACAAGTCCCCAGATGATAGGAAGGAAGACTCTGCAGGGTTGACAGGGCTGGGTATGCCATTGTCATTTCCAGTACCTATGCTGATACCAGGGTGGTCCATCCAATTACATTCCTTTTTGGCTTTGTAGTGGTTTGATACAAATTAGTGGCCATTTTGAAGGGCAGTTAAGAGTCAATCACATTGCTGTGGGTCAAGCCACATGTAGGCCAGACCAAATAAGGACAGCAGATTTCCTTCCCAAAAGGACATTAGTGAGCGAGCCAGATGGGTTTTTATGACAATTGACGTTGGTTTCACAGTCAATATGACTGATACTAGCTTTTAATTCCAGGTTTATTAATTGAATTTAAATTCCACCAAATGCCATGATGGGATTTGAACCCATGTCCCCAGAGAATTAGGCAGGGCCTCTGGATCACTAGTCCAGTGATATTACCATTAGCCACCGCCTTCCCATTTTTTTTATTGTCACAATGTTTCTTCTGAATTCTGAATTCCCTTTTTGATTTCTTGCTGACTATGTTACATTAATGACCTCTAGTTTTGTACTTCCCCACAAGTGGAAACACTCTCCTGTATCTACTCTATCAAAGCCTTCCTTAACGTTAAATACTTCTATGAGGCCACCCCTAACGTTTCTCTTTTCAAGAGAAAAGAGATCCAGCCTATTCATTCTTTCCTGCGAGTTATATGATCTCATTTCTGATCATTCTTGTAAATCTTTTTTTTTACCTTTTCCAATGCCGCTACATTCTTTATATGGTATAGCAACCAGGTCTGTACACAGTACTCCAAGGACAGGACTTTTCGCATGGTGGGGCGGGAAACTCCACCACCCGAAGAGTCACTGGGGAACACATCCCCACTGGTACCAACTGCCCTGTAGCCATTTAACATTCAGCAAGGTTTTAACTGACTGAGGGTGAGACTTCTGCCCCCAGCTGGGGAGGTAGTCCCATCTTAGAGAGGTGTTGGCCAAATAGATGGTCTGTAATTCAGTAGTTCCAGAAGCGCCAGGTTCGAGCAGGGGCCACTGCTCATACCACAGGCAGTCCCGAAAAAGAAGACTAATGGAAGCTAGACTGAAGGTAAGTCCGGGGTATCGGCAGGGTGGAAGGCGCCAGTGAGGGGAGGGAGAGGGTTTGGGGCAAGGTTTGAAAGGCTGTGGGGGAGGGGTTGAAGGGTTACAGCGGGTAAAGGGGGGTATGACCTTGGGGAGGGGGGGATGGAAAATGGCACTTCTGATGGGCAAAGGGGACCCCCAAAGGATGTACCAGCCCAATTCAGTTATAGCTGCCAGGCTCCCTGTTTGGCGTCAGCTTCCCCCTCCCATGGGTAAAATGGCTGTGCGGGTGGGATGAGGCACTTAAGTGGTCATTAATTGGCCACTTCATTTAAGGGCCTCAATAGACCCAAGGGCTGCTTCCACCATTCCACCACCCCCCCCATAAAATGGGAGACATGTTGACAGCTTGGGGGTGGGTGGGTAGGCAGCGGGCAGGCCATGTGCCGCATTTTATGAGCCCCCGACCTTCAAACCTTCAAACCGACTGGCAAGGGACTGTGACATTCCACCCCATTTGGCGTTTAATCAAGGCACGATACAAGTTTAGCACAACCTACATTGCTAGAAATAAACCATAGTACACGGTTTGTTTTTCTAATGGCCTTATTAATCGGTGTTACTATTTTGAATGATTTGTTTACTTGAATTCTCAGGTCCCTTTGCTCCTCTGTTCTATTTAGATTCTTATTTTCTAAGCAATATGTGATCTCCTTATTTTTCTTACCAAAATATAATGCCTCACACCTATCTGTGTCAAAATTAATTTATCAATTATGTACCCGTTATGCAATCTATTAATATCTTCTGGATATTGTTCAAATTTGAACATTCTTTTCAATCTAATTTGCAACGGTAAACAGCTCTAGTAATTAGAATTTAAGATGATGTGATAACTATGAAAAATACTGAAATTACATCTTCTTTTAGGATAGTAATAATCAACAGACCTTAACATGCCAAACTTCAATGAGATCAAAAACTGTTTGGTGAAGCACCTTCATAAGAACTGAAAAATATCAGCATCACATTATGTTCAGGCTTCTGTGAAATTCAGCCTCAAGTTCACTTTTTCCTTATTGTGATATCTACCTGCATTCACTTGCTGTATACTGTCACCTACAAATTAGCATACAAAATTCTAAAGTTTATACAAAATGTTAAGACAGCAACACAAGCCTAATTATTGCTTTATAGGAAAGTTGTTCCCAACCTGCTACTACAGAGTTAATGCCTTTACAACTACTACACTGACGAGGTTTTAAAAACTCCAAATACTAACCCTGGGAAAACCCTGATGAACAAGAATTCAACAGATTTACGGGAAATCATTGTGTGCCATTGGCACTAAAATTATTAAGATAAACTTCGCAAGGCCCCATTATTCAGTTTGGTGGATGGAAAACTACAGGCATGATGATTGTGACTTTTTGATTTCCACTGGCAGTATCCCAGACACTACGGGTGGCTTGGGGCCTCACAAAACTCTATTAATGTTAACAATACCATGAGCTGAAGCTGATAGGAACATGAATATTTCGGATGAAAGTTTTAATTGGATTACACCGATTATGTTTAATTTTAATAAATGAAAAAGGGAAAGTTTTCTCCAGATTTTAGAAATTAGTTTAAAACCAAAACAATAAGAACTTTGAATGAGAAAGAGGTGTGCAAACGGTACCGTTAGATTCTACCCAAAGCTCTGCTCAGAGAAAATGGCACTATCTGAAAGGGGCCGTGACAGTTAAAAGAAACGCAGTACACAGTATACCTGCAAGTAAGGTGTTAGCTAATATTGGGAGAGGTAGATAAGCAAGAAGAAAAGTTCTCCAGATGGCTCAAAGGCTGGAACCTGTCCATGTAGGGGAAATCTGAACTTATTTTATACACTGGTTGATTTAAAACTAGACACTGCCTCATGTGTAGCCATACTAGAAGACAGTGATTTTCTGATATGTGTTGGCAGTCTGCGGGACCTCACTGGATTTGCCCAAAACACTTAAAGCAGGAAGAGCACAATTGCTACTTGTAACCTCACTGTATAAACCAAAAGACCTGCATTTTTTAATTTCTTAGTAATTCAGCCAAATTGGTGGTGAGGCAGACATGATGTCCACCTGTTTCATTCCAGCCTACCTATAACAGATCATCATAATATTTATGGCAGGCTCCTAGCAATTTATCGGTCCCATCAGGTCACCCACTTAGGGCTGAGGGAGAGATGTTGCTGATATATTTGCAGTGTTGTTTGGTGCTGGTGCTAGTTGAAACCTTTCTTAAAAAATGTTAAATTTACTGGTTTGCGAAGTGCTATGAGGTCTTTAGCTTTTAAATCTACCCCACACTTCCTTAACAATCCTGAAATGCCAGGAATTCCTCATATTCTGAATATCACATTAAGCACGAAAAATGGATGCAATGTGTACAAGTTCTACCCCGAGGTATCACGTAAAAAGGTCTACATACAAATATAAATCCCAAAGGCCACTTAGTCCATTGTACTAAAGCAATCCATAGCTAATTCCACTGTCAAACTCTCTCTCCAAAGCCCTTTATCTAGTTTTGTTTCAAATATTTATCCAATTTTCCCTTAAAAGTTGCAAACGTCTTTACCTCAACAAACGATCTGTGGTTAACACATTCCATACTCTGACAATCCATTATCTCTACAGATTCATGTCGTTCCTGGTGCACTTGTTTAAACCCAGAAGACTCAATTTTTTTTCCTATACATCTGTGATGTTTTGATTCACATTCCATTTCCATGTCCAACACACACAAATGTAAATAAAACAGTTGAATATGCATTTGTTAAGGTTATAGGGCAACTTCAGGACCAGAGTTTACAATAAGGTCAGTATTTAGGATATCCATAAACTCTGCTGTGATATAGACATAAAGGTTCATTTATGTCATAGTTTATAAACAAGTTATAAATGTACAAAGTAAAGGAAGGTAAAAGGCACATACCTTTGTAACACAAATTATTTCTACAGCCTCCCCCGAAGCTAGGAGGACAGGCAGAACAGGGAGGTCCATGTTTATAAGGAGCATGGCCCCACCAGTTCCCCCTGAAAATAAGATATATATAGAAAAATGTTACATTGTATAATGTACTCAATATTCTTTCAGAAAATGTATTCTTATAGATCATTAAAAGGTACAATTATAAACCAATTTTTTTCACTTGTTTTTCACTCCAAAGGTTTTTTTCAACCTGATAATCGACTGGAGATATAAAACATGTGAGTTGGCGCAGTTATGAGAATCAATTTTTACAAATAACAAATCAAAAAGGGAAATAGTCACTGATAAAGGTTCCAGATTCAAATTCCAGAGTTGTCTGTTACACATATGGATCAGCCTGAATTGTATTGTTGTAAGTAGTTTTAATGAAAATAATAGATATCAAGGAGTAATTACAAGGCGGTAATGTAATTGAAGGGTTCAGATGACTATCAGAGCCCAGAGAATGAAATTTGGGTAACAATAATGTTCCTCTGAAACCTGAGGGCACATTCCAGCCTAGACATCACCTGATGCCAGTTATTAAAACGTACACTGTTCTAATTATTTGAAATAGTTTTATCTAGCTTTGGACTAAATTTCTTTGCTGACTATGGTTTTCAGTGCAGGTCTGATATATCTGACATGTAATTATGCTGACAGTGCTGGATTAGTAATTGTGACATCAGTTGTACAAAAGTTCAGAGAATAATTTACAGTTAAGTATCAGGAACTTCTATAGCCAGTATATAAATGTGTAATTGGTATTTAGTCGATCAGAGAACCTATAAATTACCTTAAAAAAATCTATAATTTTATAATAATACTTATATAAAAATATAAAAATCTATAATTTTATAATAATTGCAAGCATACTAACAGTACATATATTTACATTTACTAGCTCTTTTAGTTTTACTCACTTAGGAGAATAGTTGCAAACCAAGTAAATGGCTTTTTGCCACACCTGGCCCCAGATATTCATGTTTGTGCATAAATTAATGGCGCAGCCAATTTTGTTACTTGTTGCCCATACTACCTAGAAGAAAGATAAAAGGAAAAAAAAAAGTTGTAATGCGTCCAACATTAGCTTCACGCTAACAGAAGTACTGACAGAAGTAATCATAATCATGTCAAGCCAATTGAAATACCTGGATCGCCTGATCCCACAAGATGGCATCCAGTAGTTGTAAAAGGAAAGATACTTGCTTAACATTTTCTAGGTTTCATCGTCTTATTCAATGCCAAATTTTATAATTCATCCTCTGAGTGGCTTAGTGAAGGACCCACTTCTGGGTGTCCTGCCAAATGGGCTTTTCATAAGGAAAATGAGGCAGGAGAACTGCCTACACCCCCTCCTGCTTCTCTTGCTTTGCTATGCTTTCTTGGGAGATTCCTAGAAAATCTTTGAGCAATGTAAAAGGAGCTGCTTTGCGTCTGGAAGATGAGTGTTCCTCAGCCACCAAGTAGAGGAAATTAACTTCTTTAAGTTTCAGGAAACTGTGGTTGGAATTTTATGGCCCCGTCAGGTTGGGGGCAGGGGCGTAAAATGCGGCGAGCTGTTCAAAAGTCCATTGACTTTGGCGGGACCAGAAAATCCTGCTGGCAGGCAGGCCGTAAACTTCTGCCCTATAAAATAGTGTCTGGCATGAAACCATGCGAAGGTCGAGAAAAGTGAACATTAATTCATTAATGTACGGGGAGGTGATGGCGTAGTGCTATTGTCACTGGACTAGTAATCCAGAGACCCAGGGTAATGCTCTGGGAGCCTGGTTTCGAATCCCGCCACGGCAGATGGTGGAATTTGAATTCAATAAAACAATCTGGAATTAAAAGTCTAATGATGACCATGAAACTATTGTCGATCGTTGTAAAAACCCAACTGCTTCACTAATGCCCTTTAGGAAAGGAAATCTGCTGTCCTTACCTGGTCTGGCCTACATGTGACTTCAGACCCACAGCAATGTGGTTGACTCTTAAATGCCTTCTGAACTAGGGGGCAACTAGGGATGGGTAATAAATGCTGGCCTAGCCAGCGATGCCACATCTCATGAACAAATAAAAAAAATGACAGAACGTGACAAATAATATTGTTTTATGTCAGAGAAAAAACAGAACGTTTTCTTTCCTTTTTCTGTGCATTCAAGCTAGGCCAGGAGTTTCTGTGCCCGCTGGCGTGTTTGGTGGCGTGAGCAGACAATGTGGCGAGAAGGCTAAAAATCGGTTTAACAACGTCATGAAAACAGTTTGCGATCATTGGGTCCACCTACCGATGGCGGGAGACGCAGCCCACCACTGGACATTGGGAACCTCATTTTAATATATCTGCATATCATTATAAGCCCAACCTGCCAGATTCATCCCCCTGATTGGATCGTCTGCAATCACGCCGACGTGTTTCACAACAGCATATAAAAGGCATGCACTTGGTGAACTGCACTTTGAGGGAACTCGGAGGTGAGTACACAGTAACATTGCGCAGTCCTCGCCCGGGTCGCCTGTTGAACTTCAAGGATGAGGTACATTGTGGGAAAGGCAAGGGCTGCCCTGCCGTAGAGGCGACTTGGGTGGGGTGGGCGGCAAGGGCTGCCCTGCGGTTGAAGGTAGTGCACAGGCATATGTGGGGGTGGGGGGTGGGGGGAGGGCACTGGGCAAGGGAAGCAGCCACACGTTAGGGGAACCTTCTATGACGTGACCATTCCTCTGCAGCTGAGGCAGTTCAGGCGCAGCCACCTTGATATCATTGGAGTCCAGGCTCTAGCTCCTCTGCCCACTCAAGCATCGCAGAGGCATCAAAAGTGCCACCAAGTGCTCCAGAACTTACCCTTTGGGCGCAGACTGCAAACTAATGAGTATTTAGTGGACTGCAGAACAGTTGGACCTCCTTGCTAAAGCTGGCCTTGCAGCAGTCACTGGGGGAGGCCCCTTGCAATATCATCATCCTGATTTGGACCAGTCTCCCCCAAGGTTCAAGCTAACAGTGTGGTCTTGCAGTGTGGGTTAGGAGAATGCCTGTGCATGAGCTGAGAGCACAGCATGCGGTCCAGTGGGCGAAGCTGCCACCAATTGGTCAGGTGGAGTGGGGCAGAGATGGGTGGGGTTTCTGGCAGCCATGCAGCGCACTAAACTCTGGCCATCCAAATGGTGGCCAGCACTCTCCAGGATGCATTAAGGGCCCTTCAGACTTAATCAAGAGAGGTTCTTAGAAAACCTATGCTAACCCACTCGTCTCTCTCTTTCATCCTGGAGGAGCAGTACACCAGGATCATGGAGCCTAGTGACCTAGCTGTATGCCTCATGACGTACAGAGAGAGATGACTGAAAAGATAGCAATGGAGGTGCCTGGCTGGACAGAGGGAGGTGCAGCACCCTCAGGAAGAAGGGGTGGCTGGGGCTCCTGCACACGCTGCCAAAGTGCCACAGCGAGCCATCACTGGTCGGCGCCCAGCTAGACCAGAGTCTATAGACGCCGCCTTTCATTCCTGTAGGTGATCGAGAACCAGTGTCGCCAAAGACTGCGCATGTCTAGGGAACTCGTTGGTCACATCTGTCAACTACTGCAGGATTTGGCGCCATGGGGACATGGGACATGGAGGGCATCCACTGCCAGTGGCCATGAAAGTGACAGCTGCGCTCAATTTCTACAACAGTGGCTCCTTTCAGGGCTCCACAGGCAACTTCTGTGGTATATCATAAGCCTCCACCCACAAATGCATCCATGAGATTATGGATGGCATCTTCGCAAGGGCACACAACTTTATGCATTTCACCCGGGACCAGGACAGCCAGAATGCAAGAGGATTGGTTTTGCCAAGATCTCAGGTTTCCCACAGGTGCAGGGTGCCATCGACTGTACTTACGTGGTGCTCAGATCTCCGTCGTAACACGCAGTCAACAATGTCAACCGCAAGGGATTCCAGTCGTTGAATTTGCAGCTCGTGTGCAACCACCACAAACGCATCCTGCAGGTGTGCACATGGTTTCCAGGACGTGTGCATGACTCCTACATTCTCAGTCGGTCACAGATCCCTGAAGTCTTCCAAGGTCCACAGTGGCTGCAGAGTTGACTCCTCAGGAACAAGGGCTACCCACAAAGGACGTGGCTGATGGCATCCGTGCGGTGGCCTCAGACTGCCACAGAGCGACGGTATAACGAGGTTCATGTTGCAACTTGCAACTTGGTGGAGCAAACCATCGGGATGCTGAAAATGAGGTTCTGCTGCCTGGACCGGTCTAGTGCAGCTCTGCAATAGAGTCCGCAGAGGGTATCATGCATTGTCGTCGTCTGTTGCGCCCTTTACAACCTGCGCTGCAACAGGGAGAGGAACTGGCTGAGGAGGAAATGGAGGAGCTGGAGGTCTCCTCCAATGAATAGGACGCCAAAGGGGATGAGGGTGAGGAAGCCCTCAAAGACGACAATGAAGGAGTGAGGCCCTCACACTGGCCAGATGAGGCAGGCATACTCGGGAAGCCTTCATAGCTGCTAGATTTGTGGAGGATGATGACGACATGCAGTGAGCACACTTCATATATCTTCACATAGCCTCTGAGAATGTCTGACTCCTGTCTGGCTGAGGGCAGCTCGCTTGCACTCTGTGATCAGGGACATATCATAGAGATGCAGCCATGAAACTTTAAAAGCTTCTGATCCTTTGTCAGCCTTCAGTGCCTGGCCCCTTCATGAGCACAGCATCGCTGGTCACAGATGCTGAAGAGGTGGGGGTCAGCTCCACCTCAAAGGTGCTGAGAGCACACAGAGAGAATGATGGAACTCTGTGATGCCTGTCCGCTACATTCTGGCAGCAATGACCAGCACTGCCAAGGTGCAGGCATCACTAATATGTCCAGGGAGTGTGAGGCCGGATCATCACTTTGGTCTGAAGGCTCCACAAAGCACAGAGAAGAGGCCCTGGACTGAGACACCTGCCTTTATCTTGTGCAGAAAGGATTCACATATGAGTGACATGAACATTGAGCATCAGAACAAGGAGCCATAGGCAGGGAGACATTCTTGGAAGTTTATTGACAATAGTGAACAGTATGTACCAGTGATTAACAACCATGTCCAGGTTGTCAACTACATCTTCTTTGAGGTGTCAGCTGTGGCTCAGTTCATAGCACCCTCGCCTTTGAATCAGAAGGTTGTGGGTTCATGTCCCACTCCCGGAAAACCAAGAACTGTGAATGTACTCGAAAGAATTACATGCGATCTGTTGATAACTCAAAAGAGTTACATCTTCTTTGAGGTGTCAGCTGTGGCTCGGTTCATAGCACCCTCACCTTTGAGTCAGAAGGTTGTGGGTTCATGTCCCACCCCAGGACTTTGAACAAAAAAAAAAGTCAAGAACTGTGAATGCACTCGAAAGAGTTACATCTTCTTAACTTTCCCAAACCTGCTACTACGTCTTGATGCTCACCAGCCATTCACAGTGGTGGTGGAGGCAGCCTGCTGACTACACCCTGTCTGTGTTGACCTTGGCGGGTATACTCTAGAAGGCCGAGACCTGGAGGGCCCCAGCCTGCTTTCGGGGTCCTGGTACGTGACAGTGGCACTCTCCTTGCCTGTAGAGTTAGAGCTGCTGAGGTCACAGGAAGAGGGGATTTGGATGAGCTGGACACTCCCCGAGTCACCTGGATGGATGGCCTCAATGGTACACCAGCTGATCCTCCCTCCCTATGGGTGCCCAAGCGCCCCGGCTGACTCCTTGAGGAGAAGGGGTAACTGGAGTGAGATCGAGCTGCCCTGCACCCCTCTTGCGTACACACTGTTGGAGGCCAACTATCACATCAATGACGGAATTGAGCCCACACAGCGGTGCAGGAGCATCTTGGACCAAGGTCTCTCCATGGCGGCCGCCATCCTACTTGTGTTGACCTCAGTGCATTGGTATGCCAACGCTATCATCTCAACCTGAAGGCAGATGGACTGCTCCATTGTGCCTTGCAATATGATGAGTGTAGCAGAAATCTCTTCCTGATGTTCCCGAGCTTGTCTTTGCAGCTCCAGCAACTGTGACATGACTGAGTCCAGAGGCTCGTCATCTGACTTGGGCTCAGCAAATTTCTGGCCACCAGCAGTCCACTGAGTGCCGGAGATCTGGGAAGTCCCTGCTGCCACCTGCTGTGGATCAGACAGTGCAATATGCTCACCAGACTGTGATCCCGAGGCTACTCTAAAGCTAGGTCCTGCCGGGATGTGTTTCTCTGCGCTGGTGGAGGGTGTGGGTGAGCGCTCCAGATTCCTCTTCAGAGGTTTCTTCAGGGTTTAATTGGAGGCCCAGGGTCGTGGTTGTGTTGGCTGTTCCCAAGTGTTCCTGTGGAGGCAAGGGAAGATAATTAGTGCATGGCAATGGCCTGTGAAACAGGACACATCACTCATAGCATGGTTGTCTGATGGATGTTGCAATGCAGGTCCCTCACTTGATAGAGCACCGCCAACCTCACCATCAGCACAGGACCAGTCCAGATCCTCGCCGGCCAGCTGGATGGCTCTGTTTTCAAAGTCCACGGGGACCTTGATTTCAGGCATTCCTCTACCAGTCTGCGGCCTCTCCCTTTTGCTGTGTGCCAGCTTTCCTGCATGAATAGAAATGGAGAGAGTGTAAGCAGAACACCTGCCGGGCCAGATGATAAGTATGCCTGGTATGTGTGGATGGTGAGTGGTCCCATGGATGGGGTGAGGACAATGACAGTGAGTGTGAGAGAGTGAATGGTGGTGTCCCTTGAACTGGCAGTGAGTGCGGGTCCTGTGGGTGTGTGATGGGTTTGTGAGTGTGAGAGTTGAGAGTGCTAAGAAAAGTGACTTACCCTGGCAGAACGGAGGAGATCATTCACCCTCTTGCGGCACTGGGTGGCTGTCCTCTTTTGAAGGATGTTGACACTGACCACTGCTGCCACCGCCTCCCAAGCCAGATTGGTGAGGTTGCTGCCCATCCTGCAGCCAGAGCTGTGGTAGAGGACATCTGGCCGAGCCTCCACTGTGCCCAAAAGGCACTAGGGATGAATCATTGAACCTGGGGGCTGCCATCTTTTTGCCTTTCAGGGCCACGTCTTCTTTGCAGCAGTCGTGGGCTGGTAGCACTAAGAGGTGTGTGTGCGGCTGGACTTTAAATATGGCGCCCGGCGTGATGAAGTGGCAAGGTGATGGTGTGGTGGGTGAATGAGAGCCCGCCATGGAAACGGTGTGTTTCCTGGTAATGCATAATTAATGCAGCAGGTTTGGGACGATACAGCTTGAAAAGCCACCATTGCGGCCGGCGGGTAAAATGTTTTACCCACCTGCTACCGCACTTAGTGCAAATCTGGGATGATTCAGCCCATATTCGTGGAATTGGACTTCATAGTGCTGTTGGTCCCTGCGCCATGGAAGCCCTAAGCTCCAAAAGCAGCAGCAGGAATATTTCCAGCTACTTCCAGTACAGCTCAGCCTGACTGCCAGAGTGCTAGTGTGTGTGTGCCATCCATGTCACCAAAGTATGCAGAATGGATGGATACAGATTCTAACACTGATTTAGCATTCAGTTACACAAAGGACCCACCGCACCTCAACCCCACAGCCCCCCACCCACTCCCCCAACTAGGTTTATTTAAAGGGCTAACAATCCAACTTCCAGGTGAGGTTCTTTTGATTTACTTTTGTAGGTGCAGTTATTGGAAGTACCATGTTGTGTGTTATTGGAGGAGTTTTATAAACATTTGTGATTTTCAAAACTGGTGCTGGATCTTGACAAGGAGATCAAAGGAATTGGTTGGCCTGTCCAGAGAAAGCTTGCTTTAGTAACAGGGTTTAGAGTTGCAGCTCCTCTTGGGCTGCAACATGATTTGGAAATGGAGCACCATTCAGCAAAGGTTGGGAGCAGCAGTGTGTAGAGGGAGGAGGAAGAGTGCTCTCAATAGCAGGCCTTATCCACTAAAAGGAGAGCACTTCTCCCATCTGCACCTCTGCCAGGAGCGATGTGTAAGGTGCCTGTGTTTCATCAAGGGAGAGGTAACTGTTCTGTGCCACCTCCAACAGCTGGAGCCTCACAGCCTCGAAAATGGTGCTGCCAGTGGCTGACAAGGTTTACACGGCCCTCACCTTCTCTGTCAGTGGACCATCCAGGTGGGAGCAGGTGACACTACAGTTCATTATGCTTTGCTGCATCAGGGAGATAACAGATGCATTTCATCTTTTCACCTTCTCCCTGACCAGAGAGAAGCAGGAGGTAAGAGCACATGGATTTGCCAGGATGGCAGGATTCCACATAGATGGCTCTGTGGCCACAATGTTTACAAGGAAATGCTCTGTATCCAAAAGGGCTACCACTCTATTAAGACAGGGTTGATGTGCAGCCGTGCACAGAAGATCCTCTCAGTAAATGCCTACAATCCTAGCAGCAACCATAACATGTTCATCCTGTGCCAGTCAGGTGTACCTACCAGCTTTAGTCCACCAAGAAGAACCAGAGGCTGGTAACTGGGTGACAAAGGATACCCTGACAAAGGTTCTGATGAAAGGTCATTAACTTGAAACATTAACTCTGTTTTTCTCTCCAAAGATGCTGCCTGATCTGCTGATTATTTCCAGCATTTTCTGTTTTTATTTTGGGTTTCCAACATCCACAATATTTTGCTTTTGTGCCCACTCTCTACTTGACCCATGACTCCCCTCTGTCACTCAGCCACATGTGGACAGGTTACCTATAATGATAGGCATTCAGCCACCATGGACATCATGGAGCAAACCATCAGCAACCTGAAACAACGGTTCCATTGCCTGGACCACTTGGGAAAAGCCCTCCAGTACTCAACAGAGCATGTATCGAAGTTGGTGGCAGTCTGCTGCATCCTCTATAAATCTGCCATCTTGAGGATGTAGCCCTTGCCACCAGGCATTTGGAGGCTACCGCGAGAGGAAGAAGAGAAGGAAGAGGAGGAGGAAGAGGATATCAGGAGGAGGCATCAGGGAGCCCTTCACTCCAGACGAGTTGTGCTTGAGAGGATACTCAGACCCCTGTTCCTCTGAGATAACACTCCCACATCTCAGTTGCTCCACAATTTCCATCTGTTACGTATCATTGAAGCGTTCACATTGCCAAAATCCTGAAATAATAGCCACAAACAAAAATCTATTCCATAGCAAGCTATCCATCAATACTTCCAATGATTCATATAAAACATGACTACACCATCTCAACATGGGTGGCAGCAGTCTGTCCTTGGCTGAGAGGCAATGGCAAGGGTACAGATGGAGTGGCAGCGATCAAGCATGGATGCTGTATCCCTGAGAGAGGAATGCATGGAAAAGCTATTGGCACTCCCTTGGGTCTACAGGATCACCATGATGGAAAGGCTGGCTCAAAGTTCTGCACGAAGCCCTGTGCCAATGAGTGCTGGACTCCTCCATGTGGCAGTGACAAAAAGTTGTCTGGTAGACCAGCCAATGCACTAAGCATCTGGGTGTGCATGCCCATCAGCATCTTCTCTAAGCTGTCCCATCGACGTCATCTGAGTCCTCTGCAGCAGAACTAATCTGCAACCTTGGCCTATGGTGGGCCGATGTATGAACTATCCTTTCCTCCTGGTCTGGCTGCAGCTCACTCATGACCAATGACACACCACATACTGATCCCAATTGGATACTACCCTCTAAAGTTCAAGCAGTGCCAGTATCTGAGTTGTTGGCCGAGAGTGATAGTGCTTCTTCATCAGAGGTCTAGTGTTACTCCCACTCTCCCTCCTGAGACTGCACTAACTGGCCAGACAGCAAATCCTGGGGACCTGAAAGTGTAAATGTCGAAGGGAGGGTTGGAGTGTGGGAGCTGGATGGGGGTGAAAAACAAGAGGTCCATGGTCACATCATCCCTAGCATGCACTTCATGTCAGACAGCAGGTTGAGGTTAAGGTGGGATCTCAGGAGGTGCATAAGGAGGAACATACTATCTCCTGAATGTTATCAGTGACGCCAGATGCACCAGCCTCAGTAACAGCCAACCCCATGATGTGGAGCATCACCTCAGCCAGAGGGCAAAGGAAATGCAAGTCTGCCTATTCCCTTCTCGTTCAAGTCTAATCCCTGTGGTTATGGGCCACCTTGTCCTGCAAGAGGGAATACTGTTAGTACGTTGTGAAATGTTTGGGTGATGTACCTGCTATAGTCGAATAGCTGGAGATTTGTGCAAGGCTGACAGCATTGGTACATACGTGAGGATGCGGTGGCATATCTAAATGTCAGGTATAGATCTTGTTTTCTGATGATTGAGTGATGGGGGTGCAGTGCATTGAGCAGTGAGAGAGAGAGAGAGAGTCTGATGGTGTAGTGGGCATGAGATGTCATGTGAATTTGCATTCACTGACCTTGCCCACACACAAGGACATCAAACATTTTCCAGTGTGGCAGTCAGGTCCTCGGGGCCAAACTCTGGGAACTGACCTCCTGGTCAGCTACTCCCAATCCTTTCTCAGGTTTTGCCTTGAAGGCCTCCTGTGGAAACATTGCTTCTTCCCCACTTTCCACCTCCAGAAACCTGGGATCCCTCTGTCTCTCCTGCTGCTCTATTTTCTCTTCTTTTCCTTTCAGTCACATCTTCCAGAGACAATTACAGCAGCTTCCGTTGTATAGTGCAGCTCCCCCTTAAGAGGGAAGGTTGCCTTTAAAGAGGTCCAAGCTAGCTCTGTGTCACATGACTCATGCACGCTGCTGGGCCCTTGCTAAGTGTGTAACTAATCAGCAGCCTGTGCTAGGCTGCAGTTATTTAGATGAGCAGGCAGCATGAAGTTTGGGTACTGCCTGCGGCAAACAGGACAGGGTGTACAGCAATCACACGTCATGAACCCTGCGCCTGAAAATGGACCTTATCCAATGTTTTCCCCCAATGGATTTAAGCACTAAGAGTGGAACATTTTCCTTATTCCAGGCACTTTGCACCAATCATTTCCAGTCATATACAGCAGTCAGATGAAAGATAAAGTTTCCTCTTTTCTCTGTTAGTATTGTCTGAATTAGTCGCACTCTCTCCTCTAAGTCAGAAGGTTATGGGTTCAAGTCTTACTCCAGAGAATTGAGCACATAATTCAGTCTGGCACTCCAGTGCAATATTGAGGAAGTGCTGAACTATCAGAGGTGTTATCTTTTGATAAGATTTAAAACCAAGGTATGCTCTCAGGTAAAGGTGAAAGATTTCATGGCACCGGTCAAAGAAAAGCAAAGGAATTCTTCCTGGACAATATTCATCCCTTAGCCAAGAAAAAGCAGATTATCTGGCTATTATCATGGACAGGATTTCACAACAGGCCTTGGGACCTCAATATCAGAACCAAATGTAGGCCCTGAGACCGCACTTTTGGTAGTGAGAGCAGCACAGTGATATTCATGGAGGTGGCCTCCTAATTGACCACCTCCATGCTCATGCTCCTCATAAGGACAGTGGTGGGCTCCCAATTCTGCTTGCTCAAACAAAAGGTTGACAATTGTCAAGTCTTGCCAGCCACACCTTGGAGGCTCTGCCCCTAATCGCGTCTTCTGGACTACTGGAAGCGCTTGCTTCCAAAGAGCTGGGGGCCTCTGCACATGAAGGTCTGCTCCACTGCTGGCATGGCCTCTCAATCACCCCTAATTGGGACCTTAAGAGTTTAAAATTGGCTGCTCGTCTCTGTGGTGACCATCCATGAAGGCATCAGGGAGCCATCCTGATGCGGCTCCCAGCTATTTTCCCAGCAACACCACCATACCCCCCACAACACCGCCTACCCAAGCATCCCGTATCCAAGTGCACCCCCATGGAACCAGGAACATTTGTTGCACCTCTCTGTGCATAATGTGGCTGTCACATTTCCTATATTATAACAGCAACTACACCTCCAAAGTACTTGAGTCACTGTAAAGCACTTTGGGACATTCTGAAGTTGTAAAAAGTGCTACGATAAAGAAAGTTTTTCTTCCTTTAGTCCCACCCTCAGGAGAACATTTCCCTCCTGTACCAATAAGCTGTTAACATTTCCCATGCTACTAATCGTAGCAAGATTGTCAATTTAGTGTCAGTTTCGTATTGTGAGGACAAACGGAGTCCAGCCAAGCTATATTTCGCGTATGTCTATTTTACACAGTAGAAAGAGGAGACTTTTATTCAACGGACTAGATTTTGAACTAAATCCTAGAGGTGATTGAAGCAGCACATTAAAATACTGTACCACCCAGAACCAAGCTTCTTTTTTACAATTAAAACTACTTGCCATTGAAAGAATTTACCAAAAATAATGACCACGTTAAAGATTTTATTTAAACTTAAGCGTACCTGAGTATAATGGGTGCATACTGGACCAACACATCTAAAGGGACACCAAGGGTTGCATTCTTGAGGATAAGGATACATATAATCTCTAACTTCATCATACCATGCTTGAACATGAAAGGTAGGAGGCCGATATCTGTCGATTTAAAATTTTAAATACAGTAATCTTTAAAGACAAAACTGACATACAATTTCTGAAATGAACTAGTTAATCCTAGTCAGGGATTGCATACAGTACCTGCCCCAATGTGCACCCAGATTCTGCCCTATAGAAGGTAGCAGGTAAGCAGGTCCGTGTTCCCATTGGCAATCTGCAGCCCAAGCTTCCGAAGACCTTTCCAATTCAATATCCCATGTCTGCAAAGAAAGTAGTCAACATAAAGATAGTTTGAGGCATTGCTGGATGATATTAATTTATCTAGCAGAACAAGTTCAACTAAAAACATAACACAGGCAATCAAATTGTTGATATGAACTAAGTCCAAGACACCAGGGTGACTGTGCAGGGTGGGATGAGGAGGAAAGTTGGGAAAACAAAAGTGATAGGAATAGTTAAAATAGTTAGGAATCAGACGGAAGTTTCTACAGCTGCAGGCATGATTCCAGGATGCTACTTCCCTGGTCTAGGATGTTACTGAGCGGCTGTAGAACATTTTATGGGTGGAGAGTGTACAGCCAGAGGTCATGGTTCATATTGGTACCAACGACATAGCTGGAAAGAGGGATGAGGCAGAGTTTGGGAAAGAAATGAATAAGCAGGACCCAGAAGGTCATCTTCAGATTACTCCCAGTGCCACAGGCTAGTGAATATGGAAAGAGGAGCTCTGTACAGGTGAATACATGGCTGAACAGATGGTGCAGCAGGAAGAATTTTAGATGCCTGGGACATTGGGAGCTGTTCTCAGGGAGATAGGACCAGTATAGACTGGGGAGATTGGCCCTGGACCTGTTCATGTCCTCACTTTGTAATGATGTGGGAGAGGGTTTTAAATTAATTTGGCAGGGTGATGGGATCCGGGATATAGCATTAGAAAGGAGAAATAAGATGCACAAAGGATTGGAAGAAACAGGCTGCACCCAAATAAGAATTAGTAAGGTATTACATGGGGTCAGTCTAAGAAAGAGTACAATAAGGTCTGATTCAGGTTTATAGTGCATATATCTAAACACACAAAGAGTGGTAAATAGGTTAGTGAGCTGCAGATGCAGATAGCCACATGGGAATATGATGTTTTGGCAGTAATGGGAACCTAGCTCAATAAAAGGGCAGAACTGGGTGCTAAAAATTCCTGAATACAAGGTGTTCAGGAAGATAGGGAAGAAAGGTGTTCAGGAAAGATAGGGAAGAAAAGAAACGAGGAGGGAGACATTATTGATTAAGTAGAATATTGCAGTGCCGGAGACAGTGGATGTCTTGTAGGGGTCAAGGACAGAATCTATTTGGTTACACTTAGGAAACAACAGAGGTGTTATTACACCACTGGGTGCATTCTTTAGGCAGACTGGTCCTGGGAAAGAGAAGTAAATTTGCTGGAAAATTATCAAGAGATGGAAGAACTATAACGTAGTGATAATGGAATATTTCAATCATCCTAATGTAGATAGGGATAGTAATAGTGTCAAAGGCAGAGAGGGAGAAGAATTTCTGAAGTGTATTCAGGAGAATTTTCTTGATCCGTATGTTTCTGGCCCAACCACCCAGAAGGAAAAAACAGTAAAAACTGGGAAATAAGAATACTGGTTCGAACTGGTCTTGTTTTCCTTAAAATGGAACACCAATAAAACTGCGAAATAAGAGCACTGGTCTGAACTGTTTTTTCCTTTTGGGCATAAGGTATGCTGGATCTGTTCCGGAGAATGGGGTGGTTCAAGTCTCAATAGTTGAACATTTAGAGAACAGTGATCTTTCTATCACAAGGCTTAATTCAGCTATGGAACAGTGAAGGAGCAATCTAGAGTAAAAATGTTTATTTGGAGGGGGGCTAATTTCAGAGGGCTAAGAACAGATCTGCCCAAGGTCAAGGTGAGTGAGGCAGGTAAGGGGACCCAGAGGGCAGGAGTGCAGCCTTTGCAATTGCCTGACAGGATTGAGGTTGTTTCAGCTTGTTTGGATGAGAGCAGGGTGGATGAGCTGACTGGCCATGGCACTGTGGTAAAGGAAGCCATTCAAGTGGGGGGAGCAAAAAGGAATGTAGTGGTAGTAAGGGACAGTATAGTGAGGGGGATTGATACTGTTCTCTGTAGCAAAGAACAAGTTCAGACCGCTGTGTTGCCTGCCCAGTGTCAGTTTCTGGACATCTGATCAGGGCTGGAGAGGAACTTGGAAGGTGGGGGAAGGGGGTGGGGGGTGAGTTGGATCCAGTCACTATGCTCCATGTAGGTACCAATGACATAGGCAGAGTAAGGAAAAGGGTTCCGCATAGTCAGTGTGAGGAGCTAGGAACCAAATTAAGAAGCAGAACCTCAAAGGTAAGAATCTCTGACTATCACTTGAGCCACGTGCAAATTGGCATAGGGCAAATAAGATTAAAGAAATAAATGTGTGCCTCAAAGACTGCTGTGGAAGAAGTGGGTTCCAGTCTGTGGGGCACTGGCACCAGTATGGGGGAAAAGTGGGGGCTGTACCGTTGGGACGGTCTACACCCCTGCCGTGCTGGGACCAGAATACTAGTGAGTGGAAAAACTGGGGATGAAGAGAGGATTTTAAACTAAGTGGTGGAGGCAAGGGATCAAATTTGTGAAGAGGATGTGGTAAATGAAAGAGTAGAGACAAGGCAAGAGAGAAAAGGGTACTATTATGGGAAATTATATACAGACCGTGTCACGAAGGGATAGAGAGTGCAAACCTAAGAGTAAATCAGCAGGATGTTACAAAAATAATAAAAGGAAAAAACTAAAGGCTCTGTGTCTGAATGCATGCAGCATTTGAAACAAAACATATCAACTGATAGCTCAAATAGAAATAAGTAAGTACAATCTAATGGGCTAATACAGAGATATGGGCCTGAATTTTTCAATTGTTGGGTGCAGGCGATCGGCGGGCCCAGGAGCAGAGGGGAAACAGGCCCCCAACCATGATTTCATGCTGGTTGGCCAATTAACGGCCAGCCAGCATCAAACGCGTGCTGCAAAAGACTCAGCACTGCCGGTGGGGGCGGGAAGAGGACGGGCGCTGACAAAACCGTGGGTGCTGCTGAGCGCTTCCACTGAGCTCCCTGAAGGCAGACAGCTGCCTGAGGGCGCTGCAGACCTGCACAGAATAAACGAAACAAAAATGCTGCAAAATGTGTCCATGCAGCACAATCAAGCATCTGAAAGCATACCTCACAAAAAAAGGTCCCAGATATGCCTTTTTATTTTATTTCCCCACAGAGATTTCATCCTGCCAGGGATTGAGGTTTGAGCAAAGATGTAAAGGCCACCTGGCCGATTTACGGTTGGCAGATGGGCGAAAGTGGATAGGCCACAAAAAAAATCACTTTCAATTGCCTCCTTAATGGGCTCAATTGCCTGCTTAATTGTTGGCAGGTGAGCTTCTGACAGCTGCGCACACCCAACAACCTGAAGATTGCTCGCCTGACGTCATCTTATGCTACTTCGTGCCCGCTCAAGTTGGGCGCGCGCCAGCCCACAAGGTATAAATTCTGCCCATGACTGCAGGGTGACCTAAATTTGGGACCTGAATATTGAAGGATACGTGACATTTAGGAAGGACATGAAGCGAGGAAAAAGTGCAGGGGTGGTTCTGTTAATTAATGATGCTATTAGAACAATAGAGAGGGATGATCCAAATTCAGGAAACCAGGATGTAGAAGCGGTTCCTGTACAGATGAAAAATGATAAAGGCAAGAAGTCACTTGTAGAAGTGGTGTACAGGCCCCCTAACAGTAACCACACAGTAGGGCGGAGTATAAAGGAAGAAATAATGGGAGCTTGTCAGAAAGGTACGGCAAAAATCATGGGGAGGTTTAATCTACATATAGACCGGAAAAAAAGATGGGCAAATGTAGCCTAGATGAGGCAAAGGTAGATAGATGAGGAGTTCATAGAATGTTTTCAGGACAGTTTCTTAGAACAGCACATTCTGGTGCCAACCAGAGAGCAGGCTATACTAGACCCGGTATTGTGCAACGAGATAGGATTAATTAATGACATCATTGTGAAGGCGCCCCTAGGTAACAGCAATCATAATATGATTGAATTTTACATTCAGTTCGAGGGAGAGAAGAGTGGGTCCAAGTCTAGTATTTTAAACTTAAATAAGGGCAATTATGAGGGCATGAAAACAGAGATAGGTCAATAGAAATGCAGTGGCAGACATTTAAAGGGATATTTCAGAATACACAGAATAGATACATTCCAACGAGAAAGAAAAATTCCCAGGGGATAACCCACCATCCGTGGTTAACTAAAAAGTAAAAGTTAGTATCAACCTTAAAGAAAAAGCATATAATTGTGCAAGGATGGGTGTCATCTCAGAAGATTAGACAGAATATTTAAAAAAGCAGAGAGTGACTAAAAGATTGATAAGGAGGGAAAAATTAGAGTATTAGAGAAAGCTAGCTAGAAATATGAAGGCAGAATTGTCCCAGATTTGCACAAAGCGCGGTAGCAAGCAGGAAAAAAGCTGTTTGACCCACGAGCCGCAATGGGGGGTTTCCGCGCCCATTCCCGATGCATCCTGCCTCACTAACAATGCACTCACTGGAAATACTCCGTATCGCTGGCGGACAGGCTCGGATTTGCCCGCCACACCATGATCTCAGCACATTCTCGCTCTGGGTGCCATATTTAAAGTGCACCAGAGCACATGCCTACTCCAAGTCTACAGGCCAGGACTATTCCAGGTGACAGATGGCCCCGAAAGCAAAGAAGACAGCAGCCCACAAATTTATAAGTATGACTAATGGGAAACACAGCAGCAGATTAGCATGTTGGGGGGTGGGTTCAACTTCATGGAAAATTATGAAAAAACTGAAAAGAAAGGAGAGCCCAGGAGAGGCTATTAAAGTCTCCAGAACACAAAATAGGACAGAGTGTTTGGAAAGGGCTAGGAACCTAACTTCAAGCACATCAGATAAAGGGACGACAATGAGAAGGGGGACGGGAAATACAGGACTGAAGGTGTTGTATCTGAATGCACGCAGTATATGAAATAAGGTAAATGAGCTTGTGGCGCAGATTGAAATTGGCAGGTATGATGTGGAGGGCATCACGGAGACATGGCTGCAAGGGGATCAGGGCTGGGAGCTAAATATCCAAGGATATACATCCTATCGAAAAGATAGGCAGGTTGGCAGAGGGGGTGGGGTTGCTTTGTTAGTAAGAAATGAAATTAAATTGATAGCAAGAAACAACATAGGGTCAGATGATGTAGAATCTGTGTGGGTAGAGTTGAGCAACAGCAAAGGTAAAAAAACCATAATGGGAGTTATGTACAGGCCTCCGAACAGTAGTCAGGATGTGGGGCACAAGATACACCAGGAGATAGAAAAGGCGTGTAAGAAAGGCAAGGTTACAGTGATCACGGGAGATTTCAATATGCAGGTAGACTGGGAAAATCAGGTTGGTAGTGGATCCCAAGAAAAGGAATTTGTGGAATGTCTACGAGATGGCTTTTTGGAGCAGCTTGTGGTGGAGCCCACTAGGGAACAGGCAATTCTAGATTTAGTGATGTGTAATGAGGCAGATTTGATAAGGGAGCTTAAGGTGAAGGAACCCTTAGGAGGAAGTGACCATAATATGATAGAATTTATCCTGCAATTTGAGAGGAAAAAGCTGGAATCAGATGTAATGGTATTACAGTTGAATAAAGGCAACTACAGAGGCATGAGGGAGGAGCTGGCCAGAATTGACTGGGAGATGAGCCTAGCAGGAAAGACAGTGGAACAGCAATGGCAGGAGTTTTTGGGAGTAATTTGGGAGACACAGCAAAAATTCATCCCTAGGAAGAAGAAGCATACTAAAGGGAGGACGAGGCAACTATGGCTGACAAGGGAAGTCAGGGATAACATAAAAGCTAAAGAGAAAGCATACAATGCGGCGAAGAGCAGTGGGAAACCAGGGGATTGGGAAGCCTTCAAAGACCAACAGAGGACAACTAAAAAAGAAATAAGGAGGGAGAAGATTAAATATGAGGGTAAACTAGCCAGTAAGAAAAAAGAAGATTGCAAGAGTTTTTTTAGATATATAAAGAGTAAGAGAGAGGCAAAAGTGGACATTGGGCCACTGGAAAATGACGCTGGAGAAGTAGTGGGGAACAAAGAAATGGCAGAGGAGCTGAATAGGTACTTTATGTCAGTCTTCACGGTGGAAGACACAAGTAACATCCCCAAAGTTCAAGAGAGTCGGGGGGCAGAGGTGAGTATGGTGGCCATTACCAAGGAGAGGGTGCAAGGAAAACTGAAAGGTCTGAAGGTGGACAAATCAGCTGGACCAGATGGATTACACCCCAGAGTTCTGAAGGAGATAGCTGAAGAGATAGTGGAGGTGTTAGTGGTGATCTTTCAGGAATCACTGGAGTCAGGGAGGGTCCCAGAGGACTGGAAAATTGCTAATGTAACCCCCCCTGTTTAAGAAGGGAGTGAGGCAAAAGACAGGAAATTACAGGCTGATTAGCCTGACCTCGGTCGTTAGTAAGATTTTAGAGTCCATTATTAAGGATGAGATTTCAGAATACTTGGAAGTGCATGGTAAAATAGCGCAAAGTCAGCATGGTTTCATCAAGGGGAGGTCATGACTGACAAATCTGTTAGAATTCCTTGAGGAGGTAACGAGCAGGTTAGACAAAGGAGAGCCAATGGATGTTATCTACTTGGACTTCCAGAAGGCCTTTGACAAGGTGCCGCACAGGAGGCTGCTCAGTAAGATAAGAGCCCATGGTGTTAGAGGCAAGGTACTAGCATGGATAGAAGATTGGCTGTCTGGCAGGAGGCAGAGAGTGGGGTTAAGGGGGTCCTTCTCAGGATGGTGGCCGGTGACTAGTGGAGTTCCGCAGGGGTCAGTGTTGGGACCACAACTTTTCACTTTATACATTAATGATCTAGATGAAGGAACTGAGGGCATTCTGGCTAAGTTTGCAGATGACACAAAGATAGGTGGAGGGATTGGTAGTATTGAGGAGGCGAGGAGGCTGCAGAAGGATTTAGATAGGTTAGGAGAATGGGCAAAGAAGTGGCAGATGGAATACAACGTGGGGAAGTGTGAGGTCATGCACTTTGGTAGAAAGAATACAGACTTAGACTATTTTCTAAATGGGGAGAGAATTCAGAAATCTGGAGGGCAAAGAGACTTGTGAGTCCTAGTCCAGGATTCTCTTAAGGTTAACCTGCAGGTTGAGTCAGTAGTTAGGAAGGCAAATGCAATGTTGGCATTTATTTTGAGAGGACTAGAATATAAAAGCAGGGATGTGCTGCTGAGGCTTTATAAGGCTCTGGTCAGACCACATTTAGAATATTGTGACCAATTTTGGGCCCCGTATCTCAGGAAGGATGTGCTGGCCCTGGAGAGGGTCCAGAGGAGGTTCACGAGAATGATCCCAGGAATGAAAGGCTTAACATATGAGGAACGTATTAGGACTCTGGGTCTATACTCGATGGAGTTTAGAAGGGTGAGGGGGGATCTGATTGAAACTTACAGAATACTGAAAGGCCTGGATAGAGTGGACGTGGGGAAAATGTTTCCATTAGTAGGAGAGACTAGGACCCGAGGGCACAGCCTCAGAGTAAAGGGAAGACCTTTTAGAACATAGATGAGGAGAAACTTCTTTAGCCAAAGAGTGGTGAATCTATGGAATTCATTGCCACAGAAGGCTGTGGAGGCCAGGTCATTGAGTGTATTTAAGACCGAGATAGATAGGTTCTTGATTGGTAAGGGGATCAAAGGTTACGGGGAGAAGGCGGGAGAATAAGGTTGAGAAACTTATCAGCCATGATTGAATGGCGGAGCAGACTCGATAGGCCGAATGGCCTAATTTCTGCTCCTATGTCTTATGGTTTTATGGTCTCCAGGTGACAGATGGCCCTGAAAGCAAAGAAGACAGCAGCCCCCAAATTTAGTGACACCTCTCTGGGGCACCTGCTGGAGGCAGTGGGAGGCCACGGCAATGTCCTCTACTCCCACTCTGGCTGCAGGAGGTCCACCAGAGTCACCAATCTGGCCTGGGAGGTGGTGGCAGCAGTGATCAGCACCACCAGAGCACAGAGGAGATCAGCCATCCAGTGCAGGAAGAGGATGAATGCTCTCATCCATTCCATCAGGGTAAGTGAACCACCTCATCACTCTCAACTCACACACTCACAAACCCATCACACATTCTCAGGGATCTCATACCTCAAGTGGGGACACCAATAACTCTCACACACACCCTCACATCTCCATCAGGCTCATATCCTCTGCAGCACTTGTCCTCATCTCGTCCATGGCTCCACTCACCACAAAAAGATTCCATGCAGTGCCATTCGTCCTGCTCACACTCTCTCCATCTGCTTTCATGCAGGAGAAGCTGCCTCACAACAGCAGGGAGAGGTCCCATACTGGGGGTGGACTGGCCCACATTAGGTCCCTCGCTCACTTTGAGGAGTGTGCCATCATGCTGACTGGTGAGGAAACGGACCGTGCCTGCAGCAACAGTGAGGTCAGCGGTGAGCATCCACGTGAGGATCCTGCACCACATCATCCATCTCTCAACGCAATGGTGAGTGCTCTCTCTCTTGTTTTTGGCTCTGCTGCCATGCACTAATTATCTCTACTTTGGTTCACAGGGAGCTCTGCCAAGCGACTGACGCCATCAGCCCAGTCCCTCAGCTCCATCCATTTCCTCAACTCCAACCATGAGGACATCTCCTCCACTGAAGAGCTGGAAATAAGTAGCCTAGAAGACCCATCACAGCGCCTACCCACACCCTCCACCAGGTGGGACCTAGATCTAGAGCAGGCTTGGGTTAACAATCTGGTGGTCACTGCAATTTTTTTATTCATTCACAGGATGTGGGCTTGGCTGGCTGGCCCAGCATTTATTGCCCGTCCCTAGTTGCCCTTGAGAAGGTGGTGGTGAGCTGTCCTGTTGGACCGCTGCAGTCCATGTGGTGTAGGTACACTCACAGTGCTGTTAGGAAGGGAGTTCCAGGATTTTGACCCAGCAACAGTGAAGGAACGGCGATATATTGCCAAATCAGGATACTGAGTGACTTGGAGGAGAACTTCCAGGTAGTGGTGTTCCCATCTATCTACTGCCCTTATCCTTCTATACGGTAGTGATTGTGGGTTTGGAAGGTGCTGTCTAAGGAGCCTTGGTGAATTCCTGCAGTGCAACTTGTAGATGGTACACACTGCAGCTACTTTGCGTCGGTGGAGAGAGTGAATGTTTGTGGATGTGGTGACAATCAAGCGGCTGCTTTGTCCTGGACGGTGTCAAACTTCTTGAGTGTTGTGGGAGCTGCACTCATCCAGGCAAGTGGGAAATATTCCATCATGGACACCTGTCCACAGCAGGAGGAGGCAGGTTCAGCCAAGCTCCCCAGCAATCGGAGGACTGCTGGGGAGGAGGCATCTGTGAGGTCCGAGTCAGATGACAAGCCTCTGGATTCGGCCTTCCAACTCATTCTGGAGAGTCAGCAAAAGGCAGGGGAACATCACACAGAGCTGTTAGAAGCCCTCAACAGAGTGGCACGTGAGTCAAAGGAGTGTATCTGCCTGTTCTCTGATGAAGTGGTGCCCACATGTGCACGTATGGAGGTCTCCATGGGAAGGATGGTGGATGCCATGAGACCCTGGTCCAGAAAAACGCGGAGATGTGCGCAGACCTGCACTCCATTGCGGTAGCCATGGGTGAGCTCCTACAATGGCAACGCAAGGGGGCAATGGGGCACCTCAACTTCCCTCCAGGTGCTCCTTCCCCTCAAGGAGTCAGGCCGGGGCCCTTGACACCTGAAGGGAGGAGGAGCAGCATCTGGACACCCTGGGTCGTCCACTCAGGAATCTCAATGGCTGTCTCCAAGGCCCCTTTGCTTGTCACCCCCTCAACGTCGTCCTCTGTCTCCACAGAGGGAGCAACTGGCCCACAGGATGACAGCCAAAGCAAGCCAGGGCCCTCAAGGCCTTGGGTCTCCAGAGGACGCATACCAAAGTCATCAGAGGCAACAGGGCCAAATATTGTGCAGGCTGTCTCCACCCCTGCTGCAGATACCAGGACAACACCTAAAAGACACGGTAGGCCTAGAAAAGTTAGGAAATTCTGATCACATGTGGTTGCATGGGTGAATACACTTTGTCATTTTATAATCTGAAAATAGATTCACTTTAACGGAATAAAGTGTAATGGTGTCTTTCAACTTCATTAACAGTCTTTGTAAGTCCTCCCACTGCATTCCCCCCACTAGCAGTTCAGCTGCATGCAGCCAGACCATGAGTGATTTTGGAGGGAGAAGTGAGTGTGTGGCAGGGCCTTTCAGAGCCTCGTGCAAGCACTCTCCCAGGCATGCAGAGCCTTCATCCATCACAGTCATCTTACTGTTCTGAGCATTTTCAATGCTGCCTGCTGGGGTTCGCTTTCAGTTGTCCATCTGAGCTGACCTGCATCTCCACCCACCCACTGATCACACTCCCAGACAGCACCTGTGCCCGTGCAACACGAGGCTCCGCTCACTTTTGATTTCGCAAACGATGGTCGTAGTCAAGTTTTTGATCAGCACCCCCCCACCATCCTTTCTCCTCCCCCAGTCACCCATATCCTTTCCCCAACACTGTTGACCCCACCCCCCACCACTGACATCACCTCCCACCTCCCCACTGTCACCTACCAACCAAATCTTTTTCTTTCCAGGATGTCCAGATGAACATGCATGTTCCCTACCTTCCTGAGAATCCCACTCCTTCCTTCCTCCGAGCTACTTCCCACCACCGACTCCTTCCCACCACCAAACTCCTTCCCCGCTCCAAAATCTCTCCCTTACACCTACCTCCCCACTTGCTGCATTCTCCTCCGTTACACCCTCCTCCCCTCGTACTCCCTCCCAACCTCACCCCCCCGACACTTTCGTGACCCCTCCCAACCTCAGCCCCCCCGACACCTTTGTGCGCCCCTCCCAACTTCAGCCCCCCAAAACCTTCATGCCCCCCTCCCAACCTCAGCCCCCCCGACATCTTCGTCCTCCCACCAACCTCAACCCCTGATAGCTTTATACACCCCCCTCCCAACCTCACATCCCTGCCACCTTCATCCACACCATCAACTCATCCCCCATTACCTTCATCCCCCACCTCCCAACCTCACCACCTTTGATCCCCCTACCCCCCCACCTAGTACACCTTTGTCTCCCTGTCACCTAGATCTTCCTCTCCTACCCAGACTGGTACACCTTCCTCTATCCCCACTCGCTGATTATCCATAACATCCATAGCTAAGACCGTAATATTCTGAAGCTGACCCGAGGCATCAATGCAGATCTCCCATCTTCCATGAACTGCTTTGCAGCAGAGCCATGTTCATGAGGATCCACCCAGCATGAATGCACATGTTCCTCCAGGATTAGGTAGCTGTAGGGCTCCAGAAACAACTTCTCCTTGGGTGTCCACGATCTGAGCAAGGCCTTAAAAGTAAATTCCGACTTCTGCATGTCACGCTTGTCCCACCAGCGCAACGGTAAATATGGTGTGGGGGGACGATTTGGGTCAGACCTTACTTTGCACCCCATTAGCGGGATGCAAATTGGGTTCACGCCGGCCTCCAGCCGGATCCACATTCCACCAATGCGGACACCATCAGATGATCCCCCTGTGCCTTCACACTCGCATGAAACCGATTTTTGGCCTTCTCGCCATATTGCCCCACCCCCACTCCGCCTGCCATGATGCCTGATGCCAACGGGGCTGGTAAATTCTGGCTTAAGAGTTTCTATCGATATTTTAAAACAAAGAATTAACAAAGTGAGCATTGGTCATATAAAAAGAGAGTCTGGAGAGTTAATAATGGAAAATAAGGAGATGGTAGATGATCAGTCCTCACTATAGAGAATACAAGTAACACCCCAGAAATAGTTGTAAATCAGGGAACTGAAGGGGGAGAGGAACTCAGGAAAATTACAATCACCAGAGAAGTGGCACTGAGCAAATTGTTGGAACTGCGAGTTGACAAGTCCACAGGTCCTGATGGACTTCTTCTTAGGGTCCTAAAAGAAGTGGCTAGTGAGGTAGTTGATGCGTTGGTTTTAATTTTCCAAAATTCCCTAGATTTGGGGAAAGTTCCATTAGATTGGAAAATAGTGAATGTAACTCCTTTATTCAAAAGGTGAGGGAGACAGAAAGCAAGAAACTACAGGTCAATTACCTTAACGTCTTCATAGGGAAAATGTTAAGAGCTATTATTAAAGAGGTTGTAGCAGGGCATTTAGATAAATTCAAGTTTATCAGGCAGAGTCAACATGGTTTTGTGAGGGGCAAAACATGTTTAAGCAATTTATTGGAGTACTTTGAAGAAGTAACATGTGCTCTGAATAAAGGGGAACAGGTTGATGTACTGAACTTGGATTTCCAGAAGGCATCTGATAAGGTGCCATATCAAAGGTTATTATGGAAAATAGAAGCTCATGGTGTAGGAGGTAACATACTGGCATGGATAAAAGACTGGCTAGCTAATAGGAGACAGAATAGGCATAAATGAGTTTTTTTCTGGTTGGCAGAATGTGACGAGTGGTGTGCCACAGGGATCAGTGCTGGGGCCTCAACCTTTTACAATTTATATAAATGACTTGGATGAAGGGACCAAATATATGACTGCTAAATTTACTAATGATACAAAGATAGATAGGAAAGTAAGTTTTGAAGAGGACATAAGGAGACTACAAAAAGATATAGATAGGCTGAGTGAGTGGGCAAAGATCTGGCAAATGGAGTGCAATGTGGAAAAATGTGAAATTGTCCATTTTGGCAGGAAAAATAAAAAAGAAGCATATTATCTAAATGGTGAGAGATTGCAGAGCTCTGAGGTTCAGAGGGATCTGGGTGTCCTAGTGCATGAATCACAAAAGGTTAGTATGCAGGTACAGCAAGTAATTAGGAAAGGTAATGAATACAAAAGTAGAGAGGTTATGCTTCAGTTATGTAGGGCATTGGTGAGACCACATCTGGAGTACTGTATACAGTATTGGTCTCCTTATTTAAGGAAGAATGTAAATGCATTGGAAGCAGTTCAGAGAAGGTTCACTTGGCTAATACCTGGAATGGGAACGTTGTCTTATGAGGAAATGTTGGGCTGTCTAGGCTTGTATCCACTGGAGTTTAGAAGAGTAAGAGGCAACTTGATTGGAATATATAAGAGACTGTGGTACCTTGACGGGGTAGATGTGGAAACGATGTTTCCTCTTGTGGGAGAATCTAGAACTAGGGCTCACTATTTAAAAATAAGGGGTCGCCCAATTAAGGAAGAGATGAAGAGAATTTTTTTTCTCTGAGGGTCGTGAGTCTTTGGAACCCTCTTCCTCAAAAGGTAGTGGAAGCAGAGTCATTGAATATTTGTTAAGGCAGAGGTAGATAAATTCTTGATAAGCAAGGAGGTGAAAGATTATCAGGAGTAGGTGGGAATGTGGAGTTGAGGTTGGGAATGTGGAGTTGAGGTAATAATCAGATCAGCCATGATCTTATTGAATGGCGGAGCAGGCTCTAGGGGCTGAGTGACCTACTCCTGCTCCTAATTCTGATGTCCATGTGTAATTAGAATCAAAGGTTGGCAGATGAAACTGTAACATAATAATTGGCTGGCTTTAAAGATGACAGGGCTTGATGACAAAGTGGTTAAAAAGGCATATAAAAAGGCATTGCATAAAAGCAAAGAAACTATGATGAGCCTTTATAAAACACTAGTTCAACAAGACTAAGTTAACAAGAGGAGATTTGATATAGGTAGTCAAAATCAAGAGGGGTCTAGATATAGAGGGAAACTGTTTCCATTGGCAGAAGGGTTGAGAACCAGAGGACACAGATTTAAAGCAATTGAGAAAAGAACCAAAGGTTACACGAGGATGTTTTTACTATTATGCAGCAACTGGTTATGACCTGTTGTATGTGTGCAAGTTCAATCATGGCTTTCAAAGGGGAATCGGATAAGCACTTGAAGGGAAAAAAATGCAGGGCTATGGTGAAAGAGCTGGGGAGGGAAGCTAGCTAAATTACTCTTGAAGAGAGTTGGCACAGGCTCAATGGGTTGAATGATCTCCTTCTGTGCTGTAGCCATTCTATGATGCTATGAAAACAATCAATTGTTTTCTGATCAGGCCAGTGGAATGTAAGGTATGATGAATGCTTGCTTATACATGGGCACAGAGGTTGGCTCCCAGATCATAAATTTTGAATGCTTTAAGAGTACAGGAAGAGTCACATTGGGGCCTGACTCCACATTTATAGTGCCTCTTTTATATTAATATTGGAAATGGGTTCACAGTATGCAAAAGTAGTAGCATAATTTCTCCCTTAGGTATCAGATATGCAACAGCCATAGAAGATTTCACTGCCATGGTCCAGTGTGATTATTGTTTAAAGGGATATATAATCTTATTATTTTACCCTCTTTATTGTACTAAACAGGTGGATAAATAAAATGATAATTTAGGAAGTGGTCTGCAGTAATACTTCATGTGTTTTTAAGTAGCTATTGGAGTGGGGATATGAACAGGAAACTAGGGAGAGGCAGAAAGAAGGATAATAAGGAAAAGCAGCACAAAAAGAGCCATTGAGAAAAGGAATGCTAGTGCAGAAAAATTGGGTGTGGGAAATAAAAATACCAAGAAGCAGTAGCAAAGTCTAAAGGGAAATAATAATTAGAAAGTGCAGAAGTGAGTTCAAGGAGTCAAAACCAAGAAAATACATAAGAACATAAGAAATAGGAACAGAAGTAGACCATTCGGCTCCTCGGGCCTGCTCAGCCATTCAATAAGATCTTCTTGTTTTGCGATTTCCACATTCCCATCTACAGGGGAAAATTCAGTAACTGCGAAGTGAAATGTGACTGCAGCAGGTAAGGAATCAGTAACACATAGAGGCCTGGAGCAGAATGCAAAGCATGAGCTGGAATATTAGACTCATTGAGAGACACAGCAACAAGTACAGGTAGGTAAGGGCCTGGGACTGAGACAAAGCATTCTTGGCCTGTATAGAAAAGTGATCTGAGGTGCTATAAATGGAACAGAGAGAGACTGAGTACATTAAAACAGCAGGGTTTGAGAAGTTGAACTGGATAGCGACACAATAAGATAGAGCAGTTAAAATAGGTCTTGAGCACAAAACAGCCATTTACAAATCAACAACCCATTTACACAGCCTGTGGGAGTGAAACAGAACATATGGCAGTGATCATTGGTAGCCAGGAATCCTGATCCAGATGATTCAAAGGTGCAAAGGCAAGCTCTGATCTAGCATTCTAGTCTAGTAAAGAAAAATAAAGGGCTTGCGGAGAGGCAGCCCTATAAACAAACTGTCGGGGGTTAGAGATCTGAACGCAGCTCAAAGAAAGTAACAGGCAAAGAAATACTAAACCACAGTAAAACCAAGAATGTCATGTTAAAGCTGTCCAAGTTCCTTGAAAATGTTGACGACCAAACCCCATTAATACAGATAATGGGGCAGTTTGTAATTGAGATCTGCAAGAACAAAAGCAGGTTAGTCCAGCCCTACAAATAAGGCACAAGATGGTGTTTACCTATGTCTAACATTGTAGTGTAATATTGTTTAATTTGCTGTGAAGTAAACTATGCTTTCTTCAGAACTCTTTAAAATTATCATCACATATTCTTAATCAGAAATATGGTTAAATTTCTGCATGATGTCTCCCATTTTTCCAGTGTGACTTTTGCAGAAGAGCCCCTTGAACTGGGAAAAGTGGTGTAAACAGCATATTACAGCATGTCACAGCTCTTAGTACATTTTCCTTCTTCAAGACCTCTCCTTTGGTGTCCGGCTCCACAAGCCCTTGCATAGTTCAACTCTTTTCTATAAGGATGCAGCCAACACAACTACAGCAATGGCTTCTCTTTCAGACTCTGTAACTTCCTGAGTATTGTAAGGGTCTATCCTTGGATACCTCCTCCAGTTTCTTTGACCTGGTGACATTTTCCACATGCATGGAGTCAACTTCTGTTGGCTTTATCTCCCTAATGTTACATTGGAGGATGTTGTAGCTGTTGCATAACTTGAATTTCGACAAGCAGTCTGACAGAGTGCAGGTGGTGTGGGATGGAGAGAAAAGGTGGAGAGGAACAGCTGGGTGTCTTTAGAATGTAGTATATTCCATACCTTTGTGACTGATCGGATCCTCCTCACAGCCACTTACTCAGACTGAACCAGATCATGCAAAATCTTGGGGATGGAAATTCAACAGCACTGATTTTTGGACATGGGTGTTGTGAATGCAGCCTTCCCACACCGGTTCTGGTTAAGGTGAGCAGCACGTAAATTTGGTGCACCAGCTCACCTACATGATTGTGGGCACAAGGCTGAGCAAGTCCCTCCCTGCTTCCTTCTTCGTGCTGCAGCTGCCTCTGCACTGAGCAAAGGGCCAAGCCACATTGTGCTCATACCACATTGTTCCATGGGGTGGCAAGGGGCGGGGGGTGGTGGTGAGGCGGGCCTCAAAGGCCATTTCAGAAGAGAGTGGAAGCAGATGGCCAGGGAGGTAAATTCCCAGTGTCTCGATCCAAGGACGTAGCAGCAGTGCCACAAAAAGGTCTAATGACATACGTGTGGGCAAAGAATGCATCTGCACATGATCTCTCCTATGCACCACAACAATAGCATCTCATACTGTTCAGTGCACCACAGCCCCATCACTCACTCAGCAGCACTCCCCGATACTCGGGACTCATACCCAACATCCAGATTCTAGAAACCTCACACATCTACCAATGCTGCCAGCCTCACATCCACCTCCCGCAGCCTCCATTTACTTCCAGCTATTCAGCTCTGGCAGGAGTATTGTCCAAACACAGTGCTACACAACCAGTGGCATTATGTCCCCTTTCTTGCAGGACAAAATGGTAAACAGTACAAAGTAGCAGAGCAGAAATGGCAGGGAACAAAGACGCTTACTTTTCCTGAGCGCCGAAGAGGAGATGGTTCTTAGCAAACTTGAGACTGGCAACAACAGGCTTTCCTGAGGGCATTGAGGAAGACAGCATGTTCCTGCCTTATGTCCTTTCTCAGCTCCCAGCTTACCCTCATCCTGCTAGTGGGCATGATGAGCAAGCTGCTAATGGTGTAATCACGGACCCCTCACTTCCAACCCCAGCCCCTCCTTCCTTCATCTGAAATGTTCCATCTGATTTCCTGCTCTTACTGCCGCCTGCCCAGCCACAGCAGCCCAAGAAAGAAAGGAGAGCAAAAACAGAGAACTAATGATGAGGCTGCATCACTTGATTTAACACTTGTAGCCACTAGCTTGATATTGGCGCTGCATGTACCTTAGAGGCTAATTTAGAGTTGGGTTCTAGTAAGTGAGTTATGCAGGCATGAGTAGGCTACAGGCAGGTCAAGGAGAAAGGGTGGTTTGTTTGGCTGCTCCCTGGAGGGCTAGGTCACAGATGAGTTCTGCTACAGAACACTCAGACAAGGACCTTGATTGAGCAGCATACAGACCCGCATTGATGGGCATGCACACCACGATGCTGGGTGCATTTGCTGGCCTGCCAGGCAACCTCCAGTCATGGGGTCGAGGTATACGGAAGATTCCAGCTTCAAGTTGGCAGAGGGTACTGCACACAGCTCATCCCTCTTTGTAGCCTCTGCTTCATCCTGCTGTTGTGCTACAGACCCAGAGGCATAGACTCTGCTGAGCCCAAATCTGTTTGTGTGAACAGGCCACCTACTCCTCTTTCATTCCTGTAAGGTTCCACCACAATCCTTGTCAAATCCAGGAACTCACCAGAACACCCCCAAACACACTCCAGAGTACTTCCAGGCAGTTTGCGACAGCAGAAGTTCCTAAAAGTTATCTTATCTGCAAAATTGGGTACTTGGCCCTTTAAGAAGTATGAGTTCAGAGCCCACTTTGCAAGTTCACGCTTGATGTTCGCTGAGTGATTGCTGAATTTGCCTGAACCTGCATGGTCCAAATCTGGTGCCCTAGCATTGCATCAGCTAGTTGGGTTTTGTGATGTCAGGATAACACAAGTTCACAGCTTCCTGGCACACATAGGGGATGCTCGTGCATGCACCATTTTCCTGATGAAACACTGCACGGATGGCACAGGATAATTTGGCATTGCATGGCACCACAGCAAAGCAGCACCAGGGCTCCACTGTGCCAGTTCTAGTGGCACTGAAGTATTGAATTTTGTGCTCAGTATCTTTTATTGGACATGATTCATAGAGTCAAAACAAAAACAAAAATACCTGGAAACACTCAGCAAGTCTGGCAGCATCTGCGGAGAGGAACACAGTTAACATTTCGAGTCCGAATGACCCTTCAACAGAACTAAGTAAAAATAGAAGTGAGGTGAAATATAAGCTGGTTTAAGGGTGGGTGGGACAAGTAGAGCCAGTGATAGGTGGAGATAACCAAAAGATGTCACAGACAAAAGGGCAAAGAGGTGTTGAAGGTGGTGATATTATCTAAGGAATGTGCTAATTAAGGGTAGAAAGCAGGACATGCAAGGTACAGATAGCCCTAGTGGGGGTGGGGTGGGGTGAAGGAATCGAATAAGGCTAAAAGGTAGAGATAAAACAACGGAAGGAAATACATTTAAAAATAATGGAAATAGGTGGGAAATAGGTGGGGGGTTTCCCACCTATTTCCTTTATTTTTAAATGTATTTCCATCCATTGTTTTATCTCTACCTTTTAGCCTTTTTCGATTCCTTCACCCCACCCCACCCCCACTACGGCCATCTGTACCTTGCTTGTCCTGCTTTCTACCCTTAATTAGCACATTCCTTAGATAATATCACCACCTTCAACACCTCTTTGACCTTTTGTCTGTGACATCTTTTGGTTATCTCCACCTATCACTGGCTCTACTTGTCCCACCCACCACCCCCCCACCCGCCCCCTTAAACCAGCTTATATTTCACCTCTCTTCTATTTTTACTTAGTTCTGTTGAAGGGTCATTCGGACTCGAAACGTTAACTGTGTTCCTCTCCACAGATGCTGCCAGACTTGCTGAGTTTTTCCAGGTATTTTTGTTTTTGTATTGGATTTCCAGCATTCGCAGTTTTTTGCTTTTATCTTATATGATTCATAGAGTCACTTGAATCTGTTCCCCTAGACCTTATACCATCAGTTAATGGGAAGAGCTTTATCTTGTCTACCTTATCTAAGCACGTCATAATCTTGTACACCTCTATGAAATCTACCCTCAATTTCCTTTGCTCCAAGGAGAACAACTCCAGCATTTCCAGCCTAACCTTGTGACTAAACTCCCACCCATCCCTGGAACAATTCTGCCAAATCTCCTCTGTACCCACCCAAGGACATTCACATCTTTCCTAAACTGTGGTGACCAGAACAGAATAGGTTCAGCACAACTTCCCTACTTTTACACTTAATGCCTCTCTTTATGAAGCCCAAGATCCTATATTCTTTGCTAACCACTCTCTCAATATGTCCTGCCATCTTCAAAAGATCAATGCATGTGCACCCCCCAGGTCCCCCTGTCCCTGTATACTGTTTAGAATTGTGCCATTGAGTTTATATTGCCTCTTTCATCCCTTCTACCAAAATGTATTACTTCACACTTTTCTGTATTAAATTCCTACTGACACTTGTCTGCCCATTCTGCTAGCCTATCTATGTCCTATTGCAGACAATTTGTGTCAACCTCACTGTTCGCCATTCCTCCAAGTTTGGTATCATTGGCAAATTTTGAAATTTTGCAGCATATTCCAAGTTCCAAGTCTTTTATATATGGCAAAAAAAAAAGCAATGATTCTAACACTGACCCTTGGGGGACACTGTCTACCACCCTCCAGTCCAAAAAACAACCATCTACCATGACTCACTGCCTTCTGTCCTTAAGCCAATGTTTTATCCAGTTGCACTCTGACCCTCCTATTCCATAAGCCTCCATTTTGCTAACCAGTCCTTTATGTGGTAATTTGTCACAGATTTTCTTAAAATCCATATAGACAACATCCATCGTCCCCCCACCACAACCCAAATCTTTGCAACTAACATTTTTGCTACTCCCAACCCCCAGTTCCCCCCTATTAGTCTTAGGCCAGGAGTTTCCAGCCCGGCACGGTGAGTCCATCGCGATGGATGTGGCAAGCCAGCCAAAAGTCCATTGACTTCAGCGGGGCTGGAAAATCCCACCCTTAGTGTTAATATCTCTGTTTCCATTTGTGAAATGAATTTCTTTAGGTAAAAGGCACTGCAAAAATTTAAGTTGCTGTCATTGGTAAACTGCAAAAAAAATTAGATTATTTTCATGATTGGAGAAATCTTCATTTTAACATTTTTTGCAGGATATTTAAATTCCTTGCACATATCTTCATTTACAATTTAATTGCAAAACAATTTGATTACAAAAGCAAATTGCTTTCTCATAGATTTATCTTTACAGCATCAGATGTTCAGTGATGTCGCATACCCTGAATGTTTTTGATTTCCAGCAACACAACATCGGTGCAGTTACTTCTCGTTTATAAAAAAAAGTGTTATTAAGATGCATTCTCAGTTTCTATTTTCTCACCCTTGATTTTCAGTCCTAGACTTTGGGTTCTTACTTTTCTCTTTGTTTCTCCTTTTCCTATGTTCATTCTGTGGTGAGCACGTTCTCTCCAAAGAGAACAGATTTTTACTTGAGTTGAAATCCACCAAAAAAGGACAGATTTGTTGTATCTAATGGTTGCTTCCTGCTCCTGAAAATTCTAATGCTCCCATGAGGAAATAAACAAAAACGAACATGACTTTTCCTTCCTTTCCCTGTGCCTCTTTTATCTTTAAAGTCGATGCTATAATAATACCCTGTACCTAATGCTGGCCATTTATTTTAACAGCTGTGACAACAACACAGTCCCAACCTTATTATTTCATTACCTATACTGCCGAGTTCAGTGGAATAGTGATTAGATCAATCTAACTGTTAATTTAATATGTAAGTTTTTTACAAATTGGAACCAGTAGTTGTATCATAAACATTAAGGAAACATGCTATGGTTAAAAACAAGGACCATATAATCACACGATAATTACAGTTGTGCACTTGGAAAGAAACTGGTATCTGTTTCTATACTCGATGAAATTGCAGTGGTCCATATTACAGAATGAAGAAACCTTCTTTTGTGATCTGAGCCTGTTTCCTATCCAAGACTCTTCATTCATGATCGCACATCATTTGCATTTCAATCATTCAACAGTTTTCTGCCTCAAGGGATGTAGCTATTTATTTTTCATCCATGGAGGCACTCGGTTCTACTTACTTTTCCCAGACCAAACTACCAGTGAGGTCAATCTACTGTTTGTTCCACACTTTGCAGATCCTGGAAACATTATCTGTGTGTCTTCTGGTAACCCAGCTTTCATAGACTTGGACTAGTATATGAACGCATGAACAAACGTTTCTCTAAACAAAATTTTCAAACAGATTGGGTGTGAAATTGGGCTCTGCACGGCCTGTGGTTTGAATGCTATGGGTGCCTTTTGGGGAACAAAGTGGCGCCCAATGAATGTGCGCACATTTGTGCCACAAATTGCACTAGATGCCATGTTGTTGAAGGCCTTAGCAGTGCACAATCAACATCTGCTGGAATTATGCAAAGAAGGGAGATAATGACGCCAGTCAATTTATGATGTTAATTTAACATCAGATCTGCCATTTTATAGCTCACTGGGTGAACCAATGCCCTCTATTAACCTTGTATTGGTAACCATGCATTCAATGGCAAGACCTCCCACCAGCACTATTTAAGGAGGTTAACAGCTACTTACAGGTTGGTTGCTGGTTGATTTCTCCTGGCTGTTGGTCCAATTCTACAAGTGTTTGGTGCTTTCTATAGTTGTTTCAAGTCTACAGGAAGTGTGGCAATTACTGAAGGGCTTTTTCCCGACTGCAAAGCTTCTGCACAAACCAGCTGCTTCCAGAAAGAAGAATGCTGATGGGTATGCACAGTGAAGTGCTTGGTGCATTGGGAAGTCTGTCAGAAACCCTGCAGTAAATGACAAGGTGCTTGGAGGAATCCGGCACTAACTTGGCATAGGACTTTGAACAGAGCTTGGAGCCCATCATTTCCAGCATGGAGGTGGTGGTCAACTTCATTCACAGGCTTGGAGACTCAACCATGATGCGGCGTTAATGATCAATGTCTCAGCTTTCACTACAGCACAAGCAGCAGCCACCCCAAAACCTGAGTGCTGCAGAGAAAGCACAGACTACTGTCATGTAAGCTCAGGCTCCTGCCATCATGGTTGTGGATACCAGTGTTCAAAGGGGCTTGCAGGATGCCACAGCTGTCCAGCAATCGGTTTTCTGACAGATTACTAGGCTGTCTGAGGTGCTACCTCTGGGAATTGGTAGTGGCTCTGTGGAGTGCAAACTTGTGCTATCTCAACATTTATGCCCCCCCTACCCCCCACCTCACCCCTGCGTGATGATGCAGCCTGAAGTCAGGTTTCAGCATTCCTCTGTAGGCTACCCCAAAGTCCTCATCTGAGTTCTCTGTAGCAGAACCCCTCTCCTTCTGGAGAGCTGGCACCTGCACTATCAAGTCCCCATTCCCTGGATGGCAAGCCACACGTGTCTATGGTCTCACCATGTGTAGTTCCCACCTCTAAGCAATCCTCTAAATTATGCAGCGTCAGTATCTGAGCCGGTGAATGCGAATGTAAAATTGATTGATGGCGCATCTTTTGTTCTTCATTTGCAGGATATAGGCATCGCTCACAAAGCCAGCATTTATTGCTCATCACTAATTGCCCTCGAGAAGGTGGTGGTGATCCACCTCAGTGGGTAGTTAAGAGTCAACCACATTGCTACTTGTCTGAAGTGACAAAACAGGTAAAGAGAGCAGATTTCCTTCCCAAAAAGACGTTGGTGAACCAGATGGGTCTCTACCACAATCCAGTAGTTAGATGGTCACCATTATTGATATTTTTTAAGTCCAGATTTAATTAATTAACTGAATTTAAATTCCTCAGGTAAACTCATGTCTCTGGATCAGTAATCCAGTCCTCTGGATTATTAGTTCATTAACATAGCCACTACACTCCCATTCCCACATCATTGTCTTCTTGTTGTTCCTCCACTGCCTGGCCAGTTGCACTTTTTTTAAAAATTCATTTACGGGATGTGGGTGTTCCTGGCTAGGCCAGCATTTATTGTCCCTGCCTAATTGCCCTTGAGAAGCTAGTGGTGAGCTGCCTTCTTGAACCGCTAACCACTAACCCTAACCCTAACCCTAATGCAGTCCCTGTGGTGTAGGCACACCTACAGTGGTGGTGGGGAGGGAGTTCCAGGATTTTTACCTAGTGACAGTGAAGGAAGGGCGATATATTTCCAAGTCGGGATGGTGAGTGACTTGGAGGGGAACTTCCAGGTGGTGGTGTTCCCATGTGTCTGCTGCCTTTGTGCTCTAGATGGTGTCTAAGGAGGCTTGGTGAGATCCTGCAATACATTTTGTAGATGGTACACACTGCTGCCACTGTGCGTCGGTGGTGGAGGGAGTGAATGTTTGTGGATGGGACGCCAATCAAACGGATTGCTTTGTCCTGGATGGTGTCAAGCTTCTTGACTGTTGGAGCTGCACTCATCCATTCTTGAGTGTCTGAAAGTAGGAAGACTGAAGGGTAAGGTTGTGCTGTGGGCAAGAGGGATTCGGTAGTTATTTCTTGCTGCCTTCGATTCTCTGGGCGGAATCGTCCCAGATTTGTATGACGTTTTACCCGCCAGCTGCAATAGCGGCTTCTCACGCCATATCATCCCAATCCCACCACATTAATTGCGCATTCCCAGGAAAAACGCCATTTTGATGGCAGGCGGGCTCTCATTCACCCGCCACACCATCATCTCACTACTTCATCACACCCGGCGCTATATTTAAAGTGGAGCTGTACAAACACCTGTCAGTGCTTCCAGCCCACAGCTGCTGCATGGAGGACATGGCCCCAAAAGGCAAAAAGACTGCAGCCCCCAGGTTTCATGATGCATTCCTCAAGCACCTTTAGGACGCAGTGGAGGCCCGCCATGATGTCCTCTACCTTGGCTCTGGCCGCAGGGTGGGCAGCAACATCACCAATCCGACTTGGGAGGTGGTGGCAGTGGTGGTCAGCGCCAACGTCCTGCAAAAGAGGGCAGCCACCCAGTGCAGGAAGAGGATGAATGATCTCCTCTGTTCCACCAGGGTAAGTCACTCTTCTCATCATTCTCAACTCACACACTCACAAACCCATCCACATATCCACAGTGATCTCACTCACTGCCAGTTCAAGGGACGTCACCATTCACTCTCACACACACCTTCACTGTCCTCATCGCGTCTACGGGACCACTCATTACCCACACATGCCAGACACACTTATCATCTGGCCTTGTAGGCATCCTGCTTACACTCTCCCCATCTCTATTCATGCAGGACAAGCTGCCACGCAAGGAGGGAGAGATCACAGATTGGTGGAAGGATGCCTGGAATCAAGGTCCTCACGGGCTTTGAAAACAGAGCCATCCAGCTGGCCGACGATGATCTGGGCTGTTCCTGTGCAATCGGTGAGGTCGGCGCTGCTCTACCAAGTGAGGGTCCCGCAGTGCAACATCCATCAGACAACAATGCTGTGAGTAATGTGTCACTCATAGGCCACTGCCATGCACTAATTATCTCCCCTTGTTTTCGCAGGCACATCTGGGAACAGCTGACAGAGTCCACAACCCAGGGCCACCAATCAAGCCTCGAAGAAACGTCTGAAAGGGAATCAGAAGGCACCCTCCTTGAAGTCCCGTAACAGCTCACCCTCCACCAGTGCACAGACACACACCTTGGTGGGGCCTAGCTTTAGAGTAGCCTAGGGGTCACAATCTGGTCAGCACATCGCACTGTCTGATCCACAGCAGATGAAGGCAGGGACTTCCCCCGTGTCCGGCACGCAGAGGATTACTGGAGGCCAGAAATTTGCCAAGTCCAAGTCAGATAACGAACTTCTGGACTCGGTCATGTCTCAGTTCCTGGTGCTGCAAAGGCAAGCACGGGGACATCAGGAAAGGATGTCCGCTGCACTCCTCAGATTGCAAGGCATAATGGAGCAGTCCATCTGCCTTCAGGTTGAGATGATAGTGTTGGCATGCCAACGCACCGAGGTCAACACTGGTAGGATGGCGGCCGCCATGGAGATTCTTGGTCCAGGACATCGGTCCTGCACTGTTGGGTGGGCTGAACTCCATCACTGACACCATAGTTGGCCTCCAACAGTGTCAATGTGAGAGGGGTATGGGGCAGCTTGATCTCACTCCAGCTTGCCCTTCTCCTTAAGGAGTCAGCCAGGGCCCTTGGGCACCCATTAAGAGGGGATTCAGCACCCGAGACTCTCCATCCAGGTGACTCCGGGATTGTCTAGCCTATCCAAGTCTCCTCTTCCTTTGGCCCCAGCAGCTCCAGCTCTATAGACCAAGGACAGTGCCACTGCCACATGGCAGGACCCTGAAAGCAAGCCAGGCACTCCAGGTCTTGGCCCTTCAGAGTACACCCATCAAGGTCATCGCAGACAGGGCGTAGCAGTCAGCGGGCTACCTCCACCTCCACTGTGGATATCAGGGGAGCACCAAGACGTAGCGGCACAGTTAGTTAAGTTAAGCGGATGTAGTTGCATAGCCTGGGCACAGGTGTTAATCATTTGTACATAATGTTCACTATTGTAAATAAACTCTCAACAATGTCTCCCTGCCTATGGCTCCTTGTTCTGATGAGCAGTATTCATGACACTCAAATGTGAAACCTTTCTGCACAAGACAAAGGCAGGCTCTCAGGCCAGTGCCTCTTCCCTGTGCTTTGTGCAGCCTTCAGATCAAAGTGATGATCCGGCCTCACACTCAGTGGACATACTACTGATGCCTGCACCTCGATGGTGCTTTTCATTGCTGCCGGAATGTCGTGGGCAGACGTCACAGAGTTCCATTATTCTCGCTGTGTGCTCTCAGCACCTTTGAGGTGGGGCTGGCCCCCATCTCATAGCATCTGTGACCAGTGATGCTGTGCTCCTAAAGGGATCAGGTGCTGAAGGCTGACAAAGGATCAGATGCTTTTAGAAGTTTGATGGTTGTATCTCCATCATATGTCTCTGATCACAGAGCGCAAGAGAGCTACCTTCATCCAGGCAGGATTCAAGACATTCTCAGAGGTTATGTGAAGATCTATGGAGTGTCCTCACCTCATGTTGTCATCATCTACTACATTTGAGCAACTGTTAGGGCCTCCATTGCGTCTCCATGACAGGAGCCTTATCAGAGAGGGTGTGTGCGCTGCCGTAAGCCAGACTGGAGTCAAACATTCATAAATGCAATGTGAGGGTCTATAGTGGCTCCTCACTGCATGTCGTCATCATCCTCCACAAATCTGGCAGCTATGAGCGCCTCCCAAGTGCACTTGCCTCGGCTGGCCAGTGTGAGGGCCTCTTCGCTGTCACTGTTGCTTTCGAGGACCTCCTCACCCTCATCTCCATCTATGTCCTCCTCATCGGAGAAGATGTGCAGCTCCTTCATTTCCGCCTCAGCCAGCTCCTCTCCCCATTGCAGCGCCAGGTTTTGAAGGGTGCAGCAGACAACAACGACGCTGCATGACACCCTCTGTGAACTATATTGCAGGGCTCCACCAGACTGGTCCAGGCACTGGAACCTCATTTTCAGCATCCTGATGGCTTGCTCCACCAAGTTACAAATTGCAGCATGAACCTCATTTTACCTTCGCTCTGCTGCCGTCTGAGGTGTCATCAGCCATGGCCTCTGTGGGTAACCCTTGTCCCCGTGGAGCCATCCCTGCAGCCTCTGTGGACCCTGGAAGACATCAGTGATCTGTGACTGACTGAGATGGTAGAAGTCGTGGACATTCCCTAGAAACTATGCGCAAACCTGCAGGATGTCTTTATCGTACACCAGCAAGTGGAAGCCCTTGCGGTGGCATAATTGACCGCTTGTTGCCACGGAGATCTGAGTGCCACGTGAGTCCAGTCGATGGCACCCTGCACCTGTAGGAAACCCGAGACCTGGGCAAATCCCAGCACTCTTGCATCCTGGCTGTCCTGGTCTCGGGCGAAACGCACAAAGTTGTGTGCCCTCGTGAAGATGGCATCTATGACCTCACGGATGCATTTGTGGGTGGTGGCTTGTGATATCCCACAGAGGTCACCTGTGGAGCCCTGAAAGGAGCCACTGGCATACTCCTGATGCACCCCTCCTGCAGGATGAAAGAGAGAGATGCATGGGTTAGCTTGGATGTTCTAAGAACCTCTCTGGCTTAAGTCTGAAGGTCCCTTAACGCATCGTGGAGAGTGCTGGTCACCACTTGGATGGCCAGAGTTTAGTGTGCTGCATGGCTGCCCAAGATCCCACCTTCCTCCACCCCACTCCTCCTGCCCAATTGGTGGCAGCTTCGCCCACTACATGCTGTGCTCTCAGCTCAGGCGCAGGCATTCTCCTAACCCGCACTGCAAGGCTGCACTGTTAGCTTGAACCATGGGGGAGATTGGTCCAAACCGGGATGATGATTTTGCAAGGGGCTGTGAGCACCTTCAACAGTGACTGCCCCATGGCCAGCTTACCGCAAGGAGATTATACAATGTGCCCAATCGTCCAACTGTTCTGCAGTCCACTAAAACGCTCATTAATTTGCAGTCTGTGCCTGAGGGGTGAAAAGCTCTGGAGCACTTAGTAGCACTTTCATGCCTCTGTGTTGTTTGAGTGGGTAGATAAGCTAGAGGCCCAACTCCACGCATGTCAATGTGTCTGCATCTGAACTGTCTCAGCTGCATAAGAATGATCACTTTGTACAAGGTTTCCCTAATGTGTGGCCACATCCCTCCCCCCCACCCTGCCCATGCTTGTCCACTACCTTCAATTGCAGGGCAGCCCTTGCCCCGCCAAGTCACATCAACTGTAGGGCAACCCTTGCCCCAACCCCCACCCAAGTCGTTTCAACCTTAGAGTCCAACAGGCGACCCTCGTGAGTGCTGTGCAATGTCACAGTGCACTTGGCTCTGAGTTCTTGCTCAAAGAGCAGCCCGCCGAATACGCACCTTATATTGGCTGTTGTGAAGCATGTCGGCATGGGCAGATGATCCAACTCAGGGGGATTCCAGTGGCCTGGCCTTATAACGATATGCAGATGTGTTACAATGAGGTTCTTGACATCCAACAGCGGGAAACATGGTCCACCATTGACGATCGCAAACTGGTTTCACGACATCATGAAATCAGTTTCTGGCCTTCTCACCATATTGTCTGCTCCTACCAAAGACGCCTGATGCCAGTGGGCACAAAAAATTCCGCCCTATGCCTCCTGTCCTGCATGGAGCAGAAATGTGTGTCAGTGAATGTTATCTAAGCCTGTTGGTCATGTGGCAGAGTGTTGAATGGTGTATGCAAGTTATGAGGTGTGGGTGCAAGCCTTGCAGCTGTGGTATAAGTGTGGGGTTGCTATGGAACAGAAGAATGTTAGGTACGAACCCTGATTGGTAGAGATTGGTGGTAGGTGAGTGATGCGAGTGTGGTGAATTGAGCAGTTTCTGAGGCTAGTGGAACAGTTGGCAGGGTATGGCATTTGAAGATGCATTCACTGACCTTGACGATTCATGTGAGGTCAATGAACTTTTTGCAACACTACATCCAAGCTCTCGGGGAAAGAATTCTGGCATTGACCACCGTGGCTATGTGCTCCCACTGTCTTTCGAGCATGTGCCTGAAGCATCTCCTGGGCCCCTATGGATAAAGGGCATTTATCCTACATTTCACTCCTCCACCAAGGTCTCCAGTGCAGTGTTTAAAATTCTTGGACACTGCTCGCTCCCATGTTGTGCCATTCTTCAATGTTTCACAGGCCAGATTTACTTCCTGCATATTGCCATAACCAGCATCAACAATAATGCATCTATTCTTAAAGAGTACAGGCTAACTTTAAGCAGAACAGGTTAGCTTTAAAAAGTGCTAGGAAGTAATGATTTTGGGCCCCCAGCTGATCTGTGCAGACAATAAACAACGTGGTAGTGCTGACTACACAAAGCAATCAAACACAAAGTTGGCATGCTGCCTGTATTTCAATCAACAGGCATGGATTAATGAAGCATCACATTGTTTTTGGGGGCTATCAAATTTAACCGCCACCCATGTGTATTCATGAGAATATTTCCACACGTACCAAATTATTTGATATAGATTTGAATAACTAATTTATGCAAAATAGCCTGTGTATTTACAGCATTTTCTGCCTTTATTTCATATTTTCAGTATTCGTGGTTTTCTTTTCATCTTTGGAATAACCTATCCAAAAAACTTGTTAATGCTGTTGCCGTGCTTTGATCAAGAACTCGTATTTGTACAATTGCATTTGGCTTCATGTTATAACTTGCAACTGTGGAGTATATTTTCCTCTTAAAAATCATTGGCAGTCCAGCAAAAGGATGTCTTTTACTTATTTTTTAAATCAATTAATTGACATTTTTTTCTGGGAAACAATTGTACATCCATTTTTGTGGGCCATAAGGGGACTCCTTTTGATGCATAAATTAAGGTGCATTGTTGATGAAGAGTAATGGGAGCTTTACTCTTCAGCTGGTTTTGCTGCTTCTTCAGAGCCAGGAGCTTAAAGCAGGGCTATGCCAACAATTCCATCCCCCACCCCACAAAGTGTTTTGATAGATTATAGCTGAGAATTAAAAGTATGAAGAAAAAGTAAAAGATTTTATTTGACTTTAATCATCTATTTTGAACTCATGAATTTAAAGAGATTCACCTATACCATTATTTTTCAGTCAAAGTGACTGCAACAAGAAAATTGGCATAATTCCAGGAAATTCGCAATCATCATTGACTTAACTGGGGAGCAGAGGAATGATAATCATTCTACACAATTTCAATGAGAATCTATGAAACAAAGCCAAAATCCCACTAAATTATTGCACAGTACAAATAATGGCATAGCTCCTGCCATAAATTCCTAGGACTTTTACATTGTAGAACAAATTCATGCAGGAAATGTGTTATTTCAATGGCACAAGTCTCTCGGAAATTCTGAGTCACTAAAAGTCTCAGCATTAAGTTTATATAAGGAGTGATTTTCTCACTTATGCTCCTGGCATCATCAGTCCTGCCTGGAGTGCACATCAAGAATTTGGGTGGACATTGCACACAATTTTCCAACTAACAATTTAAATAGTTGGAAAATGATATATAGCTTAAGTCTGAACTTCCAATATAGACTACTGTGAAGTCAGCCACTCACAACAAAGTCAGAAAATTATCCAAGTAAAGCATCCAGCAGATTCAAAGGATAGTCTTAGTACTTCCTAAGCCTTGGAATCCAAACAATTAAAACAGGAATCCAGAGAAGTACTCATAACTTTAACTTGTGTAGGTCCCAACTCTTGAATGATAATGTTATTTTTGCATTGATATTTATCCAAAGCTGTAGAAGTGCCGTATAATAAATACCCTTTAGGAGTTATGCTTGAACACAGGTCACACTCTCTCTGTATTATAGAGAACATTCACTATTATTTTGTATCCTTTGACACTCAAACTTTAATTGTATCCTTAATCATTTAACACCCATTTTAAAATAGAAGTGAAAGGAGTTTCATACAAACACATTCTGTTTGTATGTTAATTCTCATGGTGCGTTTTTACTTCACACATTTTTATTTTGCAACACTTACAATGAAGTCGTTGTTTTTGTATGTTTCTGTAATTTATCAAATTTTATATCATATCAGTAATTTATCTAATTTTATTAAAAAATAGTGGGAAACAAATGGAGGAGTATGACGGCTTGTTTTCAAAATGTGACTTTCAACTTAATTAAATAATCTTTTATTGGAATATTTGTGTAAACCAAAACACGGATGAATAGACAATAAGCAGTTTAAGCTATGCCAACAAAAAGAATGTCCTGCACTTGGTAGATTACTGAAATCACAAGTTTATAACTGTCTCAACAATTGTTTACTGCAAAGAAGAATACTTCATATTTAAATACATTAAGGTAAGGGATTGGTGGAAAGTACAGCTACCAGAAAGACTAGTTACCGCTTACATGATGTGCCTCACTTCATTTGTTTAATTAGGAAATCTGGTCTTCTCTAGTTGGTTCAAGTTACCTTTATACAGGCAAGTTAAGATTTCATATAAATTACTGAAACCTAGGTCACATACATGTTGAGTGTGGACTAAACTAAGATGATCCAGTACTATATGCTTATTGTTCAATTGGAAATTTTAAGAAAAATAACATATAATTAAAAATCCATAGTTAGAAAAGGTACTCAAACTGGCTGTATGTTGTAATATGATCGCAGCTGATGTTACTACTGGACACACCAGATCTCAGGGTAGAACCCGGCTTGATAGATCCTAACTTTTATTTTTTAAGACATGTGGAGAGTGGCTATTGAACAGAGTCACAGGAGTCAGCTGATAAACTTTTAACAAAAGAATAAAACATTTATTAAACCAGAAAAGATTAACTATATTACAATACTCCTTCACTCACAACTATACCTTTGTAGATATATACAGATTTGTAAGGATAACGCAAGTTACAAAAGCTATCTTATAATTTAATGTTCACAGTAAGTACATAGTCCATGTAAACCAATAGGAGACCAGTGGTCAGACACACCACACTCTGAAACCAAGTGACAGATGCCACCCCAACCAGATGCTATGGATCTCTGTTCAACTCCCCCCAGACGTTTGTTACACCATGAGCCAACCAGTCTCACTGAACTCCATCTTTCACTAGGGGCTTTCCACTCTCCACTCTCGAAGAACTTATTCTCCCAAACTTGCGGTTTCTCTCAGATGCCTTCCACAAGGGTCCACTGCCAGGGTTTCGAACTTTTCTTATGGTGTTCCCCTCCCCTGGGTCACCACATGCATTTAAGCTTTCTTCCACACACTCTCTCTCACTGACTCAGCCGTGTCAACAGAACACCACTGTTTCAAGTGCTTATAGTAAGGAGTTACAGACCTTCCGCTGTCTCTTTGGAACTTCTGGTTTCTCCCAAGCCCATATTATTTTAAATCTGTATCCTGCAGCTTTCTTCTCTTGAAGCATGAAGCCTCAAGAGAAGCCTCAAGGGGGGACTTCTCCTTACTTCCACTTCCACAGAACAGAACCTTTTCCAGGCTCCTATTCTTCCTTTGACTAAAAGGTCTTCTTGGGACCCCTCCTTTCTGTCTCTCTCCTTGGCCTTGGGACCTTTTGGAGAATCTACTCTCTCTGCAGTTCTCTGTCCCAATACCCAGTCTCTAGCTTCAGTTTGGGTCTTGCTATCTGTCCCTCTGCTGTCCAGTCTCTCTGGCAGCTGCGTCCAACTGAAATCAAACTGCTTCTTTTTAGTTTTTTTCTGTGTCTGTGTCTATGTGTACGTGTGGCCTCTCTCTTTGGACCACTGTTGCTAGGCAACAGCACAGTTTTTTTCTACTCTTGTGTTTGCTTTAACTCTCCTTCAAGAGTCATAAAAATCTCATTAGAAATGCAGGTCTACAAACAGAGCTTTAAACCTGCTGTCTCCACTCAAAAATGAAACTAGATCCCAGGTTTCGCCTTTTAACCCACTAATAGAAAAAAAATAAATTGAACTTAAACTTAAAGATATACCTTATTCCTAACACACCCAAATACACATATAACTTACTTAAACGGTCTCTATTTCCGAACAATTGATATAATGAGTGAACACAACCTGGTCTAGCATCAACTTTATAAATCCAAAAGTGTGAAAGTGCACTGTACATGTTTATTAATTAAAAATTCAAGCAAAATAGTCAATATTAGTATTGTGACTTAAACTTCAGTGTGATAAATTCAAAAAAATAATTTCTATTTGGCAGTAATTGCATGGCATTACAAATAGAATAGTCATTCAAATGCATACATGTCAATTTACTTTCTTGTAGTCACCTGAGCCACCACCAAAAAGTCAATTTCAGAGCATTGGAGGGAAACACTGTAAATTAAGACCTTCTCTCTGTCGCTTGCTCTCTCATTCTTCTGCACAGTGGACTTTTGCAAAGTTTGCTGTATCACTGAGGAAATGACACAGGCGCAGTTATATATTCTGTTTTCCCTTCATGCAATTGAAAGTGAAAGCATTATGCCTTTATTGCACTGCCAAATAGGTGTCATCAGGGTTTCCAACAACGTACAGGAAATTTTACAAAATCTGCCAACTGTAGTAAAGAGCAAGTTTCACTTTTTTAGTGCTAGTAATCAATTAAGTCCTACAGTGGTTTAAAAACTCTGGAAGAAGCTTTACTTGTTGAAATGATGCTGTATGGTATTTGCATCAAATATGTTAAGATGTTCAATCAAATTCCACTGGCCGATTTTTTATAAGGTGTTAACCCATTCATTTTAAACTGATTATTGTCTTCATTAACATAGTAAACAGGTATTTCACGTGGCCCTAGTGGCATGGTTGCTACACATGTAATCTCACTCCCTCTACTAAGAAACACTGCATTGCTAACTAAAACAGGAAAGTAAGTGAAAGTGTAACAAAAAAAAAAATCATCCTGCAAATACTTGCCCTCTGCCAGCAGAGTTTTTATATTTTGTTCTAACCATGTTGATGGGAGAAATTAAGGCTTTTTTAAAAGAGATCACAAGTTATTCTGAGAGCACGTGGTATAACTGCAACAAAATTAACAGGATTGCAGCAATTGGCTTTTGTAACAATGGGCAGAATTTGACATTGAGCTGGGGTCCCTGCAACCCCAGTGTAAATTACAAGGGCAAGCCCGCCCCTGCCCACCACTACCCCACTCCCCCTCCGCCTTCCCTCCCATGGCTTGCCCTGCAGCCATTTAACATACAACGGGCGTTAGCGAGAGAAGAGGTCCTGCTTCAGAGAGATGCCAACCAATCAAAAGGCCAGCAACACCACCAGGCCACTGCTGGGACTGCCCCCAATCACCATCCGAGATCTTCACTGGAACCAGAGGGATAGGTAAGCAGACGGGGTTCAGCAGGTCAGACGAGTAGGTCCTGGTAAGGGGGTGACTGGCGGGATGGGTGGGATGTTTGGGTGGACAGGCCAGTCGAGGGAAGAAACCTGGGGGGGGGTGGATTCTGATGTGCCTGGGGGCTCGTAAAAGAGGTACCCCCGCTCCTTGCCAGCCAGCAGTCCGAGCAGCGAGAGCTGCTGGACTTCCCACTCGGTGCTGGCCTTCACCTGACAGAGGAAAAATTGCAACACGATGGGAGGAGGCCCTTAAGTGGCCATTAATTGCCTGCTTAACCTCAATTGGACTATGGGTTCAGACCACCTGATGCCTCCTTCGCTGCTCATAAAACTGTGGTTGGGGCAGGTGCCAGGAACAATGCCCTGGCATTAGAGCCAATTTTACGCCCCAGCCCACCTTTAAACCTACCTCAGGGAGGGTAAAATGCTGCCCAATGATTATAAAATGAAATGCTGTAGTTCTTAATTTTTGAACAGATCCAAAAAGATAACCAAGAGCGAGATAATTGGCAAATGAAGTTCAACACTGATAACACAAGTAGTACATTTTGGTAGGAAAAATAGAGAGGTCACATGACTTGGAAGGTACAAGTCTAGGTAGGGTAGAGGAACAAAGAGAGTGCAGAGTACGAATACATGAATCACTAAAAATTGCACCGCAGGTTCACGATGCCTTAAAAAAGGCAAACCAAGCACTCAGTTTTATTTCTAGAGGGATTGAACTGAAAAGTCAGAAAGGTTATTCTCATGGGCCAATTGAAATTATGCTAAACCTGTATCACACTTCAGTTAGACCACCCTTACAGTACTGCATGCAGTTCTGGTCACCACATTGTATGAAGGATACAGAGAGGCTGGAGAGGGTGCAGAGAAGATTTACAAAGATGATACCAGAAACAAGTGGATCAGCATATCAGGAAAGGATTGACAGGTTAGGTCTCTTTTCTCTTGAAAAAAGAAGGCTGAAGGGTGACCTAAAACAACTCTTTAAAATTAAAAAATGTTTTGATTGAGTGAATACAGAGTGAATGCTTCCTCTTTTGGGGAATACCATAACTAAAGGCATCAATATAAGATTGTCACCAAGTAATCCAAAAGGGGATTCAGAAGAAATTTCTTCACCCAAAGCATGGTGAGAATATGGAACTTGCTATCACCAGGAGTGGTTGAAACAAATTGTATAGATGCACTTAAAGCAAAGCTAGACAAGCGTTTGAGGGACAAGGGAATAGATTGGTAGATTTAAAATGAGGCAAAATGGGAGGAGGCTTGAGTGAAGCATAAGCACCAGCACAGACAGGTTGGGCTGAATGGCCTGTTTCAGTGCTGTATATCCTACGTAAATCAATGTAAGATTTTATACATATAAAGCATTTTGGTAATGAGACAAGAGAGCAAATTTTATTTTGTTTCGTGGAATTACTGAACTGTAAATTTAAGTAATTTCCTATGACTTTTTTTTGCATAAACCCAGGACAACTCTGGCCATGGCATGAGATGCTACACTGAACAGCTCCAAATGCAGCCAAATGCCATAAAGGACATGTGGTCCTTCTAAAGAAAAGTAATAGTTACTTCCATTTTACTTCATGACTTTTAAAAAGAAAGCAGAAACACACATGGTTGCATAATACTTCAACTGTTCATTTTCACCTTGACATTACCAACCTTACCAGGAGGTGCTGTTTTGTTTGCACACTGGTAACCAATGATGGAAGTGGAATAATAAGGCAAAAGCACTTGCTCCTAATACTAACAAGCAACATTATTTTACTTTTACTTTAAGAATTAAGCATTTATGATGCTTTAAAGCAGAAATGTATGCACTTACCATATATTCCATGTTAGAGGCACTTGGTGATACCTGACCTCTCAGTTTATTATGAAGATCCAAGATTACTTGTCTATCAATATCTGTGATAGATCTTTTCACCCTTCTGGATGTTTCCTGTTGTTCATTTTGATCCATATATTTTCTCAAGATTGAATCCAAACCATTGGTAAAATTGTTGCTCATTTGAGTGACTGTTTCAGTTGCCAAGAGTTCTTCACGGTCTTCCTTAAACGTTGCCAACATTACATCCAATTCGGAAGTAACATTGGGGCTCATCATCGCAACTGTTTGTGCAACGAATAGCAAAGCAGTCAGCCTTATCCATCCCAACTTTGAACACTTCATGGTGAATGACCTCCAAATATTTTGGGATTAACTCCAAGACACTTCACTCAAAATCCCGTTCACATTTGAAGCTGAAATGATGAAAAGTGCACTCTTTGCAGGTGAAAGGACTCAACGCATCAATTTATTAAATAACAACAGTAAATGGTCCTTGGCGTTGGGAGGAGAAGTGTGCCGCTTGCGTTGTCATGGAGACAACCCAGGACGCCAGTAAATGTAGACGTCCATGGATGCAAAGGCTGTCAACAAATATCGACCGGCACCTTGAATTTTTTTTTCAACAAGCAAGTGGGCAAATTCAATGGGGGGGTCCAGACCATGGAAGCTGCTGTAGTGCAGCCTGAGGGACAGCCAGTGCCACGACAGCCAGTCCACTTGGGACCTCTGGCCAAGGGGAAGCCGAAATCGAGATACAGAATTAGTTATAACTTTGCGGCCAGTGCTACACCGCATTCAGTCCCTGGTAAACGATTCGGGCCACACTTACCTGCAATCCTGACACAATCAACAACTCCCGCTTCTGTTTTGATGTATGAAGGATTTTTTTTTTTAATGATGTTAAATGTCTGCAACTTTTTAATCAAGAAAACAACAAAACGCGGCTGGAGAGGGGGAAGGGATTTGGTGGTGGGCGGCTCGGTGCGATACCGCTCTGTCCGCCGTCGCTGCTGTTGCCCGGAGCGGGGAGCAAACTCTCCGCCGCTGCCTTTATCCACAGCAGAGTGACGTGTCCACCCGCGCCCCACACAGCGGCGCAAAGCGCTCACTCCGCATAGCCACCATCCACAAGCCAGATAAAGGGCAATCCAAACAGGACAAACTAGACAGGGCAACCCAGACAGGGCAAATTAGACAGGGCAATCCAGACAGGGCAACCCAGACAGGGCAATCCAGACAGGGCAATCCAAACAGAACAAACTAAACAGGGCAATCCAGACAGGGCCAACTAAACAGGGCAAACCAGACAGGGCAACCCAGACAGGGCAAATTAGACAGGGCAATCCAGACAGGGCAACCCAGACAGGGCAATCCAGACAGGGCAATCCAAACAGAACAAACTAAGCAGGGCAATCCAGACAGGGCCAACTAAACAGGGCAAACCAGACAGGGCAATCCAGACAGGGCAATCCAGACAGGACAATTGCAATTCAGTAAAGAAAGCTAATGCACAAAAAGACAACCCAAATAAGGGAGAAAGCTAGAAAAAAAAAAGCACAAACCAGAAAAAAATACAACCTAGAGAAAATGGGACAGGAGAGAGCAAATCCAGGAAAAAGAGAAATGCAGAATAAGGGATACCCAGTAAGAGATGGGAAACCCCTAAAATGGGTAATTAAGACAACGAAACAATCTGGGGGGTGGGGGGAGTGTAATTTAGGAGAGGAGATAATCTAAAAATAAGGGGCAAACCAGAGAGGGAGCAAAAAGCAAAAGGGAGATCATTCAGGAAATGGGACAACAGAAAGGGAGAAGTAATTCAGGGAGAGGAAACATTCTAGAAAAAAGGCAATGCAAATCGAGGGGCAGTCAGGGGAGAGGGATGTGGGAGAGAATAATAAAGAATGAAGGACAACCCAGGAGCTAGAATAACACAAAATAATGGAGTAAGTTAGAAAGAGCAACTAGACTAACAATGATAGAAGGGGCAATCCAGGGGTGGGGTGTGAGTGGAAGAGAGAGTTACTCTCTACAAAAGAGTCTAATTCGAAGAGATGAAGAAGAATGAGCGATGAAAAAATACAATCTAAGAAACAGGACAAGAAAGGTAAACCAGAGAGTGTGGCAGGAGAGAGAATTAATCCAGAGGTCAGCAATCCAAATAAATATTATTCCAGCAATCGGGGGGAGAAGAAGTCAATAAGGGAAAAAGGGTCAATCCAAAGAGATGGGCAGGGGAGGAGGCAGGCAGAACTAGGGAATTGCAAGACCAAACAAGGAGGTAATACAGAGAAAAGTGGCAATTCAAAATAAATGGGCAGTCCGGAATGATTAACACAGAAAACAGGGACAATCCACAGAAAGGATAATATTAAAAAATAGTCCCAAAAAATTGCAATCCATAGAAAGCAGTAAGGTCGAGAGTGTCCAAAATTATGGAAAATTCCATAAAGAGGTTCTGAAAAGGAAATAATCTAGAGAGAAAAGATAGGGTAATACAGACAAAGGAGCAGGGGAGTAAATAATTCAGCAAATGAAGCAGCAGAGGGCCAATCAGACAGAGGTGTAAGAGAGAGATTAAATAACAGAAACAACCAACAGAGGGACAGTGCAGAAAATGGGGTGTTCAAATTTTGAATCTGCACTCTATAATTCAAGAACAGCGTCACCAGCCTCTCACGTAAGCAGACCTCACTTCCGCTACAATCAGTTTACCTTTACTCTCCAATATCTGATCAGCACTTTCAGAGTAGCCTGCAGCAGTCCCACCCAAAATATTTTAAACACTAGTTGATGTTCTCTGACTTTCCAATATTTTCTCTTTTCTGTTGCAGATTTGCAGCATTAGTTGTCTGTCTTTTTATCTCCCTAATAGCATGTTTTGTAAAAGATCCTCTGCATTTTTATTAATGTGATTGAAATGCTTCCCAGCAATGTTCTGATCTATTTATAGAGATGCTTGTCTAATTATGTTGGCTAACTCCCAGCATTTTTGCCTGTGTTTTTTTTATATAAGAAACAGCTTTGGTAATTAGATGAGTAAGGTATTTGTAGAATAGTTTTAATTCAATTTGACTTGTATAAGTTATTTTACAATCAGTGTGCCTTTGGCTTGGAGAAGCATCAGTTATGATGCAAGTACGTGTAATGGATGGAGATACTGAGTCATTTGCTGAGCATCTACATTGATTAATGAAGTGATGCTACCTATTATTTTTGGCATGCTACGCTGTAATATTAAAATACATGAAGAATTTAGCAAATACAGTTTTGAAATGCTTAAATAATCAGATTATCTAAGTGTTAAATATCTATGGAATCATTTTTATTTGAAACATCAAGGTAAAAGATTTCAGTTTAGTATATGTGGCAGAAAAAACAGTTCTTTATGTTACTAGCCAGAAAATTATATAAGTTATATATGACAATAGTTCATTCAAATTTGAGTAAAGCATATTTGGAGAAATTTTATGTTCTTTTATGGGGCAAGTTTGGAGGCAGGGAGAGCATTTAATCGGGTGGGATGGTGGCAACTCCGCTACTTTCCTGCCTCCACCCTGATCATGTCTGTGGCAGGAAGGCCCACTGCCAAATAAGGTCCTCAAAGAGCAATTAGTGCCCAGTTAAGGGCCTCTTCCCTGGTATTAACCCAGCAGTGGGCGAGCTGGTTGCCACATGGGAAGCACGGGATGCAAACCTGTGCAGTTTCCCAGAGTGGGGTCCCTCGTTCAAAGACATTCAATGCAAGATCAGCGGACCTGGCATTGGGAGGGAGGGTGCCCACTGAGACCCATCACCCCAACCTGCTTATTCCCCTAGACCCCCCCACCCAGTGAAACCCTCCTTCCATCACTTACCGTTGGCCTGGGGCACTGTGCAATCCTGGAACTCTGGTAAGTATCGTCTGGCAGCAGTCACTGCTTCCCTGGGGGCACTGCGGGGCAAATGAGTTGTCGGTTCTGACCGGCTGGCAGACCTCAGTGGGCAGGACCTCCCGCCCCCCCAGGGAAAGCCCAATGGTGACCCCTCAACTGCCTGATTGGTACATAATACCAGTGGGCCTTCTTGGAGGAGGCAGCATGAGTCTCTCGTCAGCTCTCCAGCCAGCAGCCAGAGATCCCTGTCACCTCCATAAATTTCCCCCCATTGTGAAATATAATGCAAAAGATTCTCATCCTGAAAACAGAGCTCTTTAAGTAAAACCTGTAGGAGCATGAGCTTACCATATTTAGTGCATTTCTTAGCAAATTTTTAAATCACCTAGTTCTGGTATAAATATAAAGCCAGGCTGCCAATTATGGGCTATTTACACTAAATCTTGGTCACCAAAGCATAATGTTAACGGGTAAAAGGACCAGGTAGTGTTGTGGGCATATACTAGTAATCCAGAGTTTCAGGCCAGATGTTTGAAGGGCCGTGAAGTTGGGACCCGCTGTGGGAGGGATTTGAAAACCCTGGTCCCAGTGGTCGTCTCCAGATCCTGATGCATCCAAGACTGCTTGCAATTTTCAAAGGGTGTGTTGAGGGAGGGAACAGAAAAGATGGCTCACTGCCAATTAATGTGCCTTGAGCTCCTTAAGAAATTTGTTAAGAGACCTGTCTGGTACAGAATGGAGTTTTTAAACTTTATTTCAGCAAACCCGAACCGTCTGGTGCACGTTAGTGTACAGCTGTCGGGTTCGCCATGGGACCAAATAAAGTTTATGTCTCTTTGTCTTACAACTGTTTTTGATTGGGCCTACTTGCGATAGTGTGTGCACTGGCCCTTCATTTTTCCTGCACAGTCCCTTTCATCACCATGGACAGGGCTGGCCCTCTAAGGAGCTGCCTGCTGTCTTTGGCAAGTCAGCGGCAGCCCTTAACATCCTGCCTTCTGGATGCCCTGGTGCCTTTAGTACAGAGCCGAGCTCACCCCCTGGCCATTTGAATTTAAAAATAACATCACAAAAGCAATGCAGCTGAGATGCAGGATCGGGGCCTGGAATTCATCCAGGTGCCTTACTTACCTCACAAGGCAGCCTGCTGCTTCTTCTGAGCTACAGAGCCTCCTATTGTTTGAGAGGCCACTGTCCAGCTTAATTGGATGGAGAGCCAGTCCTCTGGCCATTAATTGGCCAATTCAGGGAAAATCACAGCCGGGTGACTGCTTCCTTAAAGTGCAGGCTTCTGAACCCCATTTGACCTTGATGGTGGGGTTCCAAAATCTGTGGAGAAAATTCTACCCCATGTAGTGGAGGGAGGAGGGTTAATGGAGCTGACTGAAAGCAAGATCAAGGAGATAAACTTCAAGGTGGCTTCTAAAGAATGGAACAGAGGCAACAAGAAGACAACGTTTGAAGAGAAAGTTACTGAGTGATGAGGCTAAGCTGGCAAATGATCTCTTCATGCATGCTACTGGTGTGTGGTAGGCCTAGTGAACTGTTAACACCAATCAACGCTAGCTGATGTTTCTTCTGGTGACCCCTCCAAGTTCCAAGGTGCAATCGAGAGGGTGACTGTAAAGAAGTCAGCCAAAATTGAGCAGGTTTCCCATTAACCAAAACAGTCGTGTATGCAAAACTCCAGATATTGCATCATTGGTGGTGTACTATCTTTCATTCATTCAAAAAAAACTTGTTTTTATGTAGCGCCTTTCACAACCACATGATGTCCCAAAGCACTTTACAGCCAGTGAAGTATTTTTGAATTGTAATCACTGCTGTAATGATTTGTCATGATAAAATGTGACCTCCTCCTCAAAATAGCTGTTGGCTTTGGCAGCAGGAGGAAGCAATAAAATGTGGAGGAAGATTGAGCAACTCATATCAATGAATTTATTGCAAATGCATTAAACAATATTAAGACAGCACATGATGCCAGGGGTTGTATTTAAAAAACATGTTGGAATGCACACTGGAGGCATTTTAAAGGCATTGCTGATATTTATCTCTGACCAAAACACCCAGCAGCATATTGACATCATTTCACAGATCCATCACTCAGCAGTGGACACTGACATTGAGGTGTTCACTATGTTGCCCTGTAGGTTAAACAGTTGGGCAATTGCCTTCTCAGATAATGCAAAAAAATTTCCTAAGAGTCATTCAGTACTGTGCTGTTAGGTTCTATGTCATATTGTATTGTAACTTAGCTTTGGCAGCCCCTTTCAAGCTAATATATTTTCTATAGTTCCCTACAGATTTCAACTCTCACACCTTTATACATTTCGTGGCAAAAGTAGCCAATGTTGTTCCGAATGTTGTGGCGGCCTAGATTTTGTGAACTATGTAACTAATGCAAAACTTCCTATCACACCAAAAACAGGCTAATGTGACCTGTGCCATGATTCTGCCCCCTCATCAAAACCTTTAAATACCACTAGTTGATAGCATCAATTATTTTATCAATTAATTGGCCAATTAAGAGCCTCAATAGGCCGAAGGGTGGGTAGGCTGCCCGACACCCTATCCGCCCACTGTAATGTAGGGGGACAGGCCAGGGGTCGGCTTGCCACCCACTTTATTTTAGGTGCCCCCCACCAGCCTTGAAATAGGTTAGCAGCGGGCCGTAAAACTTCCCCCTCTGTTTTTGTTTCCACAGTTGTTGCCTGACGTGTTCCTGCATTTTCTGTTTTTATTTCAGATTTCCAGCATCCACAGTATTTTGCTTTGGATCAGCAACAATAATTTGCATTTATGTAGCTACTTTAACGTAAGAAAAAATCCCCAGGCACTTCACAGAAGCATTATGAAGCTAAATTAGACACCAAGCTACATAAGGCGATATTAGGGTAAGTAGTCTTAGAGGTGCAGGTTTTAAGACAGTCTGAGAGGTGCAGGGAGGATATTCCAGAGGTCAGAGGTAGCTGAAAGCGTGACCACCAATGGTGGAGCAATTATGATCGGGGATGCTCATGAGGCCAGAGTTAGATGAGCGCAGAAATCTTGGAGGGTTGTGGGCTGAAAGAGATTACAAAAATCGGGAGGGGTGAGGCCAGGGGGGATTTGAAACAAGGATGAGAATAGTAAAAATTAAGGTGTTGCTTGACCAGGAGCCAATGTAGGTCAACGAGCACAGAGATGAAGGTGAAGGAGACTTGGCATATGGGCAGCAGAGTTTTGGGTGTCCTCATGTTTACAGAGGGTAGAAAGTGGGAGACTGGCCAGGAGAGTAATGGAACAGGGAAGTCTAGAGGTGACAAAGCGTTGAATGAGAGTTTCAACAGCAGATGAGCTGAGGCAGAGCGAAGTTGGGTGATATTACAGAGGTGGAAACAGGCTGTCTTTTTGATGGTGTGAAAATGTGTTTGGAAGCTCACCTTGCCAAGATTCCAAAGAGCATGGTTTACACTCAGACAGTTTCCACGAAGAAGAATGGAGTGCGTAGATAGGGAACAGGGTTTGGAACGTAGACCAATGATAATGGCTTCAGCTTTTCCAATATTTAATCAGAGGAAATTTCTGCCCATCCAGTAATGAATGTTGGATAAACAGCCTGATAAATTAGCAACCGTGGAGGAGTCGAGAGCAGTTAGCGAGGCAGAGCTGGGTGTCATCAGTGTACATGTGAAAACTAACGTCTTCCTTTCGCATGATTTCACGGAGGGGCAGCGTGTAGATGAGAAATAGGAGCGAGCCAAGAATATACCCTTGGGGGACACCAGACATAACAGTGTGGGAGCAGGAAGAGAAACCATTGCGAATGATACTCTAACTATAATTAGATAGATAAAAATGGACAACAGTGAAGAGGAATTTGAGAAGGTTGGTGGTTGCCAATGTCAAAGGCTGCAGAAGGATCGAGAAGTTGAGGAAGGCTAGTTTACCTTTGTCACCAACACAGAGCATGTTATTTATTACTTTGGTAAGAACCATTTTGGTACTGTGGCTGATCAGAAATTCGAGTGGAGGGATTCAAACACAGAGTTCCAGAAAAGTTGGGCATGGACTTCGAAGGTGACAACACATTCAAGGACCTCAAAGAGGAAAGGGAGTTTGGAGATGGAGTGGTAGTTTGCAAGTATGGCGGGGTCAAGAATTGGTATTTTTGAGGCGGGGTTGATGATGGTAGATTTAAAGGAGAGAAGGACAATACCTGAAGAGAGAATTCTGTTAAGAATTTCAGATAACATGGGGACCAGGAGAGGAAGTTGGGTGGTCAGCAGTTTAGTGGGTTGAGGAATCAGGAGGTGGGTTTCTTGGACAAGATGAGCTCAGAGAGGGAACAGGAAATAAGAAAGATATAAGAAAAAGATGTGAATTCAGGGCTAGGGTGGGGCAGTTCGGCCAAGTGGGCTGATGGAATGGAGGGTAGTGGCAGTGATCAAATGGTCTGAATCTTAGTGACAAAGAAGTCCATGAGCCCCTCACATTTATTATTGGAGGTGAGGATGGACAAGACAGAGAAAGGAGTTTAAGAAGACAGTTTGTAGTAAAGAAAAGAACCAGGGGTTTCTTTACATTCCAGGATGATCCTGGAATAAAGAGCAGCTTTAGCAGATGACAGCAGGATCCGATAGTTCTTTATGTGGCCTAGCCAGTTGTGGCTAAACCAGTTGTCCACCATATCCTTTCAAATCTGCATCCCTTGGACTTAAGAAGCGGAGATGAGAGATCTACCAGGGGAATGGCCAGAGTGAGGAGGAGTAATGGTTTTATTAGAGATTAGGCCTTCAAAAGTGGAGGTGAGTGCAGCTGAGCAATCAGTAACTGCAGAAATGTTGTAGCAAGTGGAGGATCAAAGACTAGACAGTGGAATAAGGTGATGTTAGGTCAGACGATCAAAAGCTCAGTCAAAGAGGTAGGTTTTAAGGACCGTCTTAAAGAAGGAAAGAGAGCTAGAGAGTCGGAGGGATATAGAGAGGAAATTTCAAAACATAGGGCTGCTTATTACATGGGGTGGAGGGCTTGTTCCATGCCAGCCTGCCCCACAGTTGTAACGCGCTGCAAGCTGGCTAAATAGCCTGCCAGTGGGACTTCCGAATTGGATTGGCCAGCAGTCTCGGCAGCACCAATAGCGCAATAGTGGGTCCAATGGATTTTAGAGTGAGGTAAGTCCAGGATTTTGGGCTGGGAGGGTTTGGACAGCTTGGGGAAGGGGCAGGGGGTGGGGGTGGTTGACTTTAGAAACCAGGCATGTAGGAAGAAAGAGACAGCTACTATCGTAGGGGGGCTGCCCCTGATGTGCAAAGGGTACCCCTCCTCGAAGATAGTACCCCACTTCCTTCCCGCCTTTTAAAAAAGTTTTTTTTTAAATAAACACCACTCCAACCTGACTGCCCAACCTTATTAGGGCATGGGCAGTGTATTATCAGGGTAATCGGCTTGTTAACAAGCTCAGTTGACCCTTGATTATTTATTTAAATATGATGAGCAGGCTGCCAATGTTGGCACCCACCCACCTACCATGTGAGCTCGGGGATGGGAGGGGAGATGGTGGGATGGGCCCTGCCCTATTTTACATGCAGCTCCTGCTACTCACTGAAAACATGCCCAGCAGGAATACGTAAAATCCAGCCCGTAGAGTTTATGCAGCTGAAAGGCACAGCCACCAGTGGTGAAGCAATTAATATTAAGGATGCTCAAAAGGCCAGAATTAGATAAGCTTAGAAATCTCGGAGGTTTGGGGCCACATATCCATGTGATTGCAAAGTAGTATAATGCAGGTGGGAATAGGTAGCCTTAATGGCATGAATATGTGGTCAGAAGCTCATGATAGATTGTGAACTACAGGCATTTATAAAAGGTGTACACTCAAATAATTTAAGTTGGTATCCAATATTTGGCCTAAGTCCCAATATTAATGGAGAGCCAGGGTAGAAGCGAGGGAGTGCAGTTATGGAAGGAAACCCTGAGGATGTGAATTTAATAGCAGGACCTCGTTATTATTTTTTGATCCTATTTCCTGCCTGCGAATGAAAAGATTGACAGTGGGAAATCCAGGGGTAGCAGGCCGCAGCCTGGCATTGCAGGAGACGGTGCCTGTCAATTGGAAAAGATCCGGGCTTGGTTGGTTGGAGGGGAAGTCAAGGCCTGGCAATCTGGAGAGAGGGGAAGTTCAGGCAGGTGCTCGGGCAGGGGGCAGGTCATGGGGCAGGCGAATGAGACTGGGCATTGGAGGGGGTCAGCGAATTGCAGCAGCAGGGAGAGGCCGCAATCAGCAAGAGGCCTGTTTGAGGGATTGGAGGGAACGCATCTGCTTCTCCTAGTCCACAGGCAATGCTTGCACTTCTCTTCTATAGGCGGCTGCTCCCAGCTCCATTTTACTGCCAGGTTTTCTGAGCCCTCGAAAACGCGGCTGTCATCCTTTAAACATAAATCAAGTTCCCAATTGCACCGAGAGAGCCTGTTTTAAACATAAGGAAGTGTCTCACCTCACCAACATGAGACACAGGCACATCTCACAACCTACCTTTAGAAAAATGGCATCAGGCACATAGGTGGTAGTTGGGGTTGCACTTTGTAATTATTTTTTTTAACTTTCTTCCGTCCATCATGAGATCAGGGAGTATTCTAAAGAGTCTAGTGGTCTAGGTGGGGGTGTGAACAGCTGAACAGAACTATACAAATTTAATGAAGAAAGCCTGTCCAAAATACCTTCAAGTTAATAGTCTGGAAACACTGAATTTCAAAATTAGCCCTTTAAACCTATCACTTTCTTTTGGTTTTTATAACCTTTGTAACCTACATTATTTTTGTATTGCTTTTAAACACCAAAAGGAATTGTAGCCACCTTGTGGACATTGATTGAAATTACAACCAAAAATTAAAATTTTAAGTATGTTGTCTGTTAAGTATGTTAGGTGTAAATTAAATATAGTTTGCTTTACAAAAAAAAATTGCCATTTTAATTAAAAACACTTCTATGAGTAACAGGGAGTTAGACAGAAAAAGTTAAGACTGACAAATTGAAGTAGAAATAGAGAAAAAAATTTCACCCAGAGGGCTGGGGGGTGGGTGGTGGTATCTGGAACTCACTGCCTGTAAGGGTGGTAGAGGCGGGAACCTTACAACATTTAAGAAGCATTTAGGTGAACACTTGAAACACAATAACATACAGGGCTATGGGCCAAGTGCTTGAAAATGGGGTTAGAGTAGATTGGGGCTTGATGACTGGTGGGAAGACGATGGGCCAAAGGGCCTCCTTCCACGCTGTAAACCTCTATGACTCTATGACTCATTATCCTCCATTGTGTTGTGTGGCACTACCACTGTGCTAAGTAGGATAGATTTCAAACAGATCCTGCAACTCAAGACCGAGCATCCATGAGGTGCTGTGGGCCATTAGCAACAGCAGAATTGTACTCAGCCGCAATCTGTAACCTCATGGCCTGGCATATGCCTCTCTGTGCCATTACCACCAAGCCAGGAGATCAACCCTGGTTCAATGAAGAGTGCAGGAGGGCATGCCAGGAGCAGCACCAGGCAGATCTAAAAACGAGGTGTCAACCTGGTGAAGCTATAACACAGGATCACTTGCGTGCCAAACAGCATAAGCAGCATGCGATAGACAGAGCTAAGTGGTCCCACAATCAACGGATCAGATCTAAGCTCTGCAGTCCTGCCACATCCAGTCGTGTATAGCAGTGGACAATTAAATGACTCAATGGAGCAAGAGGATCCACAAATATCCCCATCCTCAATGATGAGGCAGCCCAGCAGAAGAGTGTAAGAAATAGGAACAGGAGTAGATCATTCGGCTCCTCGGGCAGGCTCTGCCATTCAATAAGATCATGGCTGATCTTCTTGTGTTTCGATTTCTCCATCCCCATCTAACCCCAATAAGCTTTGATTCCCTTACCTAACAAGAATCTATCTACAACAAAAATAAAAATACCTGGAAAAACTCAGCAGGTCTGGCAGCATCTGCGGAGAGGAACACAGTTAACGTTTCGAGTCCGAATGACTCTTCAACGGAACTAAGTAAAAATAGAAAAGAGGTGAAATATAAGCTGGTGTAAGGGGTGGGGGGTGGGTACAGCTGGATAGAGGGCCAGTAACAGGTGGAGATAGCCAAAAGATGTCACAGACAAAAGGACAAAGAGGTGTTGAAGGTGGTGATATTATCTAAGGAATGTGTTATTAAGGGTAGAAAGCAGGACAAGCAAGGTACAGATAGCTCTAATGGGGGTGGGGTGAAGGGCAGCGATCGAAATAGGCTAAAAGGTAGAGATAAAACAATGGATGGAAATACATTTAAAAATAATGGAAATAGGTGGGAAAAGAAAAATCTATATAAATTATTGGAAAAAAAGGGGGGGATCGGAAAGGGGGTGGGGATGGAGGAGAGAGTTCATGATCTAAAATTGTTGAATTCAATATTCAGTCCAGAAGGCTGTAAAGTGCCTAATTGGAAGATGAGGTGTTGTTCCTCCAGTTTGCGTTGAGCTTCACTGGAACAATACAGCAGGCCAAGGACGGACATGTGGGCATGAGAGCAGGGTGGAGTGTTGAAATGGCAAGCGACAGGGAGGTCTGGGTCATGCTTGCGGACAGACCGAAGGTGTTCCACGAAGCGGTCATCCAGTCTGCGTTTGGTCTCTCCAATGTAGAGGAAACCGCATTGGGAGCAGCGAATGCAGTAGACTAAATTGAAGGAAGTGCAAGTGAAATGCTGCTTCACTTGAAAGGAGTGTTTGGGCCCTTGCACGGTGAGGAAAGGGGAAGTAAAGGGGCAGGTGTTGCACCTTCAGTGGTTGCATGCGAAGGTGCAGTGGGAGGGGGTTGAGGTGTAGGGGGTGATGAAGGAGTGGACCAGGGTGTCCCGGAGGGAATGATCCCTGCGGAATGCCGCCGGGGTGGGGGTGAAGGGAAAATGTGTTTGATGGTGGCATCATGCTGGAGTTGGTGGAAATGGCGGAGGATGATCCTTTGAATGTGGAGGCTGGTGGGGTGATAAGTGAGGACAAGGGGGACCCTATCATGATTCTGGGAGGGAGAGGAAGGTGTGAGGCGGATGCGCGGGAGATGGGCCGGAATCTACCTATGCCTTAAAAATATTCAATGGCCCCGCCTCCACCGCCTTCAGTGGTAGAGGGTTCTAAAGTCGCACAACCCTCTGAGAGAAAAAAATGTCTCCTCATCTCTGTCCTAAAAGGACGACCCCTAATTTTAAAACACTGTTCCCTAGTCCTGGACTCACCCACAAGAGGAAACATCCTTTTGATGTCAACCTTGTTAAGGCCATTCAGGATCTTGTATATGTCAATCAAGTGCAAAAGAAAAGGCTGGAGCATTTGCAACAATCTTCAGCCAGAAGTGCTGAGTGGTTGATCCATCTCGGCCTCCTTTGTAGGTCTGCAGCATCACAGATGCCAGTCTTCAGCCAATTCAATTCACTCCATGTGATATCAAGAAATGGCTGAAGGCACTAGGTACTGCAAAGGCTATGGGCCCTGACAATATTCTGGTAATAGTTCTGAAGACTTGTGCTCCAGAACTTGCCGCGCCCCTAGCCAAGCTGTTCCAATACAGCTACAACACTGGCATCTACCTGGCAATGTCGAAAATTGCCCAGGTATGTCCCGTCCACAAAAAGCAGGGCAAATCCACCTGGCCAATTACATCACTCTACTCTTGATCATCAGTAAAGTAATGGAAAAGGTCATCAACAGTGCTATCAAGCAGCACTTGCTTAACAATAACCTGCTCACTGACGCTCATTTTGGGTTCCACAAGACCACGCGGCTCCAGAGTCATTACAGCCTTGGTTCAAACATGGACAAAAGAGCTGAGGTGAAGTGAGAATGACTGCCTTTGACATCAAGGCCGCATTTGACTTAGTGTGGCATCAAGGAGCCCTAGCAAAACTGGAGTCAATGAGAACCGGGGAAAAACTCTCTGCAGGCTGGAGTCATACCTACCACAAAGGAAGATGGTTGTGGTTGTTGGAGGTTAATCATCTCAGTTCCAGGACATCACTGCAGGAGTTCCTCAGGGCAGTGTCCTCGGCGCAACCATCTTCAGCTGCTTCATCAATGACCTTGCTTCCATCATAAGGTCAGAAATGGGGATGTTCGCTGATGACTGCACAATGTTCAGCACCATTTGTGACTCCTCACATGTTGAAGCAGTCCATGTCCAAATGCAGCAAGACCTGGACAATATCTAGCCTTGGGCTGACAAGTGGCAAGTAACATTCACGCCACTCAAGTGCCAGGCAATGACCATCTCCAACAAGAGAGAATCTAACCATCACCCCTTGACATACAATGCCATCACCATTGCTGAATCCCCAACATCCTGAGGTTAACATTGACCAGAAACTGAATTGGACTAGTCATATAAATACTACGGCTACACGAACAGGTTAGAGGCTAGGAACGGTGAGTAACTCAACTCCTGACTCCCCAAAGCCTGTCCACCATCTACAAGGCACAAGTCAAGGGTGTGATGGAATACTCTCCACTTGCCTGGATGAGCGCAGGTCCAACAACACTCAAGAAGCTGAACACCATCCAGGATAAGGCAGCCCACTCGATTGGCACCCCTTCCACAAATATTCACTCCCTCCACCACTGATGCATAGTGGCAGCAGTGTGTACCATCTACATGATGTACTGCAGGAACTCACCAAGGTTCCTTAGACAGCACCTTCCAAACCCATGGCCACTACCATCTAGAAGGACAAGGGCAGCAGACACATGGGAACACCACCACCTGAAAGTTCCCCTCCAAACCGCTCACCATCCTGACTTGGAACTATTTGGCCGTTTCTTCACTGTCGCTGGGTCAAAATCCTGGAACTTCCTCCCTAACAGCACTGTGGATGTGTCTACACCACATAGACTGCAGCGGTTCAAGAAGGCAGCTCAATACCATCTTCTTAAGGGCAATTAGGGATTGGCAGTAAATGCTGGCCTGGCCATAAACACCCACCTCCCATGAATGAATAATAAGAAAAAATTGATTCTGTTACTAAGCAGTGGCTATGCAAGGGGAATTTCCACTAACAGGATGCAGCCGTCCTTCCAAAAAAACATTTGGCCTACCACATAATTGAGCAACGTCATGCTTGAAATTCAATGCAGATGTGATGCCAGGTACGTAGGCCATGTGCCCCAATGAATGGCTGATAAGATCAAATAACATGTTCCTTCAGTTGTTTGGAATAGGCTGAGCACAGAACATACTCAACCAGCCTGTGATTGCAAAACCCAAAAATGTTTACTGTTAGATAGGATTCTGTGATTGGATAGCACTTGCTGAACAATCCTGAGTGTGCTAATAGCTACACTAACAACAAGTTTAAGATAATCAATTGACCCTGCCTTCACTGCTCTCTAGGGAATAGAATTCAACATACTAACAACCATCTGAGAGAAATCAATTCTCATCTCTGTCTTAATGGGAGACCCCTTATTTCTAAACAGTGACTATGTCCCCTTGTTCTAGTATGTCCCACAAGGGGGAGCATTCTCTCGGCATCCGCCCTGTCAAATCCCCTCAGGATCTTATGTGTTCAACCAAGCTGCTTCTTACTTTTTTAAACTCCAATGGATACAGGTCCAACCTATCCCTGTACCACAGAGTACTACAATCTCTCCATTTAAAGAATACATTGTTTTTCTATTCTTCCCGCCAAACTGGACAAGTTCACATTTTCCCACAAAATACTCCATCTGCCAAATTTTTACCCACTCACTTAACCCATCTATATCCCTTTTCAAACTTCTTATGTCCTCTTCACAACTCACTCTCCTATCTATCTTTGTGTCATCAGCAAATTTACCTGCCATGCATTCCATCCCTTCATCCAAGTCATTGATATAGATTGTAAATATTCAGGCCCCAGCATTGATCCCTGTGGCACTCCATTCGTTACAGCTTGCCAACCCTAAAATAACACATTTATTCCTACTCTCCACTTCCCATTAGCTAGCCAATCCTCTATCCATTCTAACATGTTACCTCCCTATGCCTCGAGCTCTTATTTTGTGCGATAACCTTTGATGTGGCACCATTTGGAAATCCAAGTATACTACATTGACATGCTCCCGTTTATTCATGTTGCTTGTTACTTCCTCTAATAAATTAGTCAGACACAATATCCCTTTCACAAAGCCACGTTGACTCTGCCTGATTGCAGTAAGATTTTCTAAGTGCCCCACTGTAACTTCCTTAATAATAGATTCTAACATTTTCCCTATGACCAATGTTAGGCTAACTGCCCTGTAGTTTCCTGCTTTTTGTCCCCCTCCTTTCTTCAATAGAGGAGTTACGTTCACTATTTTCCAATCTGATGGGACCTTCCCAGAATCAAGGGAATTTTGGAAAACTACAACTAATTGACCTACTATCTCAACAGCCACTTCTTTTAAGACCCTAGAATACAGACCATCAAATCGTGGAGACTTGTCAGCCTTTAGTTCTAATAGTTCTCTCAACTATTGCAGCACCTCTTTCCCTGGTGATTGCAACTGCTTTGAGTTCCTCTTCCTTGTCCACATAAGATGCAAGAATCTTGAACCTGTTGGACAATTGCAGGGCTGAGGCTCCTCCATCACTACCTCCTGGGTCCTCATACCTGCCTCACTTGCATTCACACTCACCTGTCCCTGATCACAGACTAAATCAGAAGTATCTAGCCTAATGCATGTGACTGCCTCCTGGAATAAAATGACCAGGCAACTTTCCCCCTCCCTGCTGAATTGCAGTGTCCAAAGCTCAAGCTCCAGCTCATCAACTCTGAGCTAACATTCCCCAAGCTGCAGACGCTTACTGCAGATGTGGTTGCCATTGATCACAGTGGTGTACATCAGCACCAACATGCTACAGCTGCAACTAACTAGCATAGCTGACTTAAGCTTGTATGCTGAATTAAAATCTCTTTTAGTTGAGGATTCAGACTGACAATAAGTTCAACTGAATAAATTTACCTTGCAGGGGGAGTAAAGATAGCAGTACCCTTACACTCTCAATTCTCTAGCACCCTCCTCTGACTGACACAACTTGCCGTCACACACACCCCCTGCTCTTCAGCCTCCTCCTCACAGCTCCAACTGAACAGATAACACACACTCAGCCACAACCTTTTCCCCTCTTGCTCCCATTCCTCACAGTCAGCCTCCTCAAACATCTCCCCTCCACCCTCAATGATTAGTTAACTCGCCACACTCATAACTCTTGTTTTTTTCTCATTGCAGAAGAAGAGAGCACTCAACTTCAGGGCGAGGCAGAGAACCATGGTAACCCTGATATTGATGGAGAAGGAAGCCCCAGACATTGGCAGAGTGATGCCTGTACAGGTCATTGCTGATGGAGAGATGGGGGTAGCCCAGAGATCTCGTGACAGCATTCGAAATCACACTGCCACTTGACACTTAACTGTCACTCATGTTGATCAAAGTCAATACATTAAAAGGCATGATCTACATTATGTTAACTTGGAACACTTTTTCTTTTTTTTTATGGAATGTGGGCATTGCTGGCTAAGCCAGCATTTTTTGCACAACCCTAATTGCCCTTGTGATGGTGGTGGTGAGCTGCCTTCTTGAACTGCTGCAGTCTATGTGGCATAGGTACCGCCATAGTGCTGTTAGGAAGGGAGTTCCAGGATTTTGACCCAGCGACAATGAAGGGACAGCGATATATTTCCAAGTCAGGATGATGTGTGGCAGCAGGGGAATTTGCAGGTGGTAGTGTTCCCATACATCTGTTGCCCTTGTCCTTCTTTGTTGTAGAGGTCGTGGGTTTGAAAGGCATTGTCAAAGGAGCCTTGGTGATTTGCTATTTCACTTACATTCAGCAACACAAATCTCCCCATCCTCAATGATGGAGGAGCCCAGCACATCAGTGCAAAAGATAAGGCTGAAACATTTGCTACAATCTTCAGCCATAAATGCCGAGTGGATGATCCATCTTGGCCTTCTCCTGAAGTCCCCAGCACACAGATGCCAGTCTTCAGCCAATTCCATTCACTCCACGTGATATCAAGAAATGGCTGAAGGCACTGGATACTGCAAAGGCTATGGGCCCTGATAATATTCCGGCATTAGTGCTGAAGAGTTGTGCTCCAGAACTTGCTGTGCACCTAGCCAAGCTTTTCCAGTACAGGTATAACACTGGCATCTACCCAGCAATGTGGAAAATTGCCCAGGTATGTCCTGTGCACAAAAAGCAGGGCAAATCCACACAGCCAATTACTGACGTTCTTTATTTGAATGAAGGAAGTTTTTGTGACCTACTTATTGTCATGGTGTTTACTTTGTTAGATCCCCATTGACCCTGGCCAGTTTAGTGCCAGTGATTGGCATGGGCTGACTTGATGAGAAGTCGGACTGTGATTGTGATGGACATATGTCCATAGGGAGGGAACATGCTGCTGGTGGGGCCAGTTGAGAGGGTGGGGGTGTGTGTGGAGGCTGGGGTGGTGAGCTTTGCACAGAGGTCTTGATGAGTAGCTTTCAATGCTGCAAGCAGAATTCTCAAGTGAAGTGTCCATGGTCATGGGCTTCTTGGGCAGGCAGATCTGTGGCTGCAGGCTCCAATTGCACATTTTCTTTTAATGAGGTGTGGGTGTCATTGGCAAGTCCAGCATATGTTGCTCATCCCTAATTGCCATTGAGAAGGTGATGCTGAGTTGCTGCCTTGAACCATGCAGTTTGTGTCGTTTAGGTCAACCCACAGTGCTGTAAGGATGGATGCTCCTTCTCCTCTTTCTCCTCCTCTGATTTCTTCTCTAATGATAAAGATGCTGGGAATTCTCCACCTTCCCTAGCACCAGCTCCTGTCCTCTCTACAGGACCATGTTGTGCAGGGTACAGCATCACACTAATATCTGGACACCCTTGCTGGTGAGCATTGAAGGGCGCTTCCAGATTGGTCAAGGTAACGGAACCTAATTTTGTATACACCAATAGCTCTATTGTGCTCCTGCTGTATTGCTGTATCCTGCTATATCTCTCCTGCACCTCTGTGGTAGAACTCCTCACCAGGGTCATCAGCCAGGTCTTAAGTGGGTAGCCCCAGGAGCTAATCTTTTTGGCTGTCTGATGGAGAGAACACCTGTGGAATCCTAGACTGTTGAAGGATGAACAAGCCATGGAAGATCCTTGGATATTTGTCACACATTTGAATTATCCCTTTGTGGTAATCACAGACCAGCTATACATTAAAGGACTGGAATTGCTTCCAATTACCTGTCTCTTCTGATGGTGCTTTCATAACCACATGGGCGCAGTCTGTAATCCCCTGGACTTGTGGAAATCCCATGAGGGAAGCAAAGCTGACAGCCCTGTGGATTTGACTGCTTTCATTGGTCTCAAAGTTGATGTAGTCGAAACTCCTCACAGTCAAAGCATTGGTGACCTGGCTGATGCAGTTGTGGGCTGTGGAGCGCGGCATCTCACATCAGCAGCTGAGCCCTAGCAGGACCCAGACACAACAAAATTGAGGGCTGTGGTCACCTTGACAGCCATGGGCAATGGGTGGCCACCTGCTCCTCTAGGGAAGAGGTCTGTTTCCAAGGGGCTGCAGAGGTCTGTGACCACACGATCCAAAAGCCTGCGACTTTGGAGGTTGTGCTGTCCAGAGAGGTCGAGGAAGCTGACCATTAGCTTATGGGCTCTGTGCTGGGGATATTACCTCTTTCAAGGTGCAGTGCTGTGCCCATTCTTTCTGTCCTTTACAGCTGATTGACTGTGGAGAAGGCAGCTGCTGCTGCTGCTGCAGAGTTACTTGGCTACTGAGCTGCAGAACACTGCACTTCCTCCTTAGAGGTTCAACCAACTTCAGATTAGATGAACCTCATGTCACAGTGGAGTCTCACAGGCAATGAGGTGATAGGATCCTTAGGTATTCAAGCACAGCCAATGGTAAATGCTGAGTTGTTCAAATCCCAAAGGGAAACTTGAAACAATTGCCACAATTTGCTTTGCAGTTTGCATAGCTTGAGATGCGTGCCTTGAATTCAGTAGTAAGAAGACCACAAGTCAAAAGTTACAAAGCTAGATTAAACATTTATTAATAAGAGAAATGATTTTTAAATACATACATGGATCTACAAATTATTACTATGTACAATTTCTAAATTCCCCTAATCAATCTAACTCCCACTTACACTTTCATTAAGGCCACCATAAGACACATAGATTTTAAAAGACTCAGGCAAAGAAACATGATGCTCTGAACAAGTCAAATTCAAGTGAGTTTTCTTAACTTCAGTCCTTTGAAGACAGCAGTTTGAGGCATAGATGCTGAAGACTTTTCATACTTGTAAGATCTTAAAAATCCTAGCCTTGCACACAGCCTTTGCTCCTTTATACATATTTTCTCCTTTGAATCCAAATATCCATTGTTTCACTATGTCTTTGGACATTACCTTCCAAACCTTCTCATAGCACTAAGTTTTATCAGTAATCTTTAGAAAAAATAAACACACTGTTTCCGAACTTCACCTGGCTGGGTAACACATTTCACTCCCTCCTTTGAAAACAATGTAGTCTGGTTTATTTAAAAATGCAAATGTTCTCTTGACACCTATGTTTCTAAACTTCCCTCAGATGGCCCGCTTCTACCTCCTACCCAAAATCCACAAACAGGAATGTCCCGGCAGACCGATCGTGTCAGCTTGTTCCTGCCCCATGGAACTAATTTCTTGCTATCTTGACTCCATTCTCTCTCCCCTTGTCCAGTCCCTTCCCACCTACATCCATGATTCCTCTGACACCCTACATCATATCAACAATTTCCAGTTCCCTGGCCCCAACCGCCTGCTCTTCACCATGGATGTCCAATCCCTCTACACCTCCATCCCCCACCGGGATGGTCTGAGGGCTCTCCGCTTCTTCCTCGAACAGAGGCCTGAACAATCCCCATCCACCACTACTCTCCTCCGTCTGGCTGAACTTGTTCTCTCACTGAACAATTTCTCCTTAAACTCCTCTCACTTCCACCAAATAAAAGGTGTGGCTATGGGTACCCGCATGGGCTCCAGTTATGCCTGTCTCTTTATGGGGTATGTGGAACATTCCTTGTTCCAGTCCTACTCCGGCCCCCTCCCACAACTCTTTCTCCGGTACATCGATGATTGCTTCGGTGCTGCTTCATGCTCTCGTCTGGACCTGGAAACATTTATTAATTTTGCTTCCAATTTCCATCCCTCCATTATTTTCACATGGTCCATCTTTGACACTTCCCTTCCCTTCCTTGACCTCTCCGTCTCAATTTCTGGTGATAGACTATCCACCAATATTCATTACAAGCCTACCGACTCCCACAGTTCCCTCGACTACAGCTCCTCACACCCTGCTTCCTGTAAGGACTCCATCCCATTCTCTCAGTTCCTTCGCCTCCGTCGCATCTGTTCTGATGATGCCACTTTCAAAAACAGTTCCACTGACATGTCTTCCTTCTTCCTTAACCGAGGTTTTCCACCCACGGTGGTTGACATGGCCCTCAACCGTGTCCGGCCCATCTCCCACGCATCCGCCCTCACACCTTCCTTTCCCTCCCAGAACCATGGTAGGGTCCCCCTTGTCCTCACTTATCACCCCATCAGCTTCCCCGTTCAAAGGATCATCCTCCGCCATTTCCACCAACTCCAGCATGATGCCACCAGCAAACACATCTTCCCTTCACCCCCCCGGCGGCATTCCGCAGGGATCGTTCCCTCCAGGACACCCTGGTCCACTCCTCCATCACCCCCTACACCTCAACCCCCTCCCACTGCACCTTCGCATGCAACCGCTAAAAGTGCAACACCTGCCCCTTTACTTACCCTTTCCTCACCGTGCAAGGGCCCAAACACTCCTTTCAAGTGAAGCAGCTCTTCACTTGCACTTCGCTCAATTTAGTCTACTGCATTCGCTGCTCCCAATGCGGTTTCCTCTACATTGGAGAGACCAAACGCAGACTGGGTGACCGCTTTGTGGAACACCTTTTGTCTGTCTGCAAGCATTACCCAGACCTCCCTGTCGCTTGCCATTTCAACACTCCACCCTGCTCTCATGCCCACATGTCCGTCCTTGGCCTGCTGCAATGTTCCAGTGAAGCTCAACACAAACTGGAGGAACAGCACCTCATCTTCCGATTAGGCACTTTACAGCCTTCTGGACTTAATATTGAATTCAACAATTTTAGATCATGAACTCTCTCCTCCATCCCCACCCCCTTTCCAATCCCCCCCTTTTTTTCCAATAATTTATATAGATTTTTCTTTTCCTACCTATTTCCATTATTTTTAAATGTATTTCCATCCATTGTTTTATCTCTACCTTTTAGCCTATTTTGATCCCTCCCCCCCACCCCACCCCCACTCGGGCTATCTGTACCTTGCTCGTCCTGCTTTCTACCCTTAATGTCACCTATTAGCACATTCCTTAGATATATCACCAGCTTCAACACCTCTTTGTTCTTTTGTCTATGACATCTTTTGGCTATCTCCACCTATCACTGGCCCTCTATCCTGCTCTACTTGTCCCACCCCCCTTAAACCAGCTTATATTTCATCTCTTTTCTATTTTTACTTAGTTCTGTTGAAGAGTCATACGGACTCGAAACGTTATTGTGTTCCTCTCCGCAGATGCTATCAGACTTGCTGAGTTTTTCCAGGTATTTTTATTTTTGTTTTGGATTTCCAGCATCCGCAGTTTTTTGCTTTTTTCTAAACTTCCCCATGTTTATCTAATTAACATCCCAAACCTAACATCTCTTCCACATCAAAGCACCCAGACTAGCTGCCTCTAATTCAATTAAGTCTTACACACACACATAGAGGACACATAGACACATCCCACTGTTACTCTATTTTATAGTAAATTCCAAAAATATTATGACAATTACTATATCTTCCTAACATGCACAGAAGTGCCACCCCCATCAAAATCAATTAGTTTAAGGTACAGGAACTGCTGTCAGCACTAGCCTTTCACTGTGGCTGACCATAGGCTTGCCAGTTTCACCCTTTATATTGCTAATATCTGTTTAGTTTCACTCTACAGTCACTTCCCTCTGTACACTCACCTGCTTCAACTTGATGAGTTGCAGACACAGTGTCTGATTTGTGTGCTGTTTAGAAAGAGGGATTCCATGCTTTTAAAGGCTCTTAAACTACCACAATTGGCTTCCCAACAGATCCACAGGGGCTCCCTGCTGGAACCCCAAGCTACTGCAGTGTATGCCACAAGAGGGCGGGATCATGTCAGGATCCCTACTGAAATCTTTTTCTTTTGGTCTTCCTCATCCTGAATATAGCTTCAATGGGTTGGGAAAATTCTGCCCATTAACTGTTTGTCTCTCCACATATGATGCTGACTTTGTGAATATTTCTAGAAATCTCTGTTTTTGTTATTGATGTGTTAGATTCAGGTCAGAATTGCCCCAGATTCACACTAAATGCGGAAGTGGGCGGGAAAAACAACGTTTTACCCGCCAGCTGCAATGGCGGCTTTTCATGCTGAATCGTCCCATTCCTGCCACATTAATCGTGCATTCCCGGGAAACACACCATTTTGGTGGCAGGCAGGCTCTCATTCACCTGCCACACGGTCACCTTGCTGCTTCCTCAAGCCAGGAGCCATATTTAAAGTGCAGCCGTGTGCACACCTCTCAGTGCTTCCAGTTCCTGAAAGACAAGAAGACTGCAACCCCCCGGTTTAGCGATGCATCCCTCGAGTGCCTTTTGGATGCCGTCAGAGCGCTCACCCACACCTTCCACCAGCGCAGAGATACACACCTCAGTGGGACCTAGTTCTAGAGTAGCCCCAGGATCACAATCTGGTGAGCACATCGCACTGTTTGATCCACAGCAGATGACGGCAGGGGCTTTCCAGGTCTCTGGCACTTGTACTGCTGGAGGCCAGAGCGTTGCTGAGTCCGAGTCAGCTGCCGAGCCTCTGGACTCGGTCATGTCACAGTTGCTGGAGCTGCAAAGACAAGCTCGGGAGCATCAGGAAAGGATGTCCACTGTACTCCTCAGATTGCAAGGCGCAATGGAGGAGTCAGTCTGTCTTCAGTCTGAGGTGATAGTGCCAGCATGCCAGTTCACTGAGGTCAACACTGGCAGGATGGCGGCCGCCATGGAGATCATGGTCCAGCACATCGCTCCTGCACCGCTGAACTCCATCGCTGATGCCATTGTTGGCCTCCAGCAGTGTCAATGTGAGAAGGGTGCAGGACAGCTCAATCTCACTCCAGCTTCCCCTTCTCCTCAAGGAGTCAGCCAGAGGCCATCAGGCACCCATAGGGAGGAGAATCAGAGGTACACACCCCAGGGCCATCCGGGAGTGCCCAGCCCATCCGAATCCCCTCTTCCTGTGACCTCAGCAGCTCCAGCTCCACAGACTGAGGAGGGTGCCACTGCCACACAGCAGGACCCCAAAAGCAGGCCGGGACCCTCCATGTCTCGGCCCTCCAGACGACGTGCATCAAGGTCACCACAGACATCAGCAGGCTGCCTCCACTTCCGCTGCAGATGTCGGGAGAGCACATTATTTAAGGAAGGATGTAAATGCGTTTGACGCAGTTCAGAGAAGGTTTACCAGACTAATACCTGGAATTGGTGGGTTGTCTTATGAAGAAAGGTTAGACAGACTAGGCTTGTATCCGTTGGAGTTTAGAAGAGTAAGAGGTGATTTGATTGAAACCTATAAGGCAGGATTTTTAGGTTGGCGTGTGGGCGCAATGGGCAGGCCCGGGACCGGTCGGGAAACGGGCCGTCGCCTGCAATCGGCCACCGACCGCGATTTCACACCGGCTGGCCAATTAACGCCAATTAACAGCGTGAAGCATGCACTAAAATGCTCAGTGCTGCCGGGGTGGGGGCTGGAGGAGGGCGGGCGCTGAACAAAAGCTCCCTGAAGGCAGAGAGCTGCCTCGGGGAGCTGAAGACTTTCAAACCAATAAATAAAGTTTTAAAAACCGGGAAAAAATGTCCACACATTGCAATCAGTCACCTGAACATACACATGTTGAAAATTCTGTCCATACATTTTTATTCTTTTCTTATTTAATAACGGAAAACTCACCCAGGCCTTGAATGAGGTTTCATCAAAAATGCAAAGTCTGCCTGTCAGAGTTGCCTGTCTGCCAACCATAAGCTTGGATGGTGCATGAAAAATCGGGGGCAATTGGAACTGTAACAACTTTAATTGTCTTCTTAATTGTTGGCGGGCGCGCATGAGTATCGGAAGCGTGCCCGCCGACCAAAATATCGTGCGGGCGTGGGATGACATCGAGACGCTCGCCTGACATTATCTCGTGTGATTTCACGTCTGACCGAGTCAGGCGCACGCCGACCTAAAAATTCTGCCCATAACATCCTGAGACATCTAGACAGGGTGGATTGGAGAGGATATTTCCTCTTGTGGGAGAGAAGTCAGGGTCAATCTTTAAAAATAGGGGTTGCCCATGTAAAATGGAGCTGAGGTGAAATGTTTTCTTTCAGAGGGCCATGAGTCTTTGGAACTGTCTTTCTGAAAAGTTGGCGGAAGCAGAGTCTTTGAATATTTTTAAGGGAGAGGTATATAGATTCTTGATAAGCAAACAGGTGATATGTTATCTGGGGTAAGCGGGATGTAGATTTGAGGTTACTATCAGATCAGCCATGATCTTAATAAATGGCGGAGCCGTCTTGAGCGGCCAAATGGCCTACTCCTGCTCCTTGTTTGTATGTTCGTATGTTAAGAAGATGTAGTTGCACAGCCTGAGCATGGGTGTTAATCACTTGCACAGAATGCTCACCATTGTAAGTAAACTCCCAAGAATGTCTCCCTGCCTGTGGCTCCTTGCTCTGATGAGCAGTCATGGAGCTCCATGTCACTCAAATGTGAATCCTTTCTGCACAAGATAAAGGCAAGTGTCTCAATCCAGGACCTCTTCCCTGTGCTTTATGCAGCCTTCAGACCAAAGTAATGGTCCGGCCTCACACTCCCTGGACACATTAGTGATGCCTGCACCTCGATGGTGCTGGTCATTGCTGCCAGAATGTCGTGGGCAGATGCCACAGAGTTCCATTATTCTCTCTGTGTGCTCTCAGCACCTTTAAGATGGGGCTGGCCTCCATCTCTTCAGCATCTGTGTACGGTGACAGTGTGCTCCTGAAGAGGACAGGTGCTGATGGCTGAGAAAGGATCAGGTGCATGTAAAGTTTTGCGGCTACATCCCCATGATATGACCCTTGTCACAGAGCGCAAGCGAGCTGCCCTCAGCCAGACGGAGTCAAACGTTCACAGATACAATGTGAGGATCTATGGTATCTCCTCACTGCATGTCATCATCATTGTCCATGAATCTAGGAGCTATGAGGGGTTCCTGAGTGCACCTGCATCATCTAGCCAGTGCAACAGCCTCATCTCTGTCATCGTAGCCTTCAAGGACCTCCTCACCCTCATCCCCGTCGACATCCTCCTTATTGGTGGAGGCTCCAGCTCCTCTATTTCCCCCTCAGCCAGCTCCTCTCCCCTAGCAGTGCCAGGTTGTAAAGGGTTGACTAGGCAGTGACGATGCGTGACACCCTCTGTGGACTGTATTGCAGGGCTCCACCAGACCAGTCCAGGCACCGGAACCGCACTTTCAGCATCCCGATGGTCTACTCCACCAAGTTGTGAGCTGCAACATGAGCTTCATTATAGAGTCGCCCTGCTGCAGTTTGAGGCTGCTGTACGGGTGTCGTCAGCCACATCCTCTGTGGGTAGCTCTTGCCCCTGAGGAGCCAACCCTGCAGCCTCTGTGGACCCTGGAAGATGTCAGGGATCTGAGACTACTGAGAATGTAGGAGCTGTGGACACTCCCTGACAATTGCGCGTAGACCTGCGGGATGCATTTGTGGTGGTCGCACAACAGCTGAACATTCAGTGAGTGGAAGCCCATGTGGTTGGCATAGTTGACCACTTGTTGCCACAGAGACCTGAGCGCCACATGAGTGCAGTTGATAGCACCTGCACCTGTAAGGAACCTGAGATCTGGGCAAATCCAAACGCTCTGGCATCCTGGCTTTCCTGATCCCAGCGAAATGCACAAAGTTGTATACCTGTGCGAAGATGGGCATCTGTGATCTCATGGATGCATTTGTGGGTGGAGGCTTGTGAGATCCCACAGAGGTCACCTGTGGAGCCCTGAAAGAAGCCACTGGCATAGAAATTGCGCGCCACAGTCACGTTCACGGCCATTGGCAGTGGATGCCCTCCATGTCCCCTTGGCGCCAAATCCTGCAGCAGGTGGCATATGTGACCAACCAGTTCCCTAGACATGCATAGCCTTCGGTGACTCTGGTTATTGGTCATCTGCAGGAATGAAAGGCATTGTCTATAGACCCTGGGTCTAGCTAGGCAGCAACAAGCGGTGGCTCACTGTGGCTCCACTCCACCTAACCAATTGGCAATAGCCTTGCTGTGCTCTCAGCTCAGGTGCAGGCATTCTCCTAACCCACACCACAGGGCTGCACTGTTAGCTTGAAAAATGGGGGAGACTGGCCCAAACCTGAATGATGAAATTGCAAGGGACTGTGAGTGCCTCCACCAGTGACTGCTCCATGGCCAGCTTTCGCAAGGAGATTGTACAATGTGCTCAGGCATTCAATTGTTCTGCAGTCCACTGAAACACTCATTAACTTGCAGTGTGTGCCTGAGGGGTGAAAAGACCTGGAGCATTTGGTGGCACTTTCAGGCCACTGCGTTGCTTGAGTGGGCAGATAAGTTAGAGGCCCAACTCCACACATGTCAATGTGTCTGCATCTGAACTGTCTTAGCTGCAAAGGAATGGTCACTTTATGTAAGGTTTCTGTAATGCGTGGTTGTTTCCCTCTCCCCTACATCCCGCTTGTGCTCGTGCACTACCATCAACCTGAGTGCAGCCTTCACCCCTCACCCACAACTCGCCTCAGCCGCAGTGCAGCCCTTGCCCCGTCACCGCACTGTCGGCCAGCCGGGAAAATGCGACTTGCCTGTGCCCTCACCGAATGCGCGGTGCCTCATCCTTGAGGTCCAACAGGCGACCATCATGAGCGCTGTGCAACGTTACTGTGCATTCACCTCCGAGTTGCCTGGAAGTGCAGCTGTTGTGAAACACGTCGGTGTGCAATCATGCCGACGTGCTCGGATGATACAGCGTGGGGGAGCCATTCCAACGAGCTGGGCTTACAATGATATGCTGATGTGTTACAATGAAGTTCCCGATGCCTGGGGAAACCCAACCCGCCATTGACAGGCGGAGAAGACGATTGCAAACTGGTTTCGCC